>NW_022589709.1:8195520-8534021 GCF_004348235.1 Phoca vitulina
GAGTCTATTTTTGTGTGTGGTGTAAGGAAATGGTCCAGTTTCATTCTTCTGCATGTGGCTGTCCAATTTTCCCAACATCATTTGTTGAAAAGACTGTCTTTTTTCATTGGACATTCTTTCCTGCTTTGTCGAAGATTAGTTGACCATAGAGTTGAGGGTCTCTATTCTGTTCCATTGATCTATGTGTCTGTTTTTGTGCCAGTACCGTACTGTCTTGATGATTACAGCTTTGTAATAGAGCTTGAAGTCCAGAATTGTGATGCCACCAGCTTTGCTTTTCTTCTTCAACATTCCTCTGGCTATTCGGGGTCTTTTCTGGTTCCATAAAATTTTAGGATTATTTGTCCCATTTCTTTGAAAAAAGTTATGGTATTTTGATAGGGATTGCATTAAATGTATAGATTGCTCTAGGTAGCATAGACATTTTCACAATATTTGTTCTTCCAATCCATGAGCATGGAATGTTTTTCCATTTCTTTGTGTCTTCCTCAATTTCTTTCATGAGTATTCTATAGTTTTCTGCATACAGATTCTTTGCCTCTTTGGTTAGATTTATTCCTAGGGATCTTAAGGTTTTGGGTGCAATTTTAAATGGGATCGACTCCTTGATTTCTCTTTCTTCTGTCTTGTTGTTGGTGTATAGGAATGCCACTGATTTCTGTGCATTGATTTTATATCCTGCCACTTTACTGAATTCCTGTATGAGTTCTAGCAGTTTTGGCGTGGAATCTTTTGGGGTTTCCACATAAAGTATCATATCATCTGCAAAGAGTGAGAGTTTGACTTCTTCTTTGCTGATTTAGATGTCTTGCATTTCTTTTTGTAGTCTGATTGCTGTGGCTAGGACTTCTAATACTATGTTGAATAGCAGTGGTGATAGTGGACATCCCTGTCGCATTCCTGACCTTAGAGGGAAAGCTCTCAGTTTTTCCCCATTGAGTATGATATTCGCTGTGGGTTTGTCATAGATGGCCTTTATGATACTGAGGTATGTACCCTCTATCCCTACACTCTGAAGAGTTTTAATCAAGAAACGATGCTGTACTTTGTCAAATGCTTCTTCTGCATCTATTGATAGGATCATATGGTTCTTGTTCTTTCTTTTATTAATGTATTGTATCACACTGATTGATTTGCAGATGTTGAACTAACCTTGCAGCCCAGGGATAAATCCCACTTGGTCGTGGTGAATAATCCTTTTAATGGACTGTTGGATCCTATTTCCTAGAATTTGGGGAGAATTTTTGCATCCATGTTCATCAGGGAAATTGGTCTGTAATTCTCCTTTTTGATGGGGTCTTTGTCTGGTTTTGGGATCAAGGTAATGGTGGCCTCATAAAATGAGTTTGGAAGTTTTCCTTCCATTTCTATTTTCTGGAACAGTTTCAGAAGAATAGGTATTAATTCTTCTGTAAATGTTTGGTACAATTCCCCTGGGAAGCCATCTGGCCCTGGGCTCTTTTTTGTTGGGAGATTTTTGATTACTGCTTCAATTTCCTTAGTGGTTATGGGTCTGTTCAGGTCTTCTATTTCTTCCTGGTTCAGTTTTCATAGTTTATACATCTGTAGGAATGCATCCATTTCTTCCAGATTATCTAATTTGCTGGCATATTGTTGCTCATAATATGTTCTTATAATTGTTTGTATTTCTTTGGTGTTGGTTCTGATCTCTCCTTTCATTCATGATTTTATTTATTTGGGTCACTTCTCTTTTCTTTTTGATAAGTCTGGCCAGGGGTTTATCAATCTTACTAATTCTTTCAAAGAACAAGCTCCTAGTTTCGTTGCTCAGTTCTACTATTCTTTTGGTTTCTATTTCATTGATTTCTGCTCTGATCTTTATTATTTCTCTTCTCCTGCAGGTGTAGGCTTTATTTGCTGTTCTTTCTCCAGCTCCTTTAGGTGTAGGGTTAGGTTGTGTACTTGAGACCTTTCTTGTTTCTTCAGAAAGGCTTGTATTGCTATATACTTTCCTCTTAGGACCACCTTTGCTATATCCCAAAGATTCTGAACAGTCGTGTTTTCATTTTCATTTGTTTCCATGAATTTTTTTAATTCTTCTTTAATTTCCTGGTTGACCCATTCATTCTTTAGTAGGATGCACTTTAGCCTCCATGTATTTGAGTTCTTTCCGACTTTCCTCTTGTGATCGAGTTCTAGTTTCAAAGCATTATGGTCTGAAAATACGCAGGGAATGATCCCAATCTTTTGGTACTGATGGAGACCTGATTTGTGACCTAGGATGTGATCTATTCTGGAGAATGTTCCATGGCACTAGAGAAGAATGTGTATTCTGTTGCTTTGGGATGGAATGTTCTGAATATATCTGTGAAGTTCATCTGGTCCAGTGTGTCATTTAAAGCCTTTATTTCCTTGTTGATCTTTTGCTTCGATGATCTGTCCATTTCAGTGAGGGGGCGTTAAAGTCCCCAACTATTATTGTATTGTTGTCAATGTGTTTCTTTGCTTTTGTTATTAATTGGCTTATATAATTGGCTGCTCCCATGTTAGGGGCATAGATATTTACAATTGTTAGATCTTCTTGTTGGATAGGATATAGTGTCCTTCCTCATCTCTTATTATTGTCTTTGGTTTAAAATCTAATTTGTCTGATAAAGGATTGCCACCCCAGCTCTCTTTTGATGTCCATTAGCATGGTAAATTGTTTTCCACTCCCTCACTTTCAATCTGGAGGTGTCTTTGGGTCTAAAATGAGTCTCTTGCACACAGCGTATCAATGGGTCTTTTTTTTTTTATCCAATCTGATACCCTGTGTCTTTTGATTGGGGCATTTAACCCATTTACATTCAGGGTAACTATTGAAAGATAGGAATTTAGTGCCATTGTATTGCCTGTAAGGTGACTGTTACTGTATATTGTCTCAGTTCCTTTCTGGTCTATGTTACTTTTAGGCTCTCTCTTTGCTTAGAGGACCCCTTTCAAGATTTCTTGTAGGGCTGGTTTGGTGTTCACAAATTCTTTTAGCTTTTGTTTGTCCTAGAACCTTTTTATCTCTCCTGTTATTTTCAGTGACAGCCTAGCTGGATATAGTATTCTTGGCTGCATATTTTTCTCATTTAGTCCTCTGAATATATATCATGCCAGTCCTTTTTGGCCTGCCAGGTCTCTGTGGATAGGTCTACTGCCAAACTAATGTTTCTACCATTGTAGGTTACAGATCTCCTGTCTCAAGCTGCTTTCAGGATTTTCTCTATGTCTCTGAGACTTGTAAGTTTTACTATTAGATATTAGGGTGTTGACCTATTTTTATTGATTTTGAGGGGGGTTCTCTGTGACTGTTTCCTTCCCCAAATTAGGGAAGTTCTCTGCTATAATTTGCTCCAATATACCTTCTGCCCGTCTCTCTCTTTCTTCTTCTTCTGGGATCCCAATTAGTCTAATGTTGTTTCGTTTTATGGTATCACTTATCTCTTGAATTCTCCCTCGTGATCCAGTAGTTGTTTATCTCTCTTTTTCTCAGCTTCTTTATTCTCCATCATTTGGTCTTCTATATCACTAATTTTCTCTTCTGCTTCATTTACCCTAGTAGTTAGAGCCTCCATTTTTTTTTTTTTTTAAAGATTTTATTTATTTATTTGAGAGAGAGAATGAGAGAGAGAGAGAGAGCACATGAGAGGGGGGAGTGTCAGAGGGAGAAGCAGACTCCCTGCTGAGCAGGAGCCCGATGTGGGACTCGATCCTGGGACTCCAGGATCATGACCTGAGCCGAAGGCAGTCGCCTAACCAACTGAGCCACCCAGGCGCCCTAGAGCCTCCATTTTTGATTGCACCTCATTAATAGCCTTTTTGATTTCGACTTGGTTAGATTTTAGTTCTTTTATTTCTCCAGAAAAGGATTCTCTAGTATCTTCTATGCTTTTTTCAAGCCCAGCTAGTACCTTTATAATCGTCATCTGAACTCTAGTTTCAACATCTTACTAATGTCTGTATTGATTAGGTCCCTGGCAGTTGGTACTGCCTCTTGTTCTTTTTCTTGAGGTGAGTTTTTCCGTCTTGTCATTTTGTCCAGAGGAGAATAGATGAATGAGAACACAAAATGCTAAAAGGGTAACAATGACCCCAGAAAAATATACACTAAACAAATCAGAAGAGTCCCGAAACTGGAGGGAAAAGGGAAAAAAAAAAAAAAGAATATGATCAGGCTGGTGAATAGAACAGAGCCACACACTAGATTTTGGGTGTATTTTGGTCTGTTAGAAGAAACTGCCTCCCGAAATTTTAAAGAAAGAAAAACATACATATATATACAAAAATAAGGGTAAATATGATGAGGGGATGGAATATGACTGTAAAGATGAAAATTTAAAAAGATTTTTAAAAAGGAATTAATAAGATAAGAAGTTGGTTGAAAAAAGAAAGAAAAAATTAAATTTAAAAAAAAAAAAAAGAGAGAGAGAATGTGATCAGGCAGGAGACTAGAAGAAAGCCATACACTAGATTTAGGGTATATTTTGGTCTGTTAGAAGAAATTGTATCCCATAATTTTAAAGAAAGAAAAACTTATATATATACAAAAAATAAGGTTAAATACAATGAAGGGATGGAATATGACTGTAAAAATGAAAATTAAAAAATATTTTAAATAAGGAATTGGTAAGATAAGATGTTGGTTGAAAAGGAAAGAAGAAAAATTCAAAAAAAGTAGAAGAAAAAAAATAAAGAATATTTAAAAATTTAACTTTGAACGACTAAAGAAGCATGGGAAAAAAGCCATGAATTCTGTGTGCTGTATTCCCCTACCGCTGGAGTTTTGCAGTTCTCATTGATCGGTAAACTTGGTCTTGGCTGGCTGTTCTTGCCGATCCTCTGGGGGAGGGGCCTGTTGCCATGATTCTCAAATGTCTTTGTCCAAGGCAGAATTGCACTGCCCTTGTCAGGGGCCAGGCTAGGTAATCTGCTCGGGTTTGCTGTAGGTAGCTTTTGTTCCCTGCAAGCTTTCCATACAGGTTTGGGGGATGAGAGTGAAAAAGGCAGCCTCCCAATCCCTGGCCCTAGAGGAGCCAAGAGCTTGGGGCCCCACTCCTCAGTGAGCCCTCAGAGAAAAGCAGTCAATCACTCCTGTCTCCCCAGTCTCTGGCCACACTCCATGCTCACCCAGCCTGTGAGAGAGCATTTCTATCTCTGGCACACGACCCCGTTTGGAGTCTCCAAACCCAGAAGATTCCTGTAGTGGGTTTCCACACCACTCCTCCTGGGGGAGGAAAGGGAGTCTCCCCAGATCTGCCACTTGTTCAGTCCCTGCTGGAAGATCGGTGGCCCAACTGTGCCGCAGATCACAGTTTATGGCAACCCTGAGCTGAGAGCCCACTCCTCAGCTCCATCTCTGCAGCCAGCTTCCCCGCTCCGGTACCTGGGAGCTCTGCCACGCTCAGGCACCCCCAGTCTCTCTGTGACCCCGAGGGTCCTGAGACCACACTGTCCCAGCGAGGGTTCCACTCCCTGCTTAGCCACTGGAGCGATGTCCCTCAGCAGAACAGACTTCTAAAAGTTCCAATTTTGTGCTCTGCTGCTCTATCACTTGCTGGTAGTCAGCTGAGGGAGGCTCCCTCCCCACCACAGTCTAGCTTCCCAAATACCCCTCGTATTCACTTCTCCGCACGTCCTACTTTCCAGAAAGTGGTTGCTTTTCTGTTCATAGAATTGCTGCTATTCTTTTCTTTGATCTCCTGTTGAATTTGTAGGTGTTCTGAATGGTTTGATAACTATCTAGCTGAATTCCTGGGACCAGACAAAATTTAGGTCTCCTACTCCTCCACCATCTTGCTTCTCCCCCCTTGTTTTTTTTGTTTTTGTTTTTGTTTTTTGGTAGAATTACAATTTGACCAATGAACCCTCACACTTTTAAGGGCAGCATTACTCTCCATTCCTAATGCACTCTTTCCTCATCCCACCTCAATCTAGCCTGACTGACTCAAGACTTAAGAAATCATCACCCTTGAGGAGTTAAACAACTTGCATATCACAAAGAAGGTCAATGAATAGATCTAGGGCCATATCTCACCTTTTCTGAATTCCTGACATGTGCAGCAAAGGCAAAACACTCAAGCAAGGATACATACCTCTTGAGAATGCAAAATAAAAGTACAGAGAACAAAAGTAATGTGAAGAATGGATAAATTTTCCACTCCTGCACAGCAGACTTTATTTTCAAACATCTCATTCCCTCTCAAAAACTGCAGTGCAGATTTTGCAAACATGATGGGTTACATAAGTAGGATTATGTACTCTTCATGCAAACTCTAAAGCCAGCTGCCCATCCAGTTCTATTTCCCAGATAGGAAAAAGGATTACTACACAGTTCCGACACAATGCTGGAAAGACATTGATAAATTCTGACTCTCTCATTTCAAATTAAGGGAGGAAAATATATTTGGAAAGCTTCTCTTAATGAAAGCAATGACGTTCTGATTGTGATTATGGTTTAACAGTTACATATGCATGGGTATATCAGCAATCCACACAACATATTTGAGCATTATGGGTTTCACTGTGTCCTCCAAAAATTCGTATATTTAATTCCTAACCTCCCTTACCTCAGAATGTGACTTTATTTGTTGATGGGGTCTTTACAGAGATAATTAATTTATAATGAAGTCATTAGCATGGGCTCTAATCTAATACAACTGGTATCCTTTTAAAAGGGGAAATTTGGAGAGACACACACACACACAAATACACACACACACACACAGAGAGAGAATGCTATATGACAATAAAGGCAGTGAGCAGGGTGATGCTTCTACAAGCCCAGGAACACCAAAGATTGCTGGAAAACCACCAGAAGCTGGACAAGAGGCGTGGAACAGATTCTCCCTCATGGCTTCAGAAGGAACCAACCAAGATGACACATGATCTTGCCCTCCTAACCTCCAGAACTGTGAGACAATAAATTTCTATTGTTTAAACCACCCAGTTGGAAGTACTTTGTTACAACAGTTGCAAGAAACTAATACTTTAAGCAAGAAACTCCCCATCATCAGAGTGGAAATAAAAGAGGGAATGTATTACCTCTGAGAACTTTAATCTTTTATTATTGCATTCACCTTAATAAAGGAAGGGTTTAGTCTATTCTCCCCAGACCAAATAAAAGTCAGAAATTGAAGTTTAACTAACTTCACAACATAGGCCAAAGATTCTACTATGTTTTATTCAGTAAAATCAGATTAACTGAAGCAAAATTCAGTTCCTTCCTGGTATCTAAATTATCCAGATAATGGTCTCAACCCAACTTTGGTTGGTCATTGTGAAGTAAACCTGATTTCAAATAAAGGAGTTTAGATCCACTTTGCCCAAAAAAGGCTTAACACCTCCATCAGTCTCTGTTCATTGTCCCATAGAAAAAAGACCATACAAAGGCAGGGTAATAAACTGGGACTACCTGCTAAACAATTTGGACCCAGTTTCAGTGTGTGATCTACTTTTCCCTTTTAGTTCCAGGTGGGTTCATGTTTCTCCTTATACAACTGGTAGTGAGGGGTGAGAGGGAGGGGTAGAGATGATGTTCGAAACACAAACGTGGCAAGCCCAACCATCTGTGTCTATGTGCCTATGTGTCAGGTGAATGTCGAGACCAGTAGCTGTCTAGGAGAATACCCAGATTTCTCAACTTTTCTATTCCAGATGCACTGGAATTCCACTCAGACAAGAAAAGGAATCGGACCTTTACTAAAGAGATTATAAAACTGATATCGCTAACCCCGTAACTCCCAAGTTTCTTTTACTGGCCAATGTATAGTTTCGGCAGAACTATCTGGTCCCTAACTACCTATTCACTGGTCATTCTGAACATGAAAGTCAATGGTTTCCCCAATAGGTAACAAGAAACAGAATTCAGTGAAAGTAGTTTCTCAGTTGGCCCTAAGGTAGGCCAGGGAGTTTGAGACTTATTGTCATTTTGACCTCATTTGGGGTTACTGTCAGGCATAGTAAGTTAAGTGGGGCTAAGATTACTGCATCATTCAGGAAACAAGGGTTCTAGGAGATGCATGTGGTCCTGTTCTTATCTCTGTTGTCTTTTGATTAGAAAACATGGTTATTTACCCAACTGCAGAAACCCACTTAGGAATGTAAAGAGCATGGTGGATGATGCTAACCTATGCATTCAAACTGGCAAATGCCAAGGTGCCTTGTGTAAGTAGATGGTGAGCATTTTGAAAAGGCTTTGAGGTACATATGTTATGAACAGAAATAAAACTGCAAAGCCTTAAGGAATCCCTTTCAATTTCAGCCCCATTCACCTTCCCAAACCTACCCAGTCCCCCCAGATGAGACTCCTGTCACTTCAGGCTTAGTATCGCCTCTCTGCATGCCCCCACCCCCTGGGATTCCACCCTTCATACTGCCTCTCAGTTTTGAAACTTGCTTCACTTAAATTGCTCTATTCATACTACATTGCCATCCAACCTTGACTTCACCCCTATAGTTAAAAGATCATCTCTATCTCCTTACTACATCCCAGCAGCAGCTTACCATCCTGATGGTTCAAAGCCTTGGTTTATTACTGTTATTTTGAGCTTGCTCTATATTAAGAAAGATATGTGATTTTATCCCAAAAGCTAGTTCCTATTAATTGATATAGACTGCTTCAGGTGCTATGTTAGGAAGCATTCTGAGGTCTCATCCTAACTTAGCTGGAAAGGATGCCTTGGCAGTTAGCGATATTTGCCATAGGCAATGGAGAGGAAAATGGAAAAACATCTGCTATATATTTGCCAACCATCCCCTATAGCACCAAATCCTATACTTCGTTTTAGTTATTTCCTTAAACACACACACACACACATCATTTTTTTTTTAAGATTTTATTTATTTATTTAACAGAGAGACACAGTGAGAGAGGGAACACAAGCAGGGGGAGTGGGAGAGGGAGAAGCAGGCTTCCCACTGAGCAGGGAGCCCGACGTGGGGCTCAATCCCAGGACCCTGGGACCATGACCTGAGCCGAAGGCAGATGCTTAACGACTGAGCCACCCAGGCACCCCACACACACATCATTTTGAGTGATTTTAGTTATATATTCTTGCATCTAGTAGTTCAATCCATGTAATCAAAACAGTTTTAACCACATGGTAGCAGTCTGGTGTTGCAAATCCAGAAATTTGAAAATGGGGTTTGTAAATTTAACTTGTAAGAAGACAATGGTAACCTAACAAATTATAAAACATTTGCATGTACATTTATGTTTATTAACCATATTTCCTCAAAAGATCCTGAATAAAAATAGTATGAAACAAGTCATTTTGATAGACTAGCAGGGGAAAGAGATATGGTCTAAGAATGGGGTAGGGCCTGGGAGGTCAAGCCTAGAGAATGGAGGGTCTTTGGCACACCAGGTTTAGGAACATCCAAGGGGATCCTGAAAAAAAGGAAGGGACCTCTGAAAGAAAAAGGCACCAAAATCAAGTCGCGTTACTTCAGGACTTTCGAGGGTAGATACTAAGTATAGGAAACATCTTGTGAATGAGATGGTATTAGACTGTCCCAAAATGAATAACCTTGAAATTGAAATCCACAAAAAGAAAAAATCACATGAGTTAAAGCTTCCGTAGTCTATCTTTAAACAGAATTTTGGGGAAAAATCTATTTAAAACAAGCATTTAGAAAAGCATCATTTCCCTGGCATGATTATAATGTGCTTCATGTTGGCAAGAAGACTTCATTTCCAGTGATATTTTCCAATTGTTAAAATAAAAAAAAATCCCTGCCACTTTCTTTGCAATCCATAATTTTGTATTTTTAATTTCAATAACTCAAGTGTCTCTAAGCAGAAATAAGCTGCATATTCATGAGCCCTGATTTGCTGTAATCATTATTTCTGAGGCTCTCTATCTGTGAAGACTCCAAGTACTTGAGTCCTTTTTCTCAGGCAATTATATCAGATTGGCTTGGAGCTGAGGGAGTTGGGAGACCCCACTTCTTCATTTTCTCTTTGAAGGGCTCTGTGGGTCTATCTGAGGTCAACTTTCCTTGCTCCCAAACAGGGCTGATAATTAGTTGCCTCAACATTGGCAGGAGGGATAAAAGTCTATTTAATATGTTAACTAGAGAATTGTTAACTTTTCATCAATCAGCCTTTGGTCATAGACAGCAAAGGGAAAACCAAAGGGAAAATAGGATATTTTAAATTGAGCTGAGCAAAAAGTAAAGGAAGGAAAATATATATCGACTGTGTTTTGTATATGTGAAAAATATGGATACAGAAATAAAAAATTAAAATAAAACATAGATGACCAAATGGCAAAAAACAATCATAACATAAAATAACAAATTACTAGGAACTAAAGAAACATCTAGAAATCATCGGGCGCCTGGGTGGCTCAGATGGTTAAGCGTCTGCCTTCGGCTCAGGTCATGATCTCAGGGTCCTGGGATCGAGTCCCGCATCGGGCTCCCTGCTCCTTGGGAGTCTGCTTCTCCCTCTGCCTCTCTCTCTCTCTGTCTCTCATGAATAAATAAATAAAATCTTTAAAAAAAAAAAAAAAGAAACATCTAGAAATCATCAATCTTCCTGTCTGAAACATGGCTTCTCTTAGTGGTAACAGCCCAGAATGAAATGGGGGTTCAAAGAAATGGGGGGGCTGAATGTCAGTTCTGCTACTTACCAGCTAGCTGTCCAAGCACAAGTTCCTTAACCTCCAGGCTCTGTTTCTTTGTCAGGACTGATAGCCTCATCTACAAGGGAATGATCACAGTTCCTTCTAAAGGTTTGTTGGCAGACTTAAATGAGATGTATCGAAGGATATAACATGGAGTCTAGCACAAAGTATATGCTCAATAAATGCTGTGCCTTGCTCTGCCTGATTTCTTTTTTCTCCCTTCTGGCTAAATAGCTATTCTGTTTTGAAAGGCCTCACAGCTCCCCTTAGCAACCATTCTAAATTATAACAAACACCCCATTTAGGCAGTTCTTCCTTAAAATACCAGAAGAGATCTCTAGAGGTCAACTATCCCTTTGCCTGCAATTGGATTCCTTGGATATAGGGAAAGAGCACAAACTCAGGTTCGAGATCTGGCTCTGCTATTGACTTGAATATGACCTTGGGTTCTCTAACCTCCAGTTTCCTCACCTATAAAATGGGGGTAAAATACCTACAACAAAGGGTACCTTTTAGAATTTTTTAACAATTGTGTAAAAGAACTTAACCACAGTAGCTGGACAAAGCAGTAACTTAACAATTAACATTGCATGTTGGGACGTCTATTGTAGTCTTCCTGGTTCCCCAAGAAAATGCCAGCAAGAAGAAACAGCATGTGTGGGCACTGTGTCCTTCCTTCCTGCAATTATTTGGCAATAGTTATGTGGTCATGTCGTTCAGATCCGGAATCAGTTTGAATCTGCAGGTAAATTCCACTCAAAACCTCTATTTTTCAGATGTTGTGGTTGAAGTTCAGAAAGTTTAAGTACCCTTGTGGGGTCACATAGCAGAGGAAATCTGAGATTTTTAAAGCTGTGAGATCAAAATAACTGTGTGTCTTAGGGCAACTGCTCAGCTTCCTAGAGCAGCACAATTCTATGCCTTTAACAATCTGACCCCAGACCACTTTTTTCCAGCCTGTCAAATTTTTTTTTTTTTTAAGGATAAGTTTAATTTGAAATATATATTAGCAGCATACAAATTTGTTCACTGATTTATAGAATGAATCTCTACCAGGGAAATAATAACATTTTCTACATAAACTCCTTGAGGGCAAAAGGACTATATCTTATTCTTTGGATCCCTAAAAGTACTTAGTAAAATGCCTCCTACTCAGTATTCATTAAATGAATCATGGAGAATTATCTAATTTGAGGGGCTCCCTTACTTTTCTCTGGCTGTTTCATTACTGTGCCATTCACGAAAGACAGAGTAGCTCTTTCCACCTCTGAACCTTTGCACTTGCTGCTGTTCTCCTTGCAAAACTCTTCCTCATCTATTCAATTAGGGGACTCATTCTCTTCCTTCAGTTCTTGGCTTAAGCACCACTTCTCCCCAGAGGACATCCCGACTTTCCTTTGTAAATTCCAGTTACTTACTATCCTAACACCCCTGGTAGCTTCTTTAATTGTGCCCATCACAATCAGGATGACCACATGGTGTTGTTTACATAAGCTATATGAGAACACATTATCTGACTTGTTCTCTGCTCCATGCCTAGGGCCTAGCATTGTTCCTAGCAGCCAGGAATGGCTCAACAAATAGTCATTGCAAAAGTAAGCAAAGAATGCAAAGCAAGGGCCCAGAGTGAATTTCTGATCTAGTATCAGGAATTCGTGAACCAACTCCCATTTGTCTTCTGTTATAGAATTAGAAAACGTTAGAAAACTTGGATTTCTCTCTTCATTATTTAAAAAATTGATCAACTAATTAAATCATTCTAGGGTGCAAGTTTAGCTCACTGGTGGATTTTGAAGGCTTCACATCCCAACCTGAGACTTCAGCTTGATCTCAGGTGACCATGAAGGCTCCTAAAATCAAGACTGGTAATTGCACTGAAGAGTTTTGTGTTTCTTTTGAAAATTGAGCCTCGACTGCTATTCAGGAGATCAGTGCTCATGCTTTAGTTTGTTCTTGTTTGGTTACAGAGAAAGAGCAGGTCGATTCCCAGTACAATGATTAAAAAGGCATTTCCCCCTCTTGTAATCTTTCTATATGAGTGAATTAGAGCTGACAGGCCATTACAGCAGTAGAGTACCCAGCTGACAATATTGACTGAAAAGCAACTACCTTGCTGATTTTCTGTTGACTTAATGATGGGACAGGCACAAATGGAGCTTGCTGTTTTCGCTTTTAGTCCTTAATCCTGCCATACTGCTTAACCACTACCATATTGGCCATGTAGAAAGAGAGCAAGCTAAAAATAAAAGCCCTCCCAGGGTATTTTGAGACTACCACAAGGTCGTATCACTCTCACATTTAGAGTTTTCTCCCTCACATCACATTAATGAATCATATGAAGATAAACCCCACATGCCTCATTAAAAGTAATTTTTGCTACCTAAACATTCTTAAACATTTTATAAATGTTGTTAAACTATCTGACTTTATGCAGCACATTTAATTTATATCAGCAATCATCACAAATTCCTATGAGGAGAGAAAATTAATCTAAAAAAGGTTTTTGGGGCACCTGGGTGGCTCAGTCATTAAGCGTCTGCCTTCAGCTCAAGTCATGGTCCCAGGGTCCTGGGATCGAGCCCCACATCGGGCTTCCTGCTCAGCGGGAGGCCTGCTTCTCCCTCTCCCACTCCCCCTGCTTGTGTTCCCTCTCTCACTGTCTCTCTCTGTCAAATAAATAAATAAAATCTTTAAAAAAATTAAATAAAAAAGCTTTTCAAAATAAAGACTTGAAACAAAAAAAATAAACATTAAAAAATAAAAAAGGTTTTCAAATTGAATGAAATTTTATGGCATACATTTCAGAATTTTTTTAAGATTTTATTTATTTATTTGACAGAGAGAGAGAGCACAAGCAGGGGGAGTGGCAGGCAGAGGGAGAGAGAGAAGCAGACTCCCCTCCGAGCAGAGAGCCTGATGTGGGGCTCGATCCCAGGACCCTGGGATCATGACCTGAGCTGAAGGCAGATGTTTAACCACCAACTGAGCCACCCAGGTGCCCTCATTTTAGAATTATTAAAATGGATGAAGATGAAATAGTATGTTTTGTGAATGTCTGATTCAACATTTACTCCATTATGAGTTTTTAGCTTTTTATTGCATTTTTGAGCCAATTAAAAGGATCTTTTTTTCAGGTCTCAAACATAGCCCTTTAAAAAGCCCATTAACCCTAATCTCCTAGTAGATAAATCAGCCCTACATGTGCCTGATGCATGCAAAAGTTACATTTAGAACTGATCATTTTCCATAGATAATCATTCCTCTATAGTAAAACCACTGGCGGATTATCCTGCAATTGTGCACAAAAGTAAAATAAATAACATTTGATCTATGGGGTAGATAAATGAATAGGGTATTGACCCCATTCAGTGAAAGACTTAATGGAAATGAGATAATTTTGACAGACCTAAATATTGAACCTACCAAATAGTAGGTACTCACAATTATTTGTACTCAGGTTAGTTTATCTTATATAGAGTGGCCATAAATATCTCTATTTCTTCCACCTAAACCAAGTACCCATGCATCTTCATTTGGGGGTGAAAAGTGACTATATTAAAATATTTTACCTTAAATTTATGTTTCTTTTGTGTTCAACAATTTGGAAACTTCTGATACCCCAGAAACTTTTGCGAAAGTTGACATAACCAGTGTCAAAGAAATAGTTTGCATGCTATGCACTCTCTTATATACATACACTGAAAGGGCTTCTGGTCATCCGTATTTTCTGAGAACGTGTATGTGGGGTATAAATGAGAAGACAAAATAATCCAGGGCATGGGATATCCATATTCTCATTTCCGAACAGTTTGGTATTAGCCTTCAGTGTAATTTGAAGCAACCTTTTTAAATCACATTGGTGATTGGGTAATTCTCCTCTTCAGCTATCAAATTTTCTGAAGCTCATCCCTTGAACTGAATGCATTAATATTAAAACCTGCAAAATAGTGACCTTGGGAAAAAAAAAAAAAAGTGTGCTCTGACTTTTCCCTTTCAGAAGTGACTTCATCAGTGGCTGCCGCCCTCTGATGCCCAACCAGCTGAATCACGATGACGAGAATTAATATTTACGGAGCACAGGTAATATGCCAAGGCTGTGCTTTACATACATTACTTCGTTTAATTTCTACAGCAGCACGTTGAGACAGATACTATCTCCATTCTACAGACGGCAGAACTGAGACTCGAAGTTTAAGCAAGCTGGAAAATCTCACGGCTGACAAACAGCGCCATCCGCCTTGAAAGCCAAGCAGTCTGACCCGAGAGCTATCACTCTTACCCTCCAGACTACAGGTGCTCCTCTCTTAAGGGGATAATTTAATTCAACTGATTATTTAACAGGCCCAGGCAAAATTCTAAAAAAGAATGGAATTTTTCTTTTTTTACTAGACCAACATTCCTGACATGGTGATATGAAAACACTACAGCCTGAACTCCTGAAAACTAAACTGATTCTTTCTTGTTGTCAATTATTCAATAAGATTTAATTGATGGTGAATGAAGACAAAACCTTTCTGGATATGGGGGGGGGGGGGTGATGCGGTAGGGAGGGTCCAGCCATCCTCATATCGACAGCATCAGCTTAAAGGATGTACTCTAAGAAAGCTACAGCTTTTAATCTTCAAAGTAAATATTGATTGACCTCTTTTTTTTCCTCCAACTTTTGAAAAAGATGTGGAAAGAAAATAAAAGAGTGAACTAAGCTGAGAACATGATCAAGGAGGAGAGGAAAAAAAAATACCCCCATTATTCGGTGCTCCCTGGCTTCACATTCTTCCAAAGAACTAATCTACCCTGATAGCTATTTGAATAACTCCACTTGACTTGGGTGATTTGTCAGCAAAACTGATAGCCATAGAACTGGGAATATCCTTTTCAACTTGCAAAGGTCTGCACTATCTTCTTGAGGCTTTCTTTTGTGGTCTTTACTAAACACAAGCAAGGGAAGCACAAAAGTTCACTGGAATTCAGTGGAGCTTCTCATTTACCTGGGTGTTAGTCCATGCAAGCTGCTATCACAAATACCACAGACTGGTGCTTCAGCAACAACAGGTATTAATTTCTAATGGTTCTTGAGGCTGGAGGTCCGAGATAGGGTGCCCACATGGTCAGGTCTGGTGAAGGTCTTCTTCTGGTTAGGGACTGCCAACTTCTCACTGGGTCCACACAAGGTAGAAGAGGCAAGCCAGCTCTCCAGAGCCTCCTTTCTAGGGGCATGGATCTCACTCCCAAGGGCAGAGCCCCTGTCACCTAATCCCAAAGGCCCCACCCCCCATACCATCACACGGGGCATTAGGATTTCAACATGTGAATTTTGGGGGACACAAACATCAGACCATAGTTCTTTCCTAGATAGGTATAATCTCTTTCCCTCTTTCTCTCTGTCACACACACACAAAACACACCCACACAAAATAACCTTTATTTACTTCACAATTGCAGGCAGGCCTCAGCTACTTAATGGCTTTTATGATCCTAATACATATACATTTCTACATGCTTTCATCATTTACTGAGCACCTATTATGTCCTAGACACTATGAACAACACCAAGTATACAAGATGAATCATCTGTAGCTCCTATTGGATTTTGAAGAGTCTTCAGTTAAGGAGACAGACATTTGGTGGGGGGAGTTAAATTTCTTGAGCACTTACACGTCCACTGGAGCTAATTCCATTTATTCTCTCACTTAGTCATCACAAGAGCCTCATGATGTAGATACTATTTTTTTCCATTTGCCAGTCGAGGTAACTGAAGCTTGCATAAGGAAAGTAATTACAGGATCAAAGTGATAGAATTACTGCCACTATTACTAGTAGAAGCTCACATATATATTAAGTACTTACTGTGTACCAAGAATTGTTCCAAACACCTTACCTAGATTAGCTTATTTACTTTTTTTCTTTTAAAGATTATATTGATTTATTTGAGAGCATGAGAGAGAGAGAAAGAGAGAGAGAGCATGTGTGAGAGAGAGAGAGAGAGCACAAACAGGGGGAGCAGCAGAGGGAGGGGGGAAGCAGGCTCCCCGCTGAGCAGGAAGTCCAACGTGAGGCTCCATCCCAGGACCCTGGGATCATGACCCGAGCCGAAGGCAGACGCTTAACAATGGAGCCACCCAGGCATCCCACTTATTTACTCTTATGACCTCCCTTCTACCAATAAGGAATCAGTAGCACAGAGATGTTCAATAACCTCTCCAGAGCTACCCAACTAGCATATGGTCTAGCTGGGAGGCAAACCCTCACCTTATGATACCAGTTGCCCTTAATAACTCCCAGACTCAAGTCTGATCATCCCCAAATCCATACTCAACACAGTACGAAACTGAAAAGCAATGTAGGATGTCCCCAGTTACAATAATGTGTCCATCTTCCTGGCTGGAATACTAATGAAAGAAGAGGACTGAAGGACAACACTTTTTTGTAATAGATCAAATGTCTTTTGGAATGTTTTCTGATCTCAATCTACAAATGGTACTCGGAAGTTATAAAATTCAGCAAAAACAAAACAAAACAAAAAAACCCAGGGCTCCATTAAAGTGCCATTACATGTTTCAGTTTGCCACCTACTTTTCCTGTTTATAACAAAGGAGTGAGTGACTGATAGTCATTTACTATATAATAATGCTTTCCAACTCTGAGTGGTGTATTCCATAAGCTCCATGAGAGCAAAAATTAGGTCCATTTTTACTCACCATTTTGTTAGCAAACTGGGCATCATGATTAGCACATAGTAGTCACTCAGTAAGTTTTTTTTTTTTGGATATATGTTGAGAAAACCTGTCTGAACAAGCACTTAAGAGTATTTCCAGGGCGCCTGGGTGGCTCAGTTGGTTGGGCGACTGCCTTCGGTTCAGGTCATGATCCTGGAGTCCCAGGATCGAGTCCTGCATCGGGCTCCCTGCTCGGCGGGTAGTCTGCTTCTCCCTCTGATCCTCCCCCTTCTCATGCTTTCTCTCTCTGTCTCATTCTCTCTCTCAAATAAATAAATAAAATCTTAAAAAAAAAAAAAAAAAAGAGTACTTCCAGGGCTGGGACTAGCAAAAAGGGCAAGTGAGGCACCCATTTTGACTGCAAAATCTAAGAAGACACCAAAAAAACCCTTTTGCCTCAGGCTTCAAGATGACTTAGCACGGTATTTAACAGATCCGGTCTTTACAAAAAAGTTTGGTATTTTGTTCACGTGGATTATTTTACATTTTTTTTTCTCTGCCCTTATTACACACATTCTGTACACACACTCAATAAAGGCAATATAAGGCAAGAATATAAAGAAATGACTGAGACATGGATCCTATCTTCCTGGACTCACACAGAAGTAGATTATTTTATTTGTAAACACAAATAAAATAGAGAGTAGAAAGCGATGCATGCCATAAGAATTCTAACATCCAGTTGGGATCAAAACTTTTTATTTCTCAATCAATTAAACTGATTTCTTTTCTATAATAAATCTAGAAAAGACTCAAATAACATCCTGCAAATAAAACCAGTGAAACTTTTTTCTTTCTTCTTTTCAATGAAACTTCTAATGTTGGAATATGGAGAACAGTTATTTTAAACCTTATGTGTGATTCTTATCTTAGAAAACTCGGGGCTGAATCTAGCTGTAATTTACTGAGATTGTAAAAACCCTACTAATTCTCAAGGGTTTAAGTGAACATGATTTACCATCCAGTTAAACTAACCTGGGCTCCAAAAATCAGTTCTCCCTTTCAGCTGGGGGGTCTTGGGCTAATTGCTAAACCACTCTGACCCTCAGTTTTCTCCAATGTAAAATGAGGGGTAATAATATTTAGTTCATAGGGACGTTATGAGAATTAAATGAAACAATTTATGTAGAGTGCCTGGCGCGTGGTCGTTACCGAGGCAGTGCCCCCACGGGTTTAATTAAAGCTTTGGCTCTCTGCCTCTCAGTGAACAAAAAACTTGAGTGTCATAATTAATGGAAGAAGTCCAAAAGAATAGAATGTCAAAACCACACGCCAGATAGAAACGAATGAGCTGGCATCCTTTCCAAAGTCTTGGCTTTTTTTTTTTTTTCCTCCCAAATTTAGACTTTTCTGATTGCTTGAAAGGTGGCACGAGGCTGCCATCTAGTGGTTGAACGAATGAAAACCAAACGCTTGTATTTAAGAACCAGAGCAAGGGGACTTTAATTTAAAAAAAAACACTTCCTTAACGCAAGATTTGATTGGCAGCAAAGTACCAACTTCCTTAAGCACAGCAGCAAAGCTACTGACACAAACACTTCCCTTGAGTTCTCTTCAAGTCTGCGCCCCCTATTTCCAGCCGTCTTGGCCCCACCAGCTTGTCAAAATCTGGGTCAGCCACCTATCACCACAAAAAGACTGGTGTTTTCACCAGTGTTTTACACTGTTATTTCATTTCTAAAAATTCCTAACACAAGGTCATTCCATGAGAGATTTGCATTTTATATTTATGTATTTGAGAGAAAGAGAGCATGAGCTGGAGAGAGAGGCAGAGGGAGAGGGAGAAGCAGACTCCCTGCTGAGCAAGGAGCCCGATTCAGGGCTTGATCCCAGGACCCTGTGATCATGACCTGAGCTGAAGGCAGATGGTCAACGACTGAGCCACCCAGGCGCCCCAGAAGTGTGGATTTCTAACGAATTCCTAGATGATACAATGTCATTGGTCTGGGGAGCCACAGTTTGGTCCCCAATTTCTTTCTTTTTTTTAAAGATTTTATTTATTCATTTGACAGAGAGAAAGCACAAGCAGGGGGAGTGGGAGAGGGGGAAGCAGGCTCCCCGTGGAGCAGGGAGCCCGCTGTGGGGCTTGATCCCATGACCCTGGGATCATGACCCCAGCTGAAGGCAGACACTTAACTGACTAAGCCACCCAGGTGCACCTGGTCCCCAATTTCTAATGACAGAATTTCATAATGGATACATGGTGAGGGAGACAATTTTTAAAGGAACACCTTTACAGCCTTTTCCTATGCCACATCCTGTATTTCTGAAATCCATCCCTTCTCTCCATCCCCCACCCTGCCACCTCTGCACTCGTGACCACTGTCTCTCTCCTCCATTCCTGCAATAGCCTCCCTCAGTTTTGCCCCCTCCAGTAGATTCTTCATATGTAGACTGAAGTGACCAAAAGTATATCATCATCCAGCCCCATCAAAGGCTTCCAATGGACCTCAGGACCCAATTCAAACATATCTTTTAAGACCTTTTATAATCTAGCCCCTGCTAGAGCAATTAATAATTAATTATATTATTATTATATTATTAATCTAGCCCTTGCTAGATTAATTACAATAAATTACAATCCAGCCCCCTCTAGCCAATCCTGCACCTTACTCATTGTGCTCCTTTTGGCACAGTGGTTCTCGAAGTGTGGTCCCCAAGACCAGCAGCATCAGCATCACCTGAGAACTTGTTAGAGATGCAAATTCTTCAGCCCTCCCAGACCTGCTGATTCAGAAACTCTTGCGGTAAGTCCCAGCTATCTGTGTTTAACAAGCCTCCAGGGGATCACTGCCCCTGCAGTCCTCAACCATTTGTCAAGCATGTCATACCTTCTCTCTCACTGCCACAGTTTTGCACCTGCCTCTCCGGGAAGACTCCAGCCCTACCCCCCTCGCCATGAGAATTCCTTACTGCTCCTCAGGTCTCAGCATTTACATCAATCACTTCTTCCCAGATAATTTCCCCATCCAGCAGTCTAGATTATCCAGGCTCATGTTAGGAATTTCACAGCACCCTGCACTTCCGTCAGCACCCAAGTCATTACCATAGTAGAATGTAAGTTGTGTGTTCACAGGCCCCCATCCTTGTCCAGGTGCTGACTGCTTTTTATCATATGCACACTGTATCTCAATGCCTAGGGCAGGGCCTGGCTCAGGACAAGTGTTCAGTATTTGTCGAATGAGTAAGTATCACATGAACAGTTGCCCTCTCCACTCGGCACCATACGTAAGACATAACAAGGATTAGTAGCCATGAGTAAGATATTTTCTTACTTAAAGAAGATATGTGGCCTTCATGGGAGCCCATTGATTTCATAGTGAACCATGAGCAGCTCTGGTCTGAACAACATTTTGCTGTTTTAAGTCAGCCTTAGAATAACAATGTGGCATAAGCAATGCTTTGTTTAAGTTCAACAAACACGCTGAGGTCTTTGAGGTCTTATGATATGTCAGGCACTGAGCTAGGAACCAAGTCTAAGAAGCACCTAATCTCTTATGTGAGAAAGACACGCAAACAGTTAGAATAGTGCCACAGGATCACAGAGGAGGTAGAAACCGTGTGGGCCAATCAGGAAAGCCTTCAGCAAGAAAAGTGAGTTAAGCCACTGTAGTGAGTTGAATAATAGCCCCCAAAAAGATATATTTAAGTCCTAAGTTCCAGTATCGATGAATGTGATACTATTTGGAAAAGAAGTCTTTGCAGATATTAATTAAGGATCTTGAGATGACATCATCCTGGACTTGGGGGGGGGGCCCTAAATTCAATGAGTAGTGGTGTCCTTAAAGAGAAATTTGAGAAGAGAAAAAATCAGGAGAAGGCCATGTGAGGATGGAGGCAGAGATTAGAGCGACAGGGAAAGGAATGCCAAGGATTGTCAGCTACCACCAGAAGCTGGGAGAGGGACTCAGAGTCTCCCTCAGAGTCTCCAAAAGAAACCAATTCTACCAACATCTTGGTTTTGGACTTCTGGCCTCCAGAAAGGTGAGAGCATAAATTTATGTTGTCTTAAGCCACCAAGTTTGTGGTAATTTGTTACAGTGGCCCTAGGAAACTATTACAGCCTTGAAGGATGCATTGAAAGTAAGCTGCTAGCCAATGAAAATGGAAAGCACAAAAGTAAATCTCATGAAATCATGTACTCCGGAGACAGCAAGAGATCTAATGATAGAACAACTCAAAAGGTAGGCTATCACCGGGTTGTGCAGGGCTGGGAATCTTGTACTGTGTTAGAAACTAGAATCATATTAAGAGGTATTTGGATATTATTACGGCCTGTAAACTCAGGAAGAAGGGAATTACCTTACCTATTATCATTGCTCTTACCCAGACATAGAAGAGGAAAGGAGCACTTTAATACCAGCCAGGCCTTGAATCCAATCTCAAGAGAAGAAATCTAATAATCAAGTTGAACCAGGTAGAAGTTTTCTTTCTCCTAAGCCTCAAACCAAAAGAGATCTGAGGCCTGTTCTCCCTATGCACGCCCCCAACTTCCAATGTTCTTTACCACTATGTTGCAGTAAAAGCAAACAGTTAAAATCCAAACTGAAGCACATTAACATATTCAAAAGTTTAGCGGAATACACGTCAACTGGAATCAGGCAGCACCAAACAGTTCATGGCTGGGAGGACTCCACTAATGGGCACAGGGGGAGAGGTTGTTAGAGAGAAAGCTTGGAAGCAAAGCAAGGAAATTATCTGAATGGTTATAGCTTAAGTGGTTGCCTTATTTGGGAAAGCCTGGTAGACTGTTTGTGATTGTTCTTCCATTTGATTTTCTCAGATTCCAGGGCATTGGCTCTGACTGAAGTTTTGGTTTGCTCAGTAGGCTACCAAGCATGAGAGCCTTCCCAGTCTAATGGCCTCCTTGCTTAATTACTTTAACAAAAGCAAGCCCACACCCTGTGGCATCACCCAAAATGGAGCAGGAGAGTTCCAGGAGGATTGTATTTACTCGCCCACACTCAGTGCCTGGCACTGGGGCACCTGGGCCACTGTTCTGGGACCAGCTTCAATGTGGAAAAGAGATGGATAAGAACAGTTACACCCACTCCAGGACAGGTCACTCCCTCTCAAACTTGCCACAGGGTGCCTGTTGTAAATTTTATATATATAAACACATATACTTATGCCCACACTATGTGCATACTCAGATATATACATACGCACATATACACATATATATAAAGCAAATACAATTTGCATTAAAGAATTTCTTGGGGCATCTGGGTGGCTTAGTCAGTTAAGCGTCTGCCTTCGGCTCAGGTCATGATCTAAGGGTCCTGGGATCAAGCTCCACATCAGGCTGCTCAGTGGGGAGTCTGTCCCTACCCCACCCCCACTTGTGCGCTCTCTCACTCTCTCTCTCACTCTCGTTCTCTCTCTCATAAATAAACAAAATATTTTTTAAAAAAGAATTATTATTTTCTGTTCACCAAAGGGTTTTCTTTTTTCTTCTTACCTAAAATCACAGTTACTTCATAGTTAGCATGTAGTATGGTATCTAAGTGGTTGAATTCCAGGCTTTTGAACACATTCAGTTGTTAGTAAGATACTCTCTGTCTTCTTTGACAGATCCTGTAAAGTACTTAATTGTGAAATGTTGTTTGCTCATAGCATCTCTTCATAAATAACTCTGCAAAATAAGCTATTTCAAATGAAAAGAAGATAAACAGCTATATTTTTAACCCAAAGAAAGAACTCTTCAGTCTACTTACTTTGAATCACATGATCTGCCTTAGCCAAGATTTAATTTTATTTTGAGGGTGGTCCTTCTCAGCCTCTAAGCCAAATGCCCCCCATCACCCTACCCTCAGAAACTTCACACATACTACTCTCAAGGCCCCAGTACTCACCAGTCTGGATTTGATCCATTTCCCAGGCCAAGTCATGTGGAGTTCACACGCCGATCCTCCTTCCTCTGTGACACCTGCCAGCACAGCACGGAAACACTTGATCAACACAAGACCTCAGAGGCGAGGGAAGTGGGCCTTCTCTGAGCCAGTTCCTATAATTACAATGTAAAGCCAAACTAAAATGGAGTCACTTGATAGGAGGAGCAAGATGGCAGAGGAGTAGGAGACCTAAATTTCATCTGGTCCCAGGAATTCAGCTAGATAGGGATCAAACCATTCTGAACACCTACGAACTCAATAGGAGATCAAAGAAAAGAATAGCAGCAACTCTCTGAACAGAAAAGCAACCACTTTCTGGAAGGTAGGATGTGCAGAGAAGTGAATCAGAGGCGATATTCGGGAGGATAGACGGCAGGGGAGGGGCCTCCGTCAGCCGCTTCTGGCAAGTGATAGAGCCGTGGAGCACAAAATCGGAAACTTTAGAAGTCAGCTCCACTGAGGGACATCACTCTGGTGGCTAAGTGGGGGGTGGAACCCTCGTGGGACAGTGTGGTCTCAGGACCCTCGGGGTCACAGAAAGACCGGGGGTGCGTGAGTGCGGCAGAGCTCCCAGGTATCGGAGCGGGGAAGCCGGCTGCAGAGACGGAGCCGAGGAGCAGGCTCTCAGCTCGGGGTTGCCATAAACCGTGATCCGCGGCACAGTCGGGCCACTGCTCCTCCAGCAGGGACCCAACAAGCGGCAGATCCGGGGAGACTCACCTTCCTCCCCCGGGAGGAGCGGCACGGGAGTGCACCACAGGGATCTGCTGGGTCTGGAGACTCCACACGGGGTCGGGTGCCAGAGATAGAAACGCTCGGTCACAGGCCAGGTGAGCACAGAGTGCGGCCAGAGACTGGGGAGATGGGAGTGATTGACTGCTTTTCTCTGGGGGCTCACTGAGGAGCGGGGCCCCGAGTTCTCCGCTCCTCCGGGACAGAGATTGGGAGGCCGCCATTTTCAGTCTCGTCCTCCAACGCTGTACGGAAAGCTTGCAGGGAACAAAAGCTCCTGAGAGCAAACGGGAGCAGGTTACTTAGCCCAGACCGGCAAGGGCGGGGCAATTCCGCCTCCGGCAAAGACATTTGGAAACCACGGCAACAGGCCCCTCCCCCAGAAGATCAGCGAGAACAGCCAGCCAAGACCAAGTTTACCAATCAATGAGAACAGCAGAACTCCAGCGCTAGGGGAATACAGCACATAGAATTCATGGCTTCTTTCCCATGATTCTTTAGTCTTTCAAAGTTAATTTTTTTTTTAATTTTCTTTTTCTTTTTTTTTTAATTTTTCTTTTTCCCTTTTTCAACCAACATCTGATCAATCCCTTTTATAAAAAAAAATCTTTATTATTTTTCATTTTTAGAGTCATATTCTATCCCTTCATAGTAGTTAACCATATTTTTGGTATATATATATATATAAGTTGTTCTCTCTTTAAAATTTTGGGATACAGTTTCTTCTAATAGACCAAAATATACCCTAAATCTCTAGTGTATGGCTTTGTTCTAGTCTCCTGCCTGATCACATTCTCTCCTTTTTTTATAAATCCTATTCTTTATTTTTTCAACCAACTTCTTCTCTTATCAATTCCTTTTATAAAATCTTTTATAATCTTCATCTTTACAATCATATTCCATCCCTTCATCGTATTAAACCTTATTTTTGTACATATATAAGTTTTTCATTCTTTAAAATTTTGGGAGGCACTTTCTTCTAACAGACCAAAATACACCCAAAATCTAGTGTGTGGCACTGATCTATGTACCAGCCTGATCACATTTGATCATATTCTGTTTTTTGTATTTTTTTGTTTGCTTTTATCTTTTTCTCTTTCTTTTTCTTTTTCTTTTTTCCTTCTTTCCCTTTCTTTTCCCCTGGTTTCAGGTCTCTTCTGATTTGTTTAGTGTATATTTTTCTGGGGACATGTTACCCTGTTAGCATTTTGTTCTCTCATTCATCTATGCTCCTCTAACAAAAAAGACAAGATGGAAAAAAAATCACCTCAAAAAAAAAAAAAAACAAGAGGCAGTACCGACTGCCAGGGACCTAATCAATACAGACATTAGTAAGATGTCAGAATTAGAGTTCAGAATGATGATTATAAAGATACTAGCTGGGCTTGAAAAAACCATGTAAGATATTAGAGAAACCCTCTCTGGAGAAATAAAAGAACTAAAATCTAACCAAGTGGAAATCAAAAAGGCTATTAATGAGGTGCAATCAAAAATGGAGGCTCCAGGGGCACCTGGGTGGCTCAGTTGGTTAAGCAACTGCCTTCGGATCAGGTCATGATCCTGGAGTCCCGGGATCGAGTCCCGCATTGGACTCCCTGCTCAGCGGGGAGTCTGCTTCTCCCTCTGATCCTCCCCCTCTCATGCTCTCTGTCTCCCATTCTCTCTCTCAGATAAATAAATAAAAAATCTTTAAAAAAAAAAAAATGGAGGCTCTAACTGCTAAGGTAAATGAGGCAGAAGAGAGAATCAGTGAGATAGAAGACCAAATGATGGAAAATAAAGAAGCTGAGAAAAAGAGAGATAAACAACTACTGGATCATGAGGGCAGAATTCGAGAGATAAGTGATACCATAAGATGAAACAATATAGAATAATTGAGATGCCAGAAGAAGAAAGAGAGAGAGGACAGAAAGTATATTGGAGCAAATTATACTGAGAACTTCCCTAATTTGGGGAAGGAAACAGGCATCAAAATCCAGGAGTCACAGAGAACCCCCCTCAAAATGAATACAAATAAGTCAACACCCCGACATCTAATAGTAAAACTTACGAGTCTCAGAGACAAAGAGAAAATCCTGAAAGCAGCTCGGGGCAAGAGATCTGTAACCTACAATGGTAGAAACATTAGATTGGCAACAGACCTATCCACAGAAACCTGGCAGACCAGAAAGGACTGGCAGGATATATTCAGAGCACTAAACGAGAAAAATATGCAGCCAAGAATACTATATCCAGCTAGGCTGTTATTGAAAATAGAAGGAGAGATAAAAAGCTTCCAGGACAAACAAAAACTAAAGAAATTTGCAAACACGAAACCAGCCCTACAAGAAATCTTGAAAGGGGTCCTCTAAGCAAAGAGAGAGCCTAAAAGCAACATAGACCAGAAAGGAACACAGACAATATACAGTAACACTCACCTTACAGGCAATACAATGGCACTAAATTCATACCTTTCAATAGTTATCCTGAATGTAAATGGGCTAAATGCCCCAATCAAAAGACACAGGGTATCAGATTGGATAAAAAAAAAAAAACAAGACCCATCAATATGCTGTCTGCAAGAGACTCATTTTAGACCCAAAGACACCTCCAGATTGAAAGTGAGGGGGTGGAAAACCATTTACCATGCTAATGCACACCAAAAGAAAGCTAGGGTGGCAATCCTTATATCAGAAAAATTAGATTTTAAACCAAAGACTAGAATAAGACATGAGGAAGGACACTATATTATATTTAAAGGGTCTATCCAACAAGAAGATCTAACAAATGTAAATATCTATGCCCCTAACATGGGAGCAGCCAACTATATAAGCCAATTAATAACAAAAGCAAAGAAAGACATCGACAACAATACCATAATAGTGGGGGACTTTTAACACCCCCCTCACTGAAATGGACAGATCATCTAAGCAAAAAATCAACAAAGAAATAAAGACTTTATTTTTTTTAAAAGATTTTATTTATTTATTTGAGAGAGAGAATGAGATAGAGAGAGCATGAGAGGGGGGAGGGTCAGAGGGAGAAGCAGACTCCCTGCTGAGCAGGGAGCCCGATGCGGGACTCGATCCCAGGACTCCAGGATCATGACCTGAACCGAAGGCAGTCGCTTAACCAAGAGCCACCCAGGTGCCCAGAAATAAAGACTTTAAATGACACACTGTACTAAATAGACTTCACAGATATATTCAGAACATTCCATCCCAAAGCAACAGAATACACATTCTTCTCTAGTGCCCAGGGAACATTCTCCAGAATAGATCACATCCTAGGTCACAAATCAGGTCTCAACCAGTACCAAAAGATTGGGATCATCCCCTGCATATTTTCAGACCAAAATGCTTTGAAACTAGAACTCGATCACAAGAGGAAAGTCAGAAAGAACTCAAATACATGGAGGCTAAAGTGCATCCTACTAAAGAATGAATGGGTCAACCAGGAAATTAAAGAAGAATTAAAAAAATTCATGGAAACAAATGAAACTGAAAACACAACTGTTCAGAATCTTTGGGATATAGCAAAGGTGGTCCTAAGAGGAAAGTATATAGCAATACAAGCCTTTCTCAAGAAACAAGAAAGGTCTCAAGTACACAACCTAACCCTACACCTAAAGGAGCTAGAGAAAGAACAGCAAATAAAGCCTAAACCCAGCAGGAGAAGAGAAATAATAAAGATCAGAGCAGAAATCAATGAAATAGAAACCAAAAGAACAATAGAACAACAGATCAACAAAACTAGGAGCTGGTTCTTTGAAAGAATTAGTAAGATTGATAAACCCCTGGCCAGACTTATCAAAAAGAAAAGAGAAAGGACCCAAATAAATAAAATCATGAATGAAAGAGGAGAGATCACAACCAACACCAAAGAAATACAAACAATTATAAGAACATATTATGAGCAACTCTATGCCAGCAAATTAGATAATCTGGAAGAAATGGATGCATTCCTACAGATGTATAAACTACCAAAACTGAACCAGGAAGAAATAGAAAACCTGAACAGACCAATAACCACCAAGGAAATTGAAGGAGTAATCAAAAATCTCCCAACAAAAAAGAGCCCAGGGCCAGATGGCTTCCCAGGGGAATTGTACCAAACATTTAAAGAAAAATTAATACCTATTCTTCTGAAACTGTTCCAGAAAATAGAAATTGAAGGAAAACTTCCAAACTCGTTTTATGAGGCCACCATTACCTTGATCCCAAAACCAGACAAAGACCCCATCAAAAAGGAGAATTACAGACCAATATCCTTGATGAATATGGATGCAAAAATTCTCACCAAAATACTAGCCAATAGGATCCAACAGTACATTAAAAGGATTATTCACCATGACCAAGTGGAATTTATTTCTGGGCTGCAAGGTCGGTTCAACATCTGCAAATCAATGTGATACAATACATTAATAAAAGAAAGAACAAGAACTATATGATCCTCTCAATAGATGCAGAAACAGCATTTGACAAAGTACAGCATCGTTTCTTGATTAAAACTCTTCAGAGTGTAGGGATAGAGGGCACACACCTCAATATCATAAAAGCCATCTATGAAAAACCCACAGCAAATAACATTCTCATGGGGAAAAACTGAGAGCTTTCCCCCTAAGGTCAGGAACACAGCAGGGATGTCCACTATCACCACTGCTATTCAACATAGTACTAGAAGTCCTAGCCACAGCAATCAGACAACAAAAAGAAATAAAAGGCATCCAAATCGGCAAAGAAGAAGTCAAACTCTCACTCTTTGCAGATGATATGATACTTTATGTGGAAAACCCAAAAGACTCCACCCCAAAGCTGCTAGAACTCATACAGGAATTCAGTAAAGTGGCAGGATATAAAATCAGTGCACAGAAATCAGTGGCATTCCTATACACCAACAACAAGACAGAAGAAAGAGAAATCAAGGAGTTGATCCCATTTAAAATTGCACCCAAAACCATAAGATCCCTAGGAATAAATCTAACCAAAGAGACAAAGAATCTGTACTCAGAAAACTATAAAATACTCATGAAAGAAATTGAGGAAGACACAAAGAAATGGAAAAATGTTCCATGCTCATGGATTGGAAGAATATTGTGAACATGTCAATGCTACCTAGAGCAATCTACACATTCAGTGCAATCCCTATCAAAATACCATCAACTTTTTTCAAAGAAATGGAACAAATAATCGTAAAATTTGTTTGGAACCAGAAAAGACCCCGAATAGCCATAGGAATGTTGAAAAAGAAAAGCAAAGCTGGTGGCATCACAATTCCGGACTTCCAGCTCTATTACAAAGCTGTCATCATCAAGACAGTGTGGTACTGGCACAAAAACAGACACATAGATCAATGGAACAGAATAGATAGCCCAGAAATGGACCCTCAACTCTATGGTCAACTAATCTTTGACAAAGCTGGAAAGAATGTCCATGGAAAAAGACAGTCTCTTCAATAATTGGTGTTGGGAAAATTGGACAGCCACATGCAGAAGAATGAAACTGGACCATTTCCTTACACCACACACAAAAATAGACTCAAAATGGATGAAAGACCTCAATGTGAGACAGGAATCCATCAAAATCCTAAAGGAGAACACAGGCAGCAACCTCTTCGACCTCAGCCACAGCAACTTCTTCCTAGAAACATCGCCAAAGGCAAGGGAAGCAAAGGCAAAAATGAACTATTGGGACTTCATCAAGATAAAAATCTTTTGCACAGCAAAAGAAACAGTCAACAAAACCAAAGGACAACCAACAGAATGGGAGAAGATATTTGCAAATGACATATCAGATAAAGGGCTAGTATCCAAAATCTATAAAGAACTTATGAAACTCAACACCCAAAGAACAAATGATCCAATCAAGAAATGGGCAGAAGACATGAACTGACATTTTTCCAAAGAAGACATCCAAATGGCCAACAGACACATGAAAAAGTGCTCAACATCGCTCAACATCAGGGAAATCCAAATCAAAACTTCAATGAGATACCACCTCACACCAGTCAGAATGGCTAAAATGAACAAGTCAGGAACCGACAGATGTTGGCGGGGATGCGGAGAAAAGGGAACCCTCCTACACCGTTAGTGGGAATGCAAGCTGGTGCAGCCACTCTGGAAAACAGTATGGAGGTTCCTCAAAAAGTTGAAAATAGAGCTACTGTATGACCCAGCAATTGCACTACTGGGTATTTACCCCAAAGATAGAAATGTAGGGATCCAAAGGGGTACATGCACCTCGATGATTATAGCAGCAATGTCCACAATAGCCAAACTATGGAAAGAGCCAAGATGTCCATCGACAGGTGAATGGCTAAAGAAGATGTGGTATATATATACAATGGAATATTATGCAGCCATCAAAAGGAATGAAATCGGGCACCTGGGTGGCTCAGTCATTAAGCATCTGCCTTCGGCTCAGGTCATGATCCCAGGGTCCTGGGATCGAGTCCCACATCGGGCTCTCTGCTCAGCAGGAAGCCCGCTTCTCCCTCTCCTACTCCCCCTGCTTGTGTTCCTGCTCTCGCTATCTCTCTGTCAAATAAGTAAATAAAATCTTTAAAAAAAAAAAGGAATGAAATCTTGCCATTTGCAATGACGTGGATAGAACTGGAGGGTATTATGCTAAGCGAAATAAGTCAATCAGAGAAAGACATGTATCATATGACCTCACTGATATAAGGAATTCTTAATCTCAGGAAACAAACTGAGGGTTGCTGGAGTGGTGGGGGGTGGGAGGGATGGGGTGGCTGGGTGATAGACATTGCAGAGGGTATGTGCTATGGTGAACGCTGTGAATTGTGTAAGACTGTTGAATCACAGACCTGTACCTCTGAAACAATACATTATATGTTAAAAAAAAAAAAAAAGATGTCACGAAGGGAAGAATGAAGGGGGGAAATCAGCAGGGGAGACGAACCATGAGAGACTGTGGACTCTGAGAAACAAACTGAGGGTTCCAGAGGGGAGTGGGGTGGGTGGATGGGTTAGCCTAGTGATGGGTATTAAAGAGGGCACATACTGCATGGAGCACTGGGTGTCATATGCAAACAATGAATCATGGAACACTACATCAAAAACTAATGATGTAATGTATGGTGATTAACATAACATAATAAAATAATAAATAAATAAATAAATAAATAAATAAATAAAATGGAGTCACTTGTGTCAGGGTAAAAAATGGAGATCTTCAACATAGGTGCATAAAGAACAAAACGTAACCTCGCCTAACAGGAATTTACAACTCTCCTCAGAGATCAGCAGAGGATGTCAACCAGTCCTCAAACACCAAGTCTGCTCACACCATCTCTGGACTTCCTTGTTGCTCTTGACTCAGGTACCCTGATCCAAATAAGAAGGCCACTAGGCAACCAATCAGATAAAAAAGCCAAATAGCTTTTGTGTTTACCCTATAAAAATCCCTTTCTTTGTGAGCAACCTGGAACTCCCTGCTCTGTAGCCTTGAGCTTCCCGGCTTGCAGGTCAAAACTATTGCAATAAACTCATCTTTCTGCTTTGTTTTACTCAGTATGCAGAGTTTGGTTTTGCACTATAACCTGGTCCCTGGAGAGAGCAGAGACCATCAGGAGAGAGCATGTACTCCATTAGTCTTTGCCTGCCCCATACTAGTCTACATCATCTAGATTCAACTTGCTCTTACCCCTTTTCCAATTGTGCTGTTTAAACCTATTTCTACTTCTTTATCAGTATAATGTCCCCCCCTAGTTCTAAATATCAAGGGGCCAACACACTAAAGTTTTCATAGCAATAGTCTGCATCATCTTTGCAGTGAAAAAGATCAAGTTTATTTTAGTCCAACAAGCCTTGAAAACATCCTAGTTTCATATTAATTTATGTCAGGCCATGGTGAGAGACAGGGACAACATTTCAAACATACATAGTACATGTGACACTTAATTCACCAATTCAAGTGTGTAAGAAATTTCACATTTACTTCCCTTTAACCCAATTCTGTCATTATTTCCTTCTCCAGAGTTACGTGGGAATCTGGGGAGCTTATCAGCCCCTGAAAAATCAACAGAAGTCCATCTAATCTCCATTGTGATTGCTGCCAGTATCTTCACTGTCTGCTTTTCAGGGCCCCTTGAAGTGGGCAGTTCCACTGTTGCCTTGTCAATGGGGCACAAGGGACTTTGCCTAGCTAAGTTGCCCCAGAATTCAGCTTCCTGGGCACACAGATAGCCATTCCTTCTGCAATTTTGCCATTCTCTACGTGGGCACTAGGGTTGCAACCAAGATTCAAGATTATATCACATCATATTGTTCATGTACCTTGGCGTCTTACCACTCTAGGAGAGGGGCAAGTGCTTTCCTAATCATTCACCTGGAAGTCTCTCTCATGCAGTCTGATGTCTGACTTTGCTAGATCTCTGTACTGCACTAGAATGAATGGACAAAATGTACCCACTTGCCTGCTACTTCTGTCTCTATGAATTTTCTCCAATGAACACTGCTATCTCAGATCTGATGTGTGTGCTCTCTGGTTATCTGCCTTTACTTGCACATCACACACCCTATGCCAGAAAAAGAAAAAAATGAATCTCTAGATTCATTCTCTCTTTTTTTTTTTTTTTTATTTTAGAAAAAGAAAGAGAGCAGGGGTGGGGTGGGAGATGGCGGGAGAGGGAGAGAGAGACTCTGACCTGAGAGAGAGAAATGACCCTGAGATCATGACCTGAGCTGAAATTAAGAGTCGGACATTTAATGGACTGAGCCACCCAGGCACCCCTAAACTTTTTTTTAATTCTGCAAACAGAATATTAGAGGATCCCTTGGTGAAGAAAATGAATGCCCACTAAAAAGCTCTATAAATAATACTTTTTGAAAAAGATTTGTGGATATCTCCCCATTTGTCTTATCACTAACAGCAGAGGTCATTATGCTGAATTACCTTGGTATAATTGACATTTTGGACCATATGATTCTTTGTTGTGGGGCCTGTCCTGTGCATTATAGGATGTTTGGCAGCATCCCTGGACTCTACCACTCAAAGACATAGCTCTTCCCTAGTGGTGACAATCAAACATGTCTCCAGACATTTGTCCCCTGGGGGGGGGGGTAAAATCACCCTCAGATGCATGAGTCCATTTAGAAATAAGAAGGTAAATACAAGAAGTAGCAGCTACAATGTTAAGTGCTTCGTCTCTAATGAATGTAAGTAAGGGATGAGAAGTGGGGGATAGGGGATTTGAGTCATAGCAGTAGATATGGAATTAGCTGTTCCTATTAGTGCTAAGAAGACAAAAGGGGTTAACTGCCAAATGTATAGGACAAATAATGTAAAAACTTACCAAAAAAATGTTTTTCTTTGGGAACTGGGGAGTTCTTCATTGAAGAAGCTGTGTTTGAAAACTATCTTCAAGGGCTGTAATGATTGAGAAGAGCGGATAAAAGAGGGGGAAGACATTTCAGACAGAGGAAACTATGTTTAGGTGAGATTAAACATGCAAGTCAAGGAAAACTCCAGAGCACAGAGGACTGCAGAGTGCAGTATCACCCAGCAGTGACCTGCTAGTCATGGTAGACCCTAGCGTTCTAGGAATCTGCTGTAACTCTAAAATATTTGAGAGGGGGATGTCAACCCAGTATTTGGGATTAGGAGATGCCTACAGGGTTCTAGTCTTAGAGAGAGAATTAATGTGTTAATGTCCAGGTTTCAGAAAACTACCAAGATGAAGAGTATTGATTTAGGATGTCCTCATTATCTGAGGATAATTAATAACAGGAAAATTAAATCTATTGAAAAGGGGGCTATCAGCTCATATTAAATAATGAGAAAAAAATTTATAGGGACATTTATAATGAGAAGAGAAACCAAAGGTTATAAAATAACTTTATGTTATATTTAAAAGTTAGTTTATAATTACAAATATGTCCTATTACAACAAACAAAAAATGGATTAAGGGTTGATTTTGTTTTTGTTTTGGTATGATTCTTTTGATAAAGTTGATTAGAGTTATAAGTCAGTATTTCCTTCATATTCAATTTTCAGATTTTTGCAAAATATTCTAGAGCTTCATCAATTTTCCCAAGGGCCTCTCCTTATGCTTTGATATTCAAATCATTCCCTTCTGAATTATCTATCCTGTCATCATCCTTTTTACAAGGTTTGCAACTTCATTTTGTAATCCATTTGTGTCCTAGTTACATTATAGATTCTGCCTGACAAAGACATTGACCTGATGGGTGGGCTAGACACAAGTGCTAATGAAGGAAAGAATCTCTGAGATCAGACTAATTTCATAAGTATTTGGTTCGTTAGTGAGTATGTTCATCTTATGTCTACTATTGTAACTGTGGGGCAACTTGTGTCAACATTTATGTAACAAGAACTCCCAGTACCTACCACAATAGTCTTGAGCTTACATATAAAATAAAGGCTCTGTTGTCCGGGAGAATGACAAAGGAGAGTTAGTCAAACATTCTGGTTAACCGATAGTACTAGGGTTTACTTAACCTTTAACCTAAAACTCGTGGGAGTAAACAGGGAAACAACATCTCACTGTAACAGCCCGCTACTAAAAGAACAAAGCAACAGACTTCTTCTCCAATCAGAATAATGAACTGTCACAACCCAGTATTCACTTAATGCCCTGTTCCAGTGACTGTCAGCATTTGGTACCAATAATTAGACTAGAGTTTGTAAAAAATATCAAATGTGTCTATTCGTAAAACTCTGTGATTGGCAAAGTGACAAACAATACAATTTGGGGGTAGCTCTTTTTCTCCCAGTTATGAGTAACTTTCTCAACAGGCACATACTAACCATGGACATCACAAGACCTAGTTACCAAATGTAAATCACTTAGACTTTTAGTTCAAAAACAGCATGAATAAGGCACTGCTGATATTCTCAGCACTAACTGCATCAAAATCACTCTTTCTCCATAGAATGCTAGATGACCTTCAAATCCATGTCCTTTTCTGACTTTCCTTGACATAATACTCTTTTCAGCATTCATCTTTCAAACGGTCTAATCTTTACTAATTTTATAATTAGGTGGTTTCAGAGTTTAAAAAAAGAATCCAAACTGATAACATCCTGACCATTCTGGATGACAATATTTCAATACAAGTTTAAGCAGCAACGATAAGGAAACTTATTAGGACATTCCCTTAAATCCTGGGATTAGTGAGTTTTCAAAAATAAATTCTACTTTGCAAGACTTTGCATGGACAGCTTGACTCACTTAATCCTTGGAAAATTTGCTCATTGTTCCCTTTTAGAACTGGCCCATGCATTGTAGAATGTGTGGTTGCGTGGTGTTACTGAAAGGGCTGGCTGACTGTCTGCCGGCATTGTGTTTTATTGCCCAAAACGCCCACTTTGGCAATCATTTCTTTAGACTTTGATATTGCCTTTTCAAAATTTGTATATTACTGTTGGTAGGTATGAAGACTGTATTTCCAAAAATAGCCAGAGCAATATTTTTTGGTCTTCAATGCTCTTCCAGAACCTTGCAGCTGTCTATCAGGAAGTGGAGCCTATTTTCCCTGCCCCTGAACTGGACTAGGCTACTTGGCCAACAGAGAACAACAGAAGGAACGTGGCATGACTTCTGAAACTAGTTCATATGGACCAGATGGCTTCTGCCTGCTCACTTTCTCTATCTCTCTTTCTCTGTCTGTCTACATGCTTACCCTTGGAACCCAGCCACCATGCTATAAGAAAGCCCAGCAGCCACATGGAAAGGTCACATGCAAGTATTCTGGCCAGAGCCAAAGCTGAAGTCCCAGACAGCATTAAGGCCACACAGGTGAGTGAGTGAGTGAGTGAGTGAGTGACCCTTTGGAGAATTCCAGCTACCAGTCTTCAAGCTACTCTAGTCTACTCTGAGTATGGATTTGTAGTATGTAAATGGCATCACAGTTTTAAGTCACTTGGCTTTGAGGTAGTTGTTGTTGTTGTTGTTTTTGTTTAATGTAGCCATACATAACCAACAGGAATAACACATTAATATTGGTACAAGTTAATTTTTCAGATTAGCTAGCCACTTTGTGGTACATATAAGGACCATGAGAGATTACAACATGAAAATAAAAAGGAAGAAGAGAGATAATGTACCTAAAGCAAAACTTTTTCTGCTTATGTTGGGAAGCTAAACTTTAAAACTCTTAAAAGAAAACACAGGGGAAAAACTTCGTAACATTGGATTTGGCAATGATTTCTTGCATATGACACCAAAAGCATAGGCAACAAAAGAAAAAAAAAATAGAAAATTGGATTACATCAAAATGAAAAACTTCGGGGCGCCTGGGTGGCTCAGTCGGTTAAGCGTCTGCCTTCGGCTCAGGTCATGATCCCAGGGTCCTGGGATCGAGCCCCGCATCGGGCTCCCTGCTCCGTGGGAAGCCTGCTTCTCCCTCTCCCACTCCCCCTGCTTGTGTTCCCTCTCTCGCTGTGTCTCTCTCTGGCAAATAAATAAATAAAATTAAATTAAATTAAAAAAAATGAAAAACTTCTATGCATCAAAGGACACTATGAACAGAGTGAAAATGCAACCTATGGAATGGGAGAAAATGTTTGTCAGCCATATATATGATAAGGGGTTAATATCCAAAATATATAAAGAACACCTACAACTCAACAACAACCTGCTTAAAAAATGGGCATAGGATTTGAATAGATATTTTTTCCAAAGAACATACACAAATGGACAATAAGAATGTGAAAAGACACATCTCCATTCAGAACACAACATTCTGAAAAGAATGGGTGTTATTACTTTTAGGCAGAAGAGAGAATGGGTGCTCAGACAAGTTAATAATGTTTCCAACATTGCACATCTAGAGCTAGCCTAAATCCAAAGAGGTTTAAGCACCAGACTACACTCTGCTAAGAAGAGCTTCTTGAGATCTCAGATTATGTATTTTGTTTCTGTGTGCCCAGACCTAGGTCTCAGAAGACACCTAATAAACATCAGTTGAACTAAAAAAGAATAAAAAATAACATAAAAAGATGCCTAGCATCACTAATCATTAGAGAAATGCAAATTAAAACAACAGAAATAACTATTTCACACCCATTAGGTTGGCTATTATCAAAAAAAAGAAAGAAAGAAAGAAAAAAAGAGAAGAAAGAAAGAAAGAAAGAAAGAAAGAAAGAAAGAAAGAAAGAAAGAAAGAAAGAAGAAAGAGAGAAAGAAAAAGAAAATAGCCAGTGTTGCCAAGGATGTGTAGAAATTAGAGCCATTGTGCAATATTGGTGGGAATGTAAAATGGTGCAACCACTATAGAAAACAGTATGGCAGTTCCTCAAAAAATTAAAAATAGAATTATAATATGATCCAGCAATCCCACTTTAATATACCCAAAATATTTGAAAGCAGGTTCTCAAAGAGACATTTGTATACCAATGTTCATGGCAGCCTTATTCACAATAGCCAAAATATGGAAACAACCCAAGTGTCCTTTGATTGATAAATGGGTAAGCAAAACAGAGTACGTACATACAGTTTATTCATCCTTAAAAAGTAAAGAAATTCTGACACATGCTACAACATGGGTGAACCTTGAGGACATAATGCTAAGTGAAATAAGCCAGTCACAAAGAAGACAAATACTGCATGATTACATTTTTCTAAAGATTTTATTTATTCATTTGACAGAGAGACAGCACAAGCAGGGGGAGGGGCAGGCAGAAAGAGAGGGAGAAGCAGGCTTCCCCATAGAGCAGGGACCCCAATGTGGGGCTCAATCCCAGGACCCTGGGATCACGACCTGAGCCAAAGGCAGACACAACCGACTGAGCCAGCCAGGCGCCCCTCTATGATTACATTTATATGAAATACCTAGAATAGTCAAATTCATAGACAAAAAGTAAAACAGTAGTTGCCAGGAGTTGGGGATCAAAGGGGACTTATTGTTTAATGGGTACAGAGTTTCAGTTTGGGAAGATGAAAAAGTTCTGGAGATGGATGGTGGCGATGGTTGCACAACAATGTGAATATACTTGATGCCACTGAACTATACACTTAAAATTGGTTACAATGGTAAATTTTACCTAATAAATATTTTCTGCAATAAAAAAAATGGGCAAAGGATTTTCCAAATAAGATATTAAAATGACCAATAAGCACATGAAAAGATGCTAGACGTTATTAGTCATTACGCAAATGCAAAACAAAACCATGAGATAACACATCATAGCCACTAGGATGGCAATCATCAAAACAACAGATAATTACAAGTGCTGACAAGATGTGGAGCAATTGGAACCCTCATAACATTGTTGGTGGGAAGGTACATGGTGCAGCCACTTTGGAAAACAGTTTGGCAATTGCTGAAAATGTTAAATATAGAGCTGCCATATGACTTATCAATTCCACTGCTAAGTAAATACCCCACAGAAATAAAAATATATATCCACACAAGAACATGTGCATGACTGTAGCATTATTCATAACAACCGAAAAGTAAAACAGCCCCATTATGGAGTGAACATGCCCCCCAAATTCATATGTTGAAGCCCTAAACCCCAATGTGATGGGATTTGGAGGTTGGGGGGGTCTGTGGGAGATAATTAGATTTGGATGAGGGTGGAGCCCACTTGATGGGATTAGAGAGCTCTCCTTTCCATCCTCCCAACCCATGGGACCCCCTTTCCCCCGCTATGTGAAGATAGAGCCAAAAGGTGGCTATATGCACACAGAAAGAGGGCTCTCACCAGGAACCAAATCTGCCCAGCACCTTAATCTTGGATTTCCCAGTCTCCAGAACTGTGCAGAGGACAGACTTTGTTCCACAGTGGATGTGTCATTTGTTTTGATACTCATAAGATGTCCCTATTAATTCCACTGTTTAAAAAAAAATGAAAATCTGAAACAGCAATAATTAATTCATAGCCCAAAAGGGGTTCTTAACATCACATCCATTGCTAGCAATTTCCTAATAGGTTCTTACCCTTTTTTAAGCACTTTTTGTTAAAGGGTTTGTGAGTTAGAGAGTATTACAATAAGCTAGCCCTTAATTTCTCAAGCTAACCCAAAAGCTATTGTGAAATGACCATCTGAAAATTAAAAATAGTGATGTCTAAGACAGTGAGTTCAGTTGAACAGACCAAAGTATAATTGAACAATGAAATTCTGAACTTGGATTTCAGGTGTGGATAAAACATCATTCTTTTGTCCATGAACTTCAAATCATTTCATAAGTACCTCCATCAAGAAAGCATTTGTGGAGGGTCACCTGGGTGGCTCAGTCAGTTAAGCATCCAACTCTTGATCTCAGCTCAGGTCTTGATCTCAGGGTCATGAGTTCAAGCCCCATGTGGAGCTCATGCCCAGCATGGAGCCTACTTAAAAAAAAAAAAAAGGAAAGGAAAGAAAGCATTTCTGGAGACGTAATTCAGCAGGGAATGTAAGATGTGTGATGGGAGAAATAGAAGAATGAAAAGTTAACCACAAGCCAGGTGACCCTGAAAAATCTCTGACCTCACTGCCCTCTCCAAGAAAATATGGATCACAACCTATTCTGAACGAAACTGTGTCCCCCTTAAAATTCATATGTTGAAGCCCTAATCCCACTGTCACTATATTTAGAAATAGGGCCTTTAAAGAGAGAAAGTTAAATGAGGTCCTAAGGATATGGCCCCTAAACTAATATGACTGTTGTAAGTGTAAGAAAAGGAATAGGGGTGCCTAACTGGCTCAGATGGTAGAGCATGTGACTCTTGATCTCAGTGTTGTGAGTTCAAGCCACACATTGGGTTTGGGGCCTATTTAATTAAAAGGAGAAGAAGAAGAAGAAGAAAGAAGAAGGAGAAGGAGAAGGAGAAGGAGAAGAAGAAGAAGAAGAAGAAGAAGAAGAAGAAGAAGAAGAAAGAAGAAGAAGGAGAGAAACCAGCAAGATGGGAGCACATAGAAAAGTCCATGAGAGGACATAGCAGGAAGGTGGCCATCTGTAGACCAAGGAGAGGGCTTAGGAGAGTCCAAACCTGATAACACCTTCATCTTGGATTTCAGCCTCCAGAATATGAGAAAATAAGTTTCTGTCATTTAAGCTACTCAGTCTGTGATATTTTATTATGGCAACCTAGAAAACCAAAACAATTTTTGTCCTGAAAATCTGGCAAGGATTCTAGGAAGTTTGGATTAGAAAATACATGCGGAATTCCTTTGTCAACAATGAAGTGTACTAAAAACAGAGGATGCCATTACCTCTTTTTTTTTTTAAGATTTTTTATTTATTTATTTGAGAAAGAGAGAGAAATAACGAGAGAGAGAGAGAGAACGAGAAGGGAGGAGAGGGAGAAGCAGGTTCCCCGCTGAGCAGGGAGCCCGATGCGGGGCTTGATCCCAGGACCCTGGGATCATGACCTGAGCCGAAGGCAAACACTTAACTGACTGAGCCACCCAGGTGCCCCTGCCATTATCTCTTGATTGGAATCATCACACACTTTCATATTAAGGGAATGTTCATTTAAGGAAAATGTTTAACAGAAGGAAGTCTAAAGAAAAACCTAAAATATTGGTTTATGTTTATTCGATTTATATTAAGCCAACTCCTCCCAGTTTTTGAGCTCTTTTATCTGGCATATTAGGAGATAAATTCCTAGTTCAAGGTTAAAACAATTGGAAGACTAATTTATTATTGTAAGTAATGAAGGGCAAAGTCTTGATAACATTGCTCAGTTTAAATATACTCAGTCACTGATGTCAGCAGTGCTATGGGTTATAATTTATCTCCCAGAAGATTACTTATATTGATAGATAATGATATCTAACACTTACCGAATTCTTACATGTTCTCTTTCCATGTATTAGTTCAATTAATCCTCACAATTTTTGATATGCTGTTAAAAAAGTACTGAGGCTGTGAACTAGTAAGGAGGGAAACTGAGACCCAGACTGTAGTCTGACCCTTGGTGTCTCAAACCACAGTTTTTAATTATTGGAAGTTCTTCTTCAAGGCAAGGATTGGCAGGAAATGCCTTTTTTTTTTTTTTTTAAGAGTTACTCATTTATTTTAGAGAGGAGGGGAGGGGCAGAGGGAAAGAGAAAATCTCAAGCAGACTCTGCATGGAGCGCAGAGCCTGACACAGGGCTCAATCTCACAACCCTGAGATCATGACCTGAGCCAAAATCAAGAGTCGGATGCTCAACGGACTGAGGCACCCAGGTGCCCTGGCAGGAAATGTCTTATAGAAAGATTTGTATCAATGTTATTTGGCAGTATTATTTACCACATTCAAGTATTTTCATGCTCAGATACACTGTATTTACGGTTACATGATGTAAATATATGCATATTTCCATTAAAAATAGAAACACCCATAATATGTCTGAAGTTGTTATTCTATTTGAGTTAGATCTATGCATGGGTGGCTTCCAACAAAAAGCTAGATATTTTAGAAGGCATAAGCAAATTGAAGCCTTGTTCTATCATATTTTAACTACACATGGGCACATAAAATGCATGTTTTTATTTATTACTCTTACTTCAACACTGATATAAAGGTCCTAAACTTGACAAGCCAAAATATTTTAAATCAAGAAGAGAGTCCTGTAAATAATTTCAAAGTGGAAATTATGAACATAAAGTAGCTATAGAAAACATAAACATGCATAAAGCATTTAGTGATATTTCTTCACATCTAGTTAGAGAATTTCAAGCATGCTAAGTACATAGAATCTCTGCTCCTTTGTGTTGTTTGCTTCCATTGTAATCTGTGAGTATTTGACTAGAAGCTTCTATAACAATAGAGCTGACCAAATGTAAATTGACTAGTGTCATAGGAGGTTTTAGATTGTTCCAGTAGTCAGATGCTTCTTTTTCACTACTGGCTCTTTCCTGTCATTATTTAAACATGTGCAGATCTAGCTCATCTTTGAAAAGCAAAATATCTCTCTCAATATCATATGCACCCTGTGACCATTGCCTCCACCCCTCACAATCAAGCTCCCTGCAAGAGTGCTTTATATATCCATTGATTTCATTTTCTCTCTTTCTTGTTCATACATCATTTTATCCTCTTTACAGCATCAAGTACTGGTGCTCCCTCTGTCCTTGAAAAACTTTCTCTTGATTCCTATAACACATCCTTCTGTATCTCTTGTCTCTAACTGATTTACTTCCACAACTCAAATCATCCCCCTTTATTCTGATGAGTCCCAAAGCGATCTGCAGCACCTAAAGTTTCTCTGGGTGCTTTTTGGACATCACCACTTGGAAGTCCCTCAGGCATCACTAGCTCAAAGACTTCCCCCACAAACCTGGTCTTTTTCCTGTATTCCATGATCTGAGCATATAAACAGAATCTCCATTCAACCTACTGCTTAAACCAGAAATCTGAACATCATTACCGACTCTTCCTTCTTCCTGATCCCCTAACCAGTCAAATCTCATCAGTCTCTACAATCCATCCACTGTACCCCAAAAGGTCCCTTGAATCCATCTCCTTCTTTCCATTCCCACTCTTACTCCCTCGGTTCAATCTCATCACTTCTGTCCCAGGTTAAGGCAATGGTCTCTCAACTACTCTTCCCAACTCCACTGTTGGCCCCCTCTTCACAGTCTTCATGCCAATGCCCAGTAGTCATTCTAAATTACAATCCAATTGTGGCAATCCTTTAAATTCCATGGTTGGTTTTCTAAAAACTGTAGAATAAAGTCCAAAATTCCAAGCATAGTATAATGGTGTACATGGCCCTTTAGGATGAACAGCTGCCTCTCTCCCCATCTCACTGTTAGACGCCACCCCCCACAACGCCCTCCACACATGAGCCAGAGTAATCTATATTCCATTTACAGAAATCAGTTCACTCTCTCTTTCCTCTGTGCCTTTCCACATACTGTTACTTTTGTCTGGAATGTCCTTTGCACCAGCCTCTTCAGTTGGCTAAATCTTTCAAAACTCAGATCAGGAATTAGAGTGAAGAGGATAAAGAAACAAGGAACATAGCGACATAAAGCAAGGAAGGCCTTGACCAATTCAAGGCTAACGTAGAGAACAAAAGTTCTGACCTATGACATAACCTTATTCTAGTACAGTGCAACAGAAAAAAAAGCAAGATTAGAAAATGCAATAATACTTCATTTTCCAAATCTCAACTCTGACAAAACCTTTTGTGTAGAGGTGTACATGTGCGCACATGTGCTTTTGGGAAGAAAGTGTAGCAGCCCAGGGAGAAACCTGAATAAGGGTGGGAACTGTTATCCAGCCCCATTCCCACCCTCTCCTACCAAAGCAGCAGACCACAGAGAACCCCCCCTCCCCCCCAGTGTGGCCTTTAGACTAAAGACATGCACCTGGATGATAATGACCCAGCTTACCCTTCCAACCCCTATCATCACAGAAAATAATAACCAACACATCCTGTGGCCCAAAGTTATAATATTTTTAATCTGGGACTACAAAATACAAAATATTTTTAGTCTGGCACTTCCGATGTCCTCAATAAATATTTGTTGAATGGTCAGACAAAGTAAATAGGCAACATTGTCAAAATGTCGATAGCTACTGAAGCTGGGTAAGGAGTTTGAAATGTTCCAAAATAAAAACTTTTTTTAAATGCAGTATAATCCAAATTCAAATTATGTTTAAAGTATATTTAGTTAACAGTAAATGGTAGCTACCAACAGGAAATATATAGAATATCCCTCAGTTCTGAATAATATACGACAATAACATCAGAGTTCTTAGAGAACTGAGTAAGATCGTGTGGGTTTAAGTTCAGCACACACCCTGCCTGCCATGTGGGAAGTATGTAACAAATACAAACTCTTTTTATTATTGGCTGATCTTGGCTTTGAGCTCCGCACTCAACAGAGTCTATGTCGATTGGACTAAATGCTAGCAGATCTTCCCCTGATGTCTCCCAGTGCCTTTATGCGGCAGTGGTTACGTGACAAAGTTTAGTTTTGCATTGAATGTAGTGAAACCTCAATTAGTTGGAAGGGGATACCTTATCTAAGGTAGTTAGAATCTCTGAATGGCAAGATATACCTGACATTACTAATCTATTTTCTACGTATCCTTCTCCCTGCCTCCCCCCCACCATCCAGACTATACACAATTTCTCTGGTACCCCACGGGCTAATAAAGAGTCAAAAAGCCACTGCCGAGCAAGCTCTCTTCATATGAATGAGACTGAGTGGATGTTCTAGCGAACCATTGGAGAGGTGGAAGGGGTTGTAATAACTAGTTCCAGGAAGGATCAGAAAGCAGAGTGGAAGCTACTCAGCTGAAATCCTTTTGATCCTCGATTCTTAGTCCCTCATCACAATTGGAAAAATCAACATACAAAAGTTCTGGACATTTGTCAGGGAGCATAAACAGAGGGTGAGGTGCAAAAGCTCCTCCAATCTCCAGGATAGAGACAGACCCAGTGAGGAATTTCCCTGTGAGTGATGGCAGCGTTTGACACTGGACCACCGTTATACCTGCTTGTTACAATTTTTGTTGCTCAAAGGCACTTCTACAGTCTACAATGTAGAGAATATGATTAAGTCTTCCTGTGACTGCCTGGGATTCTCGCCCAGCTTCAAGGCCGTTATTCTGAGCTTTGGTTCTTCCTGCACTTAACTGTTGACAGAGAAGAAAGTATGAAGATGGCAGCTGCATATATCATTGAGCCTCGAAAATACCTGAGAAGCCAGTCATTTGAAATATTCCTGAAACTCATTACTAAATCTACACATCTTTACAAATAATTTCATAGCCAATGAATAGCTCATTTTCTTTCTTTCATCGTTGAGTCTTACATTTGCACATTTTTCTAATTAGGTCTTTTAGTTATTTAAATGATAGTCTCTATTCTAATATTATGGAATAAAAATGACAGTGGGGGTGAGGGGAAGGAGAAGAGGTAAGGAATATCCATTTGATTTGATTTATAGTTAATCAATGTTTCTTTAGAGCTATTGAAACAATTACTTTCATGTAGGGAATTTCAGATTTTAAAAAATAATAACAAGATCCTAATGTGAGAGAAACATTTTTATCACATAAACACTAATATACTACCTAAAGCCTCGTGTGAAAATTTCAAGTATAAAAGACGTAGAAATCAATACATGCAATTTAGATAATTTTATTAGTTTTAACTAAACAATTCTAATACTCTGATTCTAGGCTGAGAAGACTAAATCTGACAATTGAGAAAACCCAATCAAATGTATGTTTAAGCAAGACATTTCAAAAGAAATGTTAGTAATTTAATGATAAAGGCTACCATTTAGCAAGTATTTACTGTGTTCTGGGCATAGTGCCTACCTCTTTATGTACTTTGCTTTATTTCTCTCAATAACCCTATGAATAGGGTACTTTGACTTGCCCAGAATGGAAACCAATGTGATTTAATAACTTGCTAAAAGTCACATAGCTAGTTAGTAACCTATGATTTGAAAATAAGTTTTATTCCAAAGTCTATGTGTTTATAGTGTTCATAAGACTACACATTTTACCAGGACAGGGACCAATATATTTTGTTCTCCATGGCACATATTATGTGTTCGAAAGATATTAGTAAATGAGTGTATATATATACATACATATGTAGGAATATATACATATATATTCCTAATTCTGTAACTAAAAGCCAAAAGAGAAACATGTACATTTATGAACTCACACATTATTGTAGTGAGTACTTTTTAAATGTTTTAAATTGTCCATTTATACTCACTATGTTAGTTTGTTTTCAAGGAGGACCAAGGCCCCTTCCCCATTTGAAAAGCTGAATTTTGTCAGCTAAACTGATTTTGTAGCTGAAGTATTATTTTGAGGTATTAACTTTTCTCCCAGTTTTCCCTCCCCTTTCCTCTCCACAACTCTGCCCCCATTTCAGGGCTTGGTTCTGTGACATTGCCTAAAGAAAATACACCTCAGAGAAAAGAGTAGAGATACCAGCAAACTTTCAGATTTTCACTTTTCATAGCTCAGAGAGCCACTAACCAGGAAGAGGTCATGATAACAGAGACATCCAAGTACAGTTCATGAGAACTGATAACTGACTCTGCTCACCAGTCCTCAGAGGGAGGGAGTCCAAGAAGGCTTCAGGCTAATTATTTTCCCACCAACATGGCATGGGCTCACTTCACACATGAGTCTGTGGACTTAGATTCATAGTTCCTACAAATATTTTCCCATGTACTTTCCTCTTAAGAGTCAACCACACACCTTCCATTTTAAGCCATTAAAAAACTACCAACTTTCTCTTTCAATTTGCTCAAAAATAAAATTCAGAAAATTGGTAAAGACCAAGAATTTACCTAGCCCAACTCCATTCTTGGTACATTATACCAAAAGTAAAATAAAGCAAGAATCAATTGATTTCCAAAGCTCACAAGGAGAAACCTATGGAATTTAATACACCGCCGCATAGAAAAATTCATCTCCTCTCCCTGTGTGATGAAAAATTAAGGCTTTACTTTGTGTTTTGTAACTAGCCACTGTATTTTTATAAAGAGAGGCCGAACAACTCTACTAAACCGCAGGGAACAAAAACTCCCAGTACATTCTGGAATGACATTCTAGCCAATCCGGCTGCCAGAAGAGACCTTAGCCAGAACAGGCTGCGTGCAGCATCTAGTTCCATCTCCTCCTCATTGAAGACACTTTAGGAAATTCTCCAATGAGAGACGCTTAGGGGTAGGGGGCGTGGTCTCAAGGGGCGGAGACTTTGTCTCCGGGATAATGGGAAGTGTGTGCTAATTGGCTGGACTTCCTCCCGCCCAGACCAGCCCTCTTTGGACCGCTGGGGCCATCCATCAAAAGAACTACACCAATCAGAGGCTAAAATTCCCCCCTTCCCTTCCCACCAGGGGAAAGCCCCGCCCTCCAATATATTACTCAGTCGCTCCGGCGCGGCCCCTTCGGCTCCGAGCTGATCCTGTGGTGGGCAGTGTCGTCAGGGCGGCGCTGCAGAGACCTCCACCCAGGACGGCTCCCCCTCCCCGGGCCTCTCCCCTCTTACCCGCGAGTCCCCTCGCCTCGTGGGCCTGTCGGATCTGATATCGTGGGGTGAGGTGAGAGCAGGCCCGGGGAGGGTGGTTACCGCTGAAGAGCCGCAGTCGCGATCAAGGTGAGCTGGGACTTCGGGGTTGACTTCGTGGTGCGGCTAGGGAGCAGGGTTGGGGGCGTGAGGTGAGGGATAGGTCCGGCCCGCGCTCTTTTCCTCGATTAACTCTCCCGTTGCTGTAAGCAACAAGTCCAGGCTAGTCCGAGCTTGGAGGGGCGGGGCCAGATCCGACCTCCTGAGAGTGTTACTGTCAGGTCGGCCAGCTCCCAGGGACCAGCCCAGGGCAAAAAGAGCTGGACCCATAAAGTTAGAGGTTCCTCATTTGCCCACCCCTTCCGTCGCGCAACTTTAAAGATCCCCTGCCTACCTGTCTTTCACTTGGTGTGGGAGGTATCCTTGTATCTGGGGCTTAGCTTGTGGCCGGGACATAGAAGCTGTGGAATACCGATTCTTAAAATTAATGAAACTCCCAGGTTCATTTTGCAACTTAAATTAGTCTCCCGCCCTCACTACGTGTTCCTGTAGCACCCTTTAAGTTTCCTTTCCTGACACCAATAAAAGTTAACAATTATTGAGCGCCGTGCGTCAAACATTGTGCAAAACTCTACGTGAATCATGTTAATTTAATTTTAACAGCCATTCAGAGAGAGAAATATTGTTACCTCGTTTTACAGAGGTAGAAATAAATTCATTATTATCGTCCAACGTTTCTTAGGTACCTATGTGCTAAGCACTATACCTAGGTGATCTCATTTTTCCACACAGGCCTCTGAGGTAGGTAGTAACCTCATACCCACTTTACAAATGAGGAAATAGGGATGAAGTAAAATTAACTAACATTAACAGTTCATACTGTTAATATATGGCAGAATTACATACTACCATCTAATTTCAAAGTTTTGGCACCCATCTTACAGCATCTATATTGTTATCTCTTGACAATGAATGACTTGAACAAGTATTTCTTGAAGATTTGCCATTTTTTTTAAGGTATGGCTCCTGCCCTCTAGGAACTCACAATTTAGGATGTGACCAACTGGTGGGATGGGAGGTGGGGGGGATTGTAACAGATGGCACTTTGCAACGACTTAGATTCACTAGCGGCATTGGGGAGGGGAGACTTGTGTTATAAAGCACTTGGCATGATACAAGGCAGGAAGGGCTTTTCTTACACTCCTTTCTGGGCCTTGTTCTATATATAGATGATAGAGGTACTGACAACAACTGACTCTCAGAAACTGCTACACCAGCTGAATGCCCTGTTGGAACAGGAGTCGAGATGTCAGCCAAAGGTCTGCGGCTTGAGACTAATTGAATCTGCACACGATAATGGCCTCAGAATGACTGCAAGGCTAAGGGACTTTGAAGTAAAAGATCTTCTTAGTCTAACTCAGTTCTTTGGCTTCGACACGGAGACATTTTCTCTTGCTGTGAATTTACTGGACAGATTCCTGTCCAAAATGAAGGTATGTTTAAAGCTACATTACACTGAGTATTTCTTAGTTTTGCTTATTGTGTTTTGGAGATGGAATTGCTCTAGCTTCGGGATGGCATTCATAAACTTGACCTTTTTTATTTTCTTCAAGTAGCCAAAACATTGTGATAGTTCTGTGTACGTTCTGTATACGTTCTGTACACAGAACGATAGGATGAATGCTTCCTTATAATCAAGAATAAGGCATCGTTAAATTTAACTTCTGACATTGAAAAATAGTCTAATAGCAAATAATTGCAGACTCTCCCAGTATGAGAGTTGGCTGTTGTTTTTAAATTGAAAGAAGTGTGTTAGAGGTAGAATGCTAGATTGTGGTTAAGAATTAGAGGTTTGTTTTTTGGTGGGTTTTTTTTTTTTTTTCTTTTTTTGGATGCTGTGAACCACTTGGTCGGTAGAGTATATTTCTTAATCTCCAGTCATATATAAGGTTCTAATTGTAGCCTTAGACCTATTCAGATCTTGCTTATGCTTGCCATTTTTAACATCAGTTGGCATACAGTTGAGAAGAGAATATCTTCTGAAGGAGAAGCATTTATATAATTATTTCCCTATACTGGATAAGCAGGACATCCATGTAGCTTTCAGAGCTTGCTTAACTGTTAAATACATCTGCCTTCTCTGTGCCAATGGTCATTCATGGATGAGATGATGTAACAACTGGAATGGAACTCATCTTTTAGTCCTCAGTACCTAACACAACACGTCATATACAGAAGAAACTCCGTATTTGTTGAATTGGATGGTTCAAGAAACTTGCTCGACAGATTAAACTATTCTTTAGGCACCTTGTGCAAGCACTACCTTTGAATCTATAAATGTTGCACAGATTAATAATATACGTCTGTCCCTTGGGGCGCCTGGGTGGCTCAGTCGTTAAGTGTCTGCCTTAGGCTCAGGTCATGATCCCAGGGTCCTGGGATTGAGCCCCGCATCGGGCTCTCTGCTCCGCGGGAAGCCTGCTTCTCCCTCTCCCACTCCCCCTGCTTGTGTTCCCTCTCTCGCTCTGTCTCTCTCTGCCAAATAAATAAATAAAATCTGTCCCTTAAGGATATTACAATCTTACATGAAAATAATATTTGTACCAATAACTATCAAACAATGCACGGCATAATAAGAAAGATAATTAAACCAAGTATGTTGCTGAAGGGGTTCCAAGAAAAGGAGGGTACAAACACTGGTAAAAGCTTCTTAAAGTTTCATTTAACTTGGAACTTAGGATGGAGAGAAGTTTGACCCTGTCACATTGTAGACATTCAGGCAATGATAAATAAATAAGAGAATGGTAGTGGATAGAGCTTTACAGGCAGAGTAAAACAGTGTGTGCTAAAGTATTTAAAAACGATTTTATGTGTTAACTACAAAGAAAACAGCCTGGAAAAACACAACATCCTAGAAATAAATTTTGCATACCTTCCGTAAGGAGTTTTAGTCCTTCTATAAGCCTTTGACCAGTTAATTTATTTGGTCCAACTAGAACTTAGTGCTTACGGTTCTATAATGATTTAGGAGGAAAAAAAAAAAGAATATCTTATGGACTGAAGTCAAACATTATACTGAAACTTAGTCCAGTTTCTCCAAAATTGGTTGCAAGTGGGTACATAGCGTCGACAGGCTGCAGTTAAGGTATGATTAGATCTCGTTAAGTCCTGCACAGTTGAGAAATAATACCTCAAAGATACATTTTCATAATGATGGATCTGATTATCCTTTATGTTTTTTTAATTGAAATAAGCTAAAACATGGGCTTATTGTCTTTTTTAGGTACAGCCCAAGCACCTGGGGTGTGTTGGGCTGAGCTGCTTCTATTTGGCTGTTAAAGCAATAGAAGAGGAAAGGAATGTCCCATTGGCAACTGACTTGATCCGAATAAGCCAGTATAGATTTACGGTTTCAGACTTGATGAGAATGGAAAAGATTGTATTGGAGAAGGTGTGTTGGAAAGTCAAAGCTACTACTGCCTTTCAGTTTCTGCAACTCTACTATTCACTCATTCAAGAAAACTTACCAATTGAAAGGTATGTAATCTTTGTTTTGACCAGAGGAGATTTGGAAATCAGAATGTTATTCTGGATGTTGCATAAAATCAGTATCTTGGGATAATTCCAATCAAAATAAGTAAAATGAGAAAAAAAAAAAGTAAAATGACAGCTGCAGCTTCTTGGATTTCACTTCACTGTCCAGCAGAAGTGAGACTTTAAGTTGTCAACAGCTTTTTGAAGTCTGTGAAGGCTAATTCTTGGGATTAAAGGACATTTCAACATTTTTTTATTACATTTTCCACTTTACAGACTACTTAACTCATAGAACCTAGTAAGTAAGCATCTAACAGATTTATGGAAAAAGAACTTCAGTAGCTGCAGAAATAGATTAAAATGAAAAGAAAAATAACTTGATGGTTGTGATATGATACTTTTTTGGCAGGGGTGAGGGGGAGCAAATTATTTAAAATTCATGTTGGTATCTTTAAGAAGTTAATGCCCCTGAAAGAAGGGGAATTCTTCAAATAATTTATTTTCTGTGGTAAGTGTGCATAAACTTCATTTTAAAATGACTTCTTTGTTGTTCTAAACATCTGTCTTTTGACTACATGTAAAATTATCTACATAAAATTAATCTCATTTTCATTTTCTATTTAAAGGAGGAATAGCCTTAATTTTGAAAGACTAGAAGCTCAACTTAAGGCATGCCACTGCAGGATCATATTTTCTAAAGCCAAGGTAAATATTTTATAAAGATTAAACCTATTTATATACCTATTTTCTATTCAACACTTACTTTAAAATTTACCTCTTTTAGCCTTCTGTGTTGGCATTATCTATCATTGCACTGGAGATCCAAGCACAGAAGTGTGTAGAGTTAACAGAAGGAATAGAATGTCTTCAGACACATTCCAAGGTATGTCAAGGTCATAGCCTAAATGGTGTTAACAGCTGTAAAAGAAACTAAACCACTTGTACTATCTCCTGAAGTAAAATGAGTTGTCATGTGTCTATTTGAAACTTGAGTAGCTTACTTATCCTCAAATTTATTTAACAAGGAAAGACACATGTTAGTAAGATTGCAATTATTGCTGTGGTTAAATACTATAGGACTTTTGATTTTAGAGAGAGCGAGCAGGGATGGGGGGGTGGGGAGGAGTGAGAGGAGAGAGAGAGAGAATATCTCAAGCCGACTCCCCACTGAGCGTGGAGCCTGACATGGGGCCCGAGTCCATGACCGTGAGATCATGACCTGAGCTGAAATCAAGAGTCGGATCTTTAACCACCTGAGCCACCCAGGCCCCCCATGTAGGACTTTTATTTTTATTGACTAATATTTTTTTTTTTTACTTTATGTACAGATAAATGGCAGAGATTTGACCTTCTGGCAAGAACTTGTATCCAAGTGTTTAACTGAATATTCATCAAACAAGTGTTCCAAACCAAATGTTCAGAAGTTGAAATGGATTGTTTCTGGACGTACTGCACGGCAACTGAAGCATAGTTACTACAGAATAACCCACCTTCCAACAATTCCTGAAATGGTCCCTTAATTGGTAAATGTGGTTCATAGTTACTCTCCATATAAAGAAAATTTTCTAATGCTATAGTTCTATAATTCAAGAATTAAAATTGAATTCTTTTCAAAATAAACAAGACAGAGTTCGAATAGTAATGGGGAAAATGACTTCACTGATCTAGTCAGTTAATATTTTGAGGGCATTTACTACCTTCAAAATACAGTACCCTAAGAGTAAGGAATTATCTAATCTTTGGTATGTACATTAGCCATTTCATTAAATTATCAGCTTAGAAAATCATATCCTCCTTAATAACCTAAATTTTAAAAGAAACACTAAGACACTATTTTTCACACCATTTTGCTATATGTAGACTTTAAAGTTAACACAAGCCTGAGCAGGACAACAGAACCAAAAGTTTGAATGGTAAATTATCTAGTTTGAGACTGTTAGCTTATAAGCAAAATCAGTATGAACTTGGATGTTACACTTAAAGTAAGTTATGGCAGATTGTCTCCATACTGGGTATCTGCAAACTGCCAGGGTATCTCAACACTATACCATTGCTATAGCAGTTGGAACACTGGAAAGTAGTTATATGCATAAAAAAACGAAAATCTCATTACTAACGTAGGATATACATTCTTGCCATCTGAATTTAACGGAGTGGTGATTTAACTTTTTCCTACTCAAAACTAAATGTTAACACATCTACATGTGACATGATTATAAATCTTTGATTAAACAGTTCATTTGTAACAGCTAATAATATCTATGTTTGGCAGAATTCTAATAACTTGATTTTTTTGTTTGTTTAAATAGGATTGTTACAGCAACAAAAAGCTCTTCTCTGAAGCCTTTCTCCACAATCCTGAGCTATGGATTCCATAATGTTATAATGGATTTAAGCTGTGAAGCCTCAGAACATCACAACTAGATTAGCATTGATGTTCTCAGATGTGGGAAAACTACCTAATTAACAAGCTGTAGTGGAATTCAATTAAATTTGAATTCATCTGTGAGGCATACAAATCAAAGCTAAGAGCATAAATGTGAAATGTTAATAACAAGCCTGGGAAGGTAAACTGTGAATCTTCGTTTCTAACATTGACCCAACCTTCTATATTGGGTCAGTATATCGTATTTAGGTGTTATTAAAAGTGGTAACGTAATTAAATTCTAAATTAGGAGGTATACATCAAAACCAACATTTCACAAATGCACTTTTAAGGCATAACAAGAAGGGTCACTATTAGGCAGTGAAAATGGTTTCTTGGTATCTATAGTGCAAGTAATAGATAATCCAGAGATTGGACTTTATTGATACTTGGGAATTACACTTAAATTTGAAGGCATTTTATAAAAGGAAAACTACACGCCTAGTCATTTTGGCATATTAAGTTATCTTTAATATTTTTTCTAAAAAGCCGGTGATGTTTATATCCATGATGAAATTTACACAATATCTACTGCCTCCATCTAATCCCATCAAGAAAATTTGTTTTTATTGTATTAGTAATTCAAAATAACTTCGCTCCAAAAACTTGCTGATTTAACACTCCAGAAGTTTTTACTAAGGGCTGTTTTTATAAAAACTGCTGTTGCTTCTAATTTAGAATTCTTAAAGGAAGAGAATATACTTTCACTAATTGCCCCGCCTGTGCCAAAAGAAAGTCTAAAAAAGTAAGTAGGCATCTTCATAATTATAAAGTTGTTAAGGTAGTATTCGAGATTTTCTATTAAGTCAGTGACTATAAGGAGATCTACGGCATTAAAAATGTTGTAAACAGTTACTCAGTGCAGCAAGTAGCCTGAGTCCATCCATAATGGCTGTATCCAATTTTGACATCATGTTATCAGTAAATGTGCACTGGAAAATAAACCAAAGAACCACAATATATCTTATACTTTTGTGAACTGTGTTCTGTGGATAACTTCAGTTTTCCCAAAAGGCTGATATATTTCAATAATTTGACTACATCAGTGTTAATTCTGAGTTGGCAGAGGTAGCCTAACCAACTACCATTATGTTTTGGTACTAAGGGATATTATCTTTCAATAAAGTTATTGAAATGCATTCCTTTGCTGGGTAGTTCTCTTTGTTTCTGTTCTGATTTAACTGTGATACCAGAACCACAATAAAAAGCTATCTCCACTCAGTATATTTAAATTTAGCGGGAAGATGCACGATAGCAGAAACAAAATCTCTGTTAATAGTATAGCTATTGCCTAATTGATGCTTTACTTTCTAATGGCTTTTCAGAAGACACAAGATTAGGACAAATATGTTTAATGTGCATTAAAAAGTTGGTGATGTAGTACTGGTAACTTGTCATTTAGATTCATCACTACTATGGATATTCTCAATACAAATTCACCCTTATATTCTGCCCAACTGAAGTTCTGTGCAAACTGCCTTACCTTAAAAGGCATCCCAGCAAGGTGGTTGTTAATGACAGGTAATTATGTTAGTCTGCTAACATATTGTGTTAGTCTGCTTAGATTGGTAATTGGAACTGAAACATAGGATTTTGAAGTGTTCATGTTTAATTAAACTAAGAAGGCAAAGTGAACACTGCAGAGTTATTGAAACAAAAACTTAAAAGGAAAATTCCTTTTGCACTTGACTAAGATTAGATATATTTAATAATCCCTCTTTTCAGTGTAATTTTTAAAAAGGGCACCTGAACCTTATGTATTTCTACTTATGAGGCATACTATCTAAAACAAGAGACGGGTGCCTGGGTGGGCAGTCAGTTGAGCATCCGACTCTTGGTTTTGGCCCAGCTCATGATCTCAGGGTTGTGGGATCAAGCCCTGCATCTGGCTCTGGGCTCAGCATGGAGTCTGCTCTCTCCCACCTCCCTCTGCCCCTCCTGCTCATGCCCTCTCTCTCTTTCTCAAATAAATCTTAAAAAGAAAACAACAACAACAAAACACATTTCTGGGGTGCCTAGCTGGCTCAGTCCAAAGAGCATGCAACTCTTGATCTTGCGGGTTTTAATTTAAGCCCCACGTTGGGCATAGAGCTTACTTAAAAAAATAACACATTTCTCATCTAACATTTGTGATTAGCAATAATGATTTTTTACTGTCAGGCACTACTGTCGTGTTTTATATGAATCCTCTCATCTAATCCTCCAAACGGAATCAGGATATCCAAATTTACAAACGAACTGGAGTCACACAGAAGGTGACTGATTAGCCCAAGGTCACATACCTGGTAATTGGAGTTAGAATTCAAATTCAGGCAAAGGCTTTGTTCTTAGCCACTCTGCACATTACCTCCCAAATAGAAAATTAAATGGACTGATGAAATTGAGTAATTTCCAAACAAAACTGTATTCTAGCCACATTAATTTCAGGGCTGCCATCATGATCATAAAAGAAGAATAACACCTTGGAATTTATTTTCCCTATTTTGTAATAGTAGATTAATTTTTATAAAATGTATTATTGCTTACTAAGTTTAACCTGTAAATTTTCATAAACCAAAACCAGTAAACATAAGTCAAATAAGATGGATTAAGATAAGCCAATTTTGGGGGGGCACCTGGCTGGCTCAGCTAGTAGAACATGCAATTCATGATCTCAGGGTCGTTTGAGTCCCACAATGGGGGTAGAGAATCTGTAAAAAAAAAATAAATAAAATCCTAAAGAAAAATAAAAGCCAATGTTTTACATTAATTTGACAAAGTAGATTTTGGAGCAAGTAAAATGATCAGGATTAAAAAGAGATCATTAAATAATGATAAAAGAATCAACTTACCAAGAAGACTTGACAATCCTAAATTTGTAGGCACCTAACATCAGAACTTCAAATACAAGAAGCACATTGGAAAGAAAAATGGACAAAGTTTCAACTACAGTTGGAGATTTAAACACTATTCTCAGTTATCTATAGAACTACTAAGAAATCAACAAGAACACAGAAAAATTGAGTAATACCAATAACCAAGTGGATCTACTTGACAAAAAATTTCATCCTAAAACAGAACAAGCATTCTTTTAAAATACACACGGAATATTCACCAAGACAGACTATATCCTGGGTCACAAAAAACCCTGAAGAAATTTAAAAGAACTAAAATTATAAAGTATGTTCTCTGATCATAAACTAGAAATACCAGGTAACAGGAAAATCTACAAACACTTGGAAATAAAACAACAAGAGTTCTGAATAATTCAGGGCTCTAAGGGAAATTCTAAAGAGTAAAATAATTTGAACTGAATGAAAATATCAAAATGTATGAAATGTAGCTAAACCAGTGCTTAGAGTAATTCACATTATTAATTGGCTTTTATTAAGAAAAAAAGTCTCAAAGCTTCCACATAAAGAAACTAGAAAAAGAGCAGAATAAACCCACAAAGCAAGCAGATGGGAAAAGGTTATTAAAAAAAAGGGGTTTAAAAATCAGTGAAACTGAAAATAAGGAAAATCAACAAAATAAAAAATTAATTCTTTGAAAAAAGCAATAAAATTGATGAATCTCTAGCAAGAATGACAAAAAAAGACATTACCAGTATCAGGACTGAAAGAGATAACACTATGTTAAAAGGACACTAAAGAAACAATACATACAACTATGCACATCAAGTTAAATGAATCCATCCCTTGAAAGAAAAGAACTACCAGAACTTAACAAAATAAACCAAACTAAAACAAAATAAACTAGATAACCTGAGTAAGTTCTGTTTTTAAAAACTGGATCTGTTGTTTAAAATGTTACTGGCAAATCCCATAAAATGCTGAAAGAAAACAACACAAATTCTACACATCTCTTCTAGAAAGGAGAAGAATCACTTTCCAATTCATTTTAAAAGGCTAGCATTGGGCGCCTGGGTGGCTCAGTTGGTTAAGCGACTGCCTTCGGCTCAGGTCATGATCCTGGAGTCCCAGGATCAAGCCCCGCATTGGGCTCCCTGCTCGGCAGGGAGTCTGCTTCTCCCTCTGACCCTCCTCCCTCTCATGCTCTCTGTCTCTCATTCTCTCTCTCAAATAAATTAATAAAATCTTTAAAAAAATAAAAATTAAAAAAAAATTTTTTAAAAAGGCTAGCATTACCCTGGTACCAAACCAAGATAAAGATAACACAAAATCACAATGATGAGACCATTATCTCAAATGAACAGACACGAAAATCTTCAACAAACAAATCCAGATACGTAAACGGCAGTAACATGCCATGACCAAGTCTGGCGTGTGTGAAAATATAAGCAGGTTCAAAATTTGAGAATCAATCAAAATTTGAAAACCAGACAAGACAAGGACAGCCACCCCCACCACTTCTAGTTTTCTAGCAAGTGCAATGAAGCAAGAAAAAAATAAAGATCTATGGAGTAGTACAGACTAAATAAAACCCTGTTTGTGGTTTCTGAAGAAAATCCCAGGAATTCATAACAAAAAACTCCTAGAATAAGCAAGTTTAGGAAGGTCACAGGATACAAGGTCAACAAACAAAAATCAAACATTTCTATGTTACTAGCTATGTACAACTGGAAACAAATTTCAAAAAATATATCATTTACAACAGCTCCAGAAAATGAACACTTAGGAATAAATCTAAGAAAAGATGTAAATATTCTATAAGCTGAAAATCACAAAATGCTCATGACTGAAATCAAAGAGATACTAAATGGAGAGATGCCCCATGTTCAAGGACTGGAAGATTTACACTATTCCAGTGAAAATCCTAGCAGGACTTTTTGTGATACAGACTGAATATAACTGATTCTAAGCTTTACACAGAAAGACAAAGTTAAACAGCTAAAACAATTTTGAAGAAGAATTAAGTTGAAGAAATCATGCTGCCCAATTTTAAGACTTACCATAAAGCTACAATTATCAAGGCATTGTGGTATTTGTGAAGGGACAGACACATGGATCAATGAAATAGAACAGAAAGATCAAAAACAGACCCATATAAACAGCAATTGATTTTTGACAAAAGTGCAAAAGCAATTTAATGAAGAATGGACAGTCTTTTCAACAAATTATTTTGAAACAAATAGACATCCACATGCAAAAAAATGAAGTTCCACCTATATTACACAGCTTACACAAAAAATTACTTAAAATGGGTCATAGATCTAAATGTAAAACATACAATAGTAAAACTTTTGGAAGAAAACATTGGAAAAAATCCTCATAACCTGGGGTTACACAGAGTTCTTAGATATGATACCAAAAGCATGGTCCACCAAAAGCATGATGAACTAGAATACATCAAAATTTAAAACATTCATGTTTTAAAAGACACCATCAAGAAAATGAAAAAAACCTACACAATAGAAGAAAATATATGCAACTAATATATATGAGACTTGTGTACAGAATATATAAAGAACTCTTACAACTCAATAATAGACAGATAACCCAATAAAGAATGGGCAAAGGATTTGAATAAACATTTCTCCGAGGAAGATACATAAATGGTCAATAAGCACAAGGAAAGATGCTCAACATAATTAGTCATCAGGGAAACACAAAACCACAGTGTGATACCACTTCATATCCACTAGAATGGCTAAAATTTTAAAAATCATGTAACAAGTGTTGGCAAAGATGTGGAGGTATTAGAAATTTCATACACTAATGGTGGGAATGTAAAATGGTATAGCCACTTTGGAAAACAATCTAGAAATTCCTCAAATGATCAGACATAGTTTCCATATAACTCGAAATTCTATTCCTAGGTAAGAAATAAAAATATACATACACATAAAAACTTGTACTTGTTTATTTTTTTTAAAGATTTTATTTATTTGAGAGACAGAGGACGCACACAGGTGCACGGGGGGCAGGGGCGGGGAGAGAGATGGAGAAGCAGGCTCCCTGCTGAGCAGAGATCAACTTGGGGCTCCATCCAGGGACTTCAAGATCATGACCTGAGCCGAAGGCAGATGCTTAACCAACTGAGTCACCCAGGTGCCCCTACTTGAATGTTTATAGCAGCATTATTCATAATAGCCAAAAGGTAGAAACCTCCCAAATGTCCATCAACTGACAAATGGATTAATGTGTGGCAAATATACAATGGAATATTATCCAGTCATACAGAAAGAATGAAATACTGACATACTAGAACATGAATGAACCACTAAAACGTGCTAAGTGAAAGAAGCCAGTAACAAAAGACCACATTATGATTCAATGTATATGAAATGTCCAGAAGAGAGAAATTTATGAGATAGAAAATAAATTAGTGGTCACTTGGTTGGGGGTAGAGGGAGAGGGAGTTGAAAGCTAAAAGGTACGGGATTTCTTGAGGTGATGAAAATGAAAACTGACTATGGTGATGGTTTAATAGATGACTATACTAAAAATCACTGAATTATATATTTTAAATTGGTAAAATGTATGGTATGCGAATTATATCTCAATAAATCTGTTTTTTAAAAAACATTATAGGGTGCCTGGGTGGCTCAGTCGGTTGGGCATCTGACTCTTGGTTTCCGCTCAGGTAGCGTCTCATGGGTCAAGGGATTGAGCCCCACAGCGGGCTCCGTGCTTGACAGGGCGTCCGCTTGGGGATTCTCTCCCTCTGCCCCTCCGCCCCGCCCTCTCTCTCTCCAGAGTGGATAAATAAACCTTTAAGAAAAAAAGATTACATATGATTCCACTGATGAACATTCTTGAAAAGACAAAACTATCAAGACAGTCTTAATCAGTGGTTTCCAGGGTTTGAGGCTATGACTACAAAGAGAGAGTATTTTAAGTTTTTGTAGTGATTAAACTATTAAATCTCTTGGGGCGCCTGGCTCGCTCAGCTGGTAAGAGCATGCAATGCTTGATCTCAGGGTCATGAGTTTGAGCCCAATGTGGGATACAGAGTTCACTTAAAAAAAAAAAAACTTAACTGTTCAATCTCCTGATTTTGAAGGTGCTTACAGATACCTCTACATGTTAAAAGTCACAAAACTATGAACAGAATCTACATGCTAAAAATTCACAAAACTACGAACAGAAGAGTTAACTTTACTGTGCTTATTCAAAATATGAATTTCTTTGAAAGTCGAGAAGCCAATTAAAAAAGCCTCTTCCCCAACAATTTATTCCTAAATTTATTGGTTAAAGTGAACAAGATAGCCTCTTTGCCAAAGAGTATGGCAGGGATTCAGTGGCCCACAACGGGGTGTGTTCAGGTCCAAGCAGGTGAGGATATCCCTGTTTGCTGCAGGGTGTTGGAGCCTGAGCAGAGTAAGGAAGGCATTCATGTGAGATGACCTAGAATAAGCAATCAAATATATTGAGGAAAAGAGAAATCAGACTTTTCACTGTTGTTATAAATATAGAAAGGGAGAAAATAAAAATGAACCCCATGGGATTAGACATGAAAGTTTAAGTGTGAACTCATGGTTTTCAATATATAGAAATAAACATAGCTGTACATATAAACACTATACACACGAACAGCAATTGCTCACTAGCACACAAATCTTGGTTTCTAAATACCATTCTCCATCTAAGAGAAGCAGGAGACCTTAAAAACATGGCTTATTCTTGAGCTAGGGCAGGGAAAGCATAAGCCTGGTATCAACTTGTGCCAGAAAATAAGAACTTACTCAAATAATGATGGGACAGGTCAACAGGACATGGAAACCACCTAAAATGGTTTTCCCCTAGCCAAATCAAGAAAAATTGTAAGCATCAGAGTAATGCAAGTAATAGATTTTAACCCACTGAATAAAGTAGAAAATCATGAATCAATAAAGATATAAATAAGTTGGAAGTTTGATGAGAAACAGAGTAGTACTCCGAAGCTACCGTCCCACAAAATAATTATAAACCTACAAAGAATAGCTTTACTGTGGAGAAGACTGACAGACACCACTTATTCAGTGATCTAAGTAAACACCAACAGAAAAAGGACAAATCAAAATTACTAACTCACGATAGGATGCAGTAAGAACACAGCATCATGGGGCACCTGGGTGGCTCAGTCGTTAAGTGTCTGCCTTCTGCTCAGGTCGTGATCCCAGGGTCCTGGGATCGAGCCCGGCATCGGGCTCCCTGCTCTGCGGGAAGCCTGCTCCTCCCTCTCCCACTCCCCCTGCTTATGTTCCCTCTCTAGCTGTCTCTCTCTCTGTCAAATAAAATCTTTAAAAAATAAAAATAAAAAGAACACAGCATCACTTCTGTAACATCCCTGCCAAAGATGAATAACCTGAATCTAATCATGAAGAAGTATCAGACAAAACTCAAAATGAGGGATGTTGTACAAAATTAGCCTGTAATATTCAAAAGTGTCAAGGTTGTAAAAGTCAAGAAAAAATGAAGATTTGTTCCAGACTGAAGTAGACACTGGTCTACTTCAGTCCAGACACCGGACATTTAATCTAAAGGGAAGGCATGATTGTGACTGGATCCTTTTGCTATACAGAACATTATTGGGACAATCAGTTAAACTTGAATGCAATAAAGATCTGAGGATTAGATGGTCATAACGTATCAATGCTAATTTCCTGATTATATGGTTGTATTGTAGTGATATAAGAGCATGTCCTTTGAAGGAAATACACACTAAGGTACTTAGAGATGATGCAGCGTCATATCATAAACTTACAAACAGTTCAGGAAGAAAACAGTTCTTTGTACTTTACATGTAACTTTGCTATACATTTGGGATTGTTAAAAATAATTTTTAGGGGCACCTGGCTGGCTCAGTTGGTGGGGTGTGCAACTCTTGATCTCAGAGTTGCGGGTTCAAGTCCCACACTGGGTGTAAAGATTACTTAAAAATTAAATTTTTAAAAAATGTAGAGAGATATTTGAAAATTCCAAAGGACATAAAAAGAATGAAATAAAATTTCAAGATAATCCTTCCTTATATGTCTAGATCACTGAAGAGCAAAATTATGTCCCTGACTTATAAACATTAACCATTATTTGCTTTTTGTCACTGACAAAGGACTCACCCAATGATCATATTCACGTCACTGCTTGTTTTGTATTAATCCATTCCTATTGTTAAGTCTCTATTTTTCAATTTCTTGACAAAGTCATCTCCCAAGGAATAATATATTACTTCAGAAATTTTCATTAACTCTTAAAATGAACTTACTCAGAATATATTTGTGGACTTTTTCCTTTCTTAAAACTTTTTTCAGTAATATAATTCCTTGTGTGTACTGGCATACTTACAGAAAGGGGTACACGATTCCTATTTAGAAAAGTTTATTGAACATTATTCCTGCATTACACTTATTGAAAGAAAAATTTAATTGTCCCTGAAGGCACCGGTCATTTCACATGATCTATACCCTAATGTTTTTTGTATTAAAAATACAGGTTAAATCTGAAATTAGTAAAATGCAGCATATAAAACTTCATGCTGAGCAAAAAAACAAGTCCAAAAAAAAGTTACTCTATATCAGTAGAATAGTTTCCACAGTATATAAGATGTTTCCTATGTAAATGATATTTGAATGCAATTTTTAGAACCATAGTTAAATATATTTTGCAATTTGTTAACTGCAGGTATCCACATTTTCCTTCCACCACATAATCTGTTCCTTTAAATTGGCAACATCTGCTGGGATCCACAGACTGTAGCAAAAAAAAAAAGTAGTAGTTATTTCTCAAGATTTGAGAAGTCTGGTCCACCTTTAGTGTAGTTTCCCGAGATTTCTGCTCCACTGAAGTCAAAACCAGGATTCTAAAAGACATGAAAAAAATTATGATAAATCTTAATAACGAAAAATATAAGATATAACTCAAAATATAACTCAAAGGGAAATGGTAAAGATATAAACTAGCAAGTGACACAACAGGAAATCCAAATGGCCAATAAACATGTCAAAAGATGTAATCACCAAAACGGAACTTAAAACTAGGAGGTATATCTCAATTTTCAGATCTACAATATTTAGAAAATCAATATGTATATTACAAGTTGACAAGTGTATGGGCAAACATATACTTCAGTATGAGTGTGAAAACAGATTTTAATAACTATCATCGTTTGGGAGTTTACTACATGCCAGGCAGGGTTCTAAGAGCATATTCAACTTTATCAACATATTCAATCCTCATAACAATCCTAGGAAGTACTATCTCATGCTTTAGTCTTTTTGGAAGGCATTTCATTTATTCAACAAACATTTACTGAGTTCCTACTGTTTGGAAGACACTACTAGAGGCATGTGGAATTCAAGAGTGAACAAAACAAAGATCCCTGAACTGGTGGAGCTGACATTCTTAGAGGAGGACACAAGTAATAAACTGTAAGTTATCTAATGTAGAGGTTGGCAAAGTTTTCTGTAAAGAGCCAAGTAGTTAGATATTTCAGGCTTTGAAGGCCATACAGTCTCATAACTCCTTAAGTCTGGAGTTGGTATAAGAAAGACAATATACAAATGAACAAGCATAGGTGTATTCCAATATAACTTTACTTCAAAAACAGGCAGTGGGCCAGATTTCCTCTGTGGGCCATAGTTTGTGAGCCCCTGATCCAGTGTTAAAAATTGGTGCAAGTGCTACAGAAAAAGAAGAAAGAAAGAAGAAAGAAAAGCAGGGCAGAGTAAGGGAAATGAGAAGATTATAGTATTTAAATAGGATGACCAAAGATAAAGTATACTTTATTGAGCAATGACTTGAAAACAGTGAAGAAGTTAGCCAAGCTTTGGGAGAAGAACCCTGTAGTCAAAAGGACAGAAAAGGAATGGCGTGGAATGTTCAAAAATAACAAAAAGTATGGCTAGAGCAGAATGACTGAAGGGGAGATTAGTAGGAGAAGAAGTCAGGGAGATCACTGAGGACCACATCGGATAGAATGAAAGAGTTCTGAGAAGAGAAGCGATATGTTCTGACCTGCATTTTAAAAGGACTACCATGCTATTTTGAGAACACTGTAGCTTGGCAAGGGTAAAAGAGAACTAGAAGGTTATTGGAGTAATCTAGGCAAGACACTACAGATGGTCCAGATCAGAGTGGTAGTAGAGTTGGTGGTGAGAAGTGGACAAATTCTGAATATATTTGGAAGGTAGTACCAGTAAGGTTTCCTAACAAATTGGACAGGGTGTGTGAGAGAGAGACAGGAGTGGAGGATGATATCCCATTTTTGTTCTTTGGTCTGATCAAGTAGTTTCCATCAACCAAGATGAGAAGACTAGAGGTAGAACACGTGTGGGAGGAAGTTAGGGAGTTCATGTTGAATATGTTGAGTCTGATATATCTGTCAGACTGTCAAGTGGAGATACTGAATTGGAAATGTGACTCCAAAATTGGGGAAAAAGTCTAAACTAGAGATACATATTTGGAAACCATCACCATATAGAAAGAAATTATCCATCAAAACTTTAACAGTGCTTTGATCCAGTAATTCTTCTTCTAGATAAATTAACAGAACATTGGAATAGTTTTACAGAGATGAAAGCACAAATTTTGTTCGAAATAGACACAAATCAAAAAATCCAAATCTTAAAAAAAAAAAAAATCCAAATCTTATCAAAAGGGAATAGCTAAAGAAATAATGTTGATATATTCAAACTAGAAAACCCTCTGAAGTAGTTAAAAGGAACAAGTTTTATCTATACGTACTGGTAGGAAGAGACCCAAGATGTATTATTAAATGAAAAAAACATGAACAATACACATAGTGTGATCCTGAATTTATGTTAAAAACAAAGTAGCAAACCAATACATCAATGAGATAAGAATGAGACAGATGCACAGAATGGAGAGATGTTGATGAAAGGAACTTTTCACCTTTTTACACTATGTAAGTCTATATTGATTGAATTTTTATGAGTTCATTTATGCATTATTGGTATAAACAAATTTAAACTTAGAAAACATGACAGTACAAATAAATTCCTCTACAGAAAATTTGACAAAATAAAACCCACACAAAGAAAGACCAGTCATTTTTCTAATGATTTAACTTAAAAAAAAAATCCTCTAAAGAACTTTCGTAATTTTTTGTAACCACATTTGAGTTTTAATTTCAAATAATAATCATTCTATGATTTTAAGATGTTTAACAATATATATTCATACATTCATCTGACTTACTTCTTTCTGGAATCTCTCTAATGTAAGTTTTCTCTGCATTTGGTCTTGCACCCAAGGATCAGCTGCATATTCAGATTCTAGAAGAGAAGTCCAACAATTTGCCGCATCTCTCTTTGTCTTTGTAAGAACAATACGGACCATTTTTCTGTCCTCTAAACAAACAAAAATCACAAATAAATTAGAGTTCATCATTAAATTTTATATTTTCAAAAATCATTAGGTAATCTTGACATACAATTATTTTCAATGCATTTCTATCACTATTCTCTTCCAAAGCTGCAAAGACAAAGGACGTAATACGACAGAGGGAAACATACTAAGTTCCAAGACAAAATTAATTTTTAAAAAAAGATTCCAAGAATTATAGATTACCCTTACCCAAAGTCCATGTTCCCTCATCAGCTATTGTAGAATCAAAGAGCTTGCCCTGAAAAATAAACATATAAGGTACTAAAAACATATTTCATTAATTTTTATAATGCTTTCATGATTTAAGACTTTCCTAATTTCCTATGTAATCCACATGTAATTGTCTAGTTTGGTTACAGTAAGGAGATAAAATTTTATACCATTTCTTTTTTTTTTTTTTTTTTAAAGATTTTATTTGACAGAGAGAGACACAGCGAGAGAGGGAACACAAGCAGGGGGGAGTGGGAGAGGGAGAAGCAGGCTTCCAGCCGAGCAGGGAGCCCGATGCAGGGCTAGATCCCAGGACCCTGGGATCATGACCTGAGCCGAAGGCAGACACTTAATGACTGAGCCACCCAGGCGCCCCTATACCATTTCAACATATTGATAGGTGCTCAACCCTATCTTTCCTCCTAGAAAGTGAAATGGAACCTAGTTTACATTGCTTGAAATATTTACTATGACAAAGAACACAGGGCTCTCTAAAGAAAGATCAGGGCTCCATATTTTAGAAGATGAATAAATATTACTGATCACTGAGCCAAATGTGAAATTAATATCTGAAATGCTTTATCTTTACCAATTGAAATGAACTACAAGAAGAGCTTTCCTGCTGAAATTAAGAAATGATATCTCTTAAAATAAACTTTAAAAAACTGGTTCAGGGGCACCTGGGTGGCTCAGTCGTTAAGCATCTGCCTTCGGCTCAGGTCATGATCCCAGGGTCCTGGGATCGAGTCCCACGTCGGGCTCCCTGGTCTGCGGGAAGCCTGCTTCTCCCTCTCCCACTCCCCCTGCTTGTGTTCCCTCTCTCACTTTCTGTCAAATAAATAAATAAAATCTTTAAATTAAAAAAAAAAAAACTGGTTCAATCTCTTTGTTGGGCAATGTAGCATCAAAAAAATTGTAAAGCACGTACTATAGTTCTGATACAGATTAGCCGTGACTGATTTTTCAGAAACTGTTCTTTTAAGAAAGAAATCAGCAAACATAAGTTTAAAAGAGAATGCACCTGCTCAAATCCATTTTGATTTGTTGCTACTTGCCAAATTTAAGTTTTAGGAAATGAAATTAAAAGGTCACATAAAAAGAGAAAACATTTTTTCAGTATGTCAATACTAGTGAGAAAAAACTCTACGGGTCTAAATGTATACCTAAAATGCTAAAGTTAAAGTTACTGTTAAATTCCCAAAGTCACTGGAATTACTAAAGGAAATATGAATTGTAATCTTAAACCACTGTTCAGGAAACTATGAATTATACAACTATCCAGAAAACTCAGTAAGATCCAAGCTGACATAAATCAATGTCTTTCACATGAATCTTTCTTTTCCCTGAGGCACTTAGAACATTTCCATATAGGGGCGCCTGGGTGGCTCAGTCGTTAAGCGTCTGCCTTCGGCTCAGGTCATGATTCCAGGTCCTGGGATCAAGCCCCGCATCGGGCTCCCTGCTCCGCGGGAGGCCTGCTTCTCCCTCTCCCTCTCCCCCTGCTTGTGTTCCCTCTCTCACTGTCTCTCTGTCAAATAAATAAATAAAATCTTTAAAAAAAAAAAAAGAACATTTCCATATAAATAATAGCTAACATGTAGTGTACACTCATTACATACTAGACACAAGTCCAAGCTCTTAATTCCCCTGGATACCATGTTATGCTCAAAACAATCCTATCAGAAAGTTACTACAATTACCATACTTTGTGGGTGAAGGCATAGAGACACTGAATAATCTCTTGCCCAAGGTTACAAAATTATAAAAATGGCATAGTCAGGTATCCTACAACAAGGAATCTCCCTTCACCACTTCATTACACTGTCATCAAACATCTTGAGCATCTAATCTGGGAAAGAAATCTAACTTCAAAGTAACTGAATTTAACTATAAAGCTTATCAAGGAAAAAGCGGCTCCCAGATCCAACGGACATGATGAGAATAAAAGGAGTATTATTTTCTTCAAACAACTCTCGACCACCTGCTTAACCACTCCACAAACATGCAGAATTTTTCTGTTTGATGAAAAAGTAAATCACCTGACATCATCTCTGAATCCTCATCCCGATATCCTTATCCTTTATTTTCTTCTTTACTGTTCTAGAACTGCCTGAACATTTATTAGTTTAGCTTTATTATGCCTGCCTGCAAGAACATAACCTATCTGAGTGCAGGAAACTTCTGTCTTGTTCACCATTGACCTCTCAACACCTCATCAGTGCCTGGAAGAAATATATGCACAATAATATTTGTTCCTTTAAAGATCTAAGTGAAGACCGGCAGAGGAACAAAAGCATTAGCTTCATTTGGTTTAGAAATAAAGACAGAAAACAGGGCTCCTCAAATCTCTACGTCAACTCAGGACTAGCCGTGAGAGTGGGGGGCTCCGACCAGACCAGGCCAGTGATAGCGCTCTTTCGGCCAAAGGAGCCATTCGGCCTCCCAACAGTCTTTTCACGGAAACCATGAACCTTAGGACTCTGGGACTTAGAGCCCAGGAAGAAACTGAGCACAAGCCCAGACCAGCCGCTACCTTGAGGATCTCGCGGCCACCCACGGCCAGCGCCACATGCCGGCTCTGCAGGCCGCACTGGATATCCTGGGCGCGAGTGCCAGGCGGCACCTGAACTTCAATGAACACCTCCTCCAAGGTCTGGTACCACTGGCCCCAAGGCGTCCCGCACGGAACCACCCCACTGCGCTCCTCAAACGGGGCCGACATACTCCAGTAGCCTCCCAGCTGCAGCCGCACGGAGCGAGACCAGCGCACGCGCGAAATCTCCACGCTCAGGCCACGCCCGGGACTCTCCGCTCAGGTCACTGCACATGCGCAGGGACGTAGGCTGATGTCTCAGCCTGTTCCTTTTTCCTTTTCAATGGCCATTTAGGGCCCTGGCAGTACCCAGTCTGAAAGAACTGAAATCCGGGGAAGTTTACACCCAAGGAAGGGTCGGAGGTTGGAATCAGTGAAACTAGAACTCACTGCACGGCCACCTATATGACGCCAAAAGCGGACTTTCCAAACTTCTCAGTTATGAAATGCGCTTGCGCAAATGTTGCTCGTATGTAAGTTACAATTGAGTAACGCCAGGAATGATTGGACACGGGGTGGGAGTGGAGGAGGAAGGAGGCAATAATAGTTTCCTATTGGCTGATAACCTAAACGCAAAGAAGCCCTAATTGGACGCGTCGAGGTTAGGTGCGCATGCTCTTTAGATGTTCCAGTCCTGGATTGGTGTGCCCAGGATTTTGGTTTCAAATCTGCTGACGTTAGAGGTGGGCGGGGAATAAGCCGGGAGGTTTGAATTTGCAGTGAGTAGGCTGTAATAAGCGGCAGGAAGTTGGGAGGAGAGCTAGTGACCTTCAGTTTGTGGAGCTGGTCGTCAACATGTCTTTTCCTAAGGCGCCCCTGAAACGATTCAATGACCCTTCCGGTGCGTACGGGGAAAGGAGCTGGGGGTCGGGATATGTTGTCACGCACCTTGCCCCTTTTGGTTCCTTTCATCGGAGGCTAATAGGCAATTTTAGGGCTGCGATGGGTCTCATTCAATTGATTCGTTTTTCTAAAATCTATACTAAACATTTACTACATTCCTAGTACTATTCAGAGTGATAAGGATACAGCAGTGAATGAAGCAAAGCCCCTGCCTCATGGAGTTTACGTTCAACTGGAGAATGCAGCCAATAAACAGTACTGTGGAGAAACTAAAGCAGAGGGAAGGGAATCAAAACTGTTGGTAGCTATTTGATGGTCGAGTGCGGAAGGCCTCACTGATAAAAAAAAAAAAAAAATGACCTGTGGCTTTTCGTATGAACTTGTGGTTTTCTTTTGGATATTCCATTCAGGAATAAAAGAAGGATGATTGGTAAAGGCAGTAAAGGAAAAGACCTGGAGCATGAAAATAACGTATACTACAGTTTCACAAAGGTCTAGTACGTATACAGGCTGGATTTCAACCTAGTTCTTCAATCAAAATCCTAAATCTAACAACCAAATTTGATTCTTTAGTCTTTAAGGAAGTTTTTGTTAAGTATGGTTTTAATTGTTCTCAACTTTCATGATGCTGCTCTGTCACTGTCCACCATCCCATCATTTGCTGGCCCATATCCCATTTTGGGAGAGTGTAAACCTAATGATGAACCAGAATATAAGATTTCAACATCATTTTATTTTCTGGCTGCTCTGACAAGTCTAGACTGGCACTTCTCATGCTTTCCCACAGAAGCATTCCTAAAAGAAGAGAGCTGGGCGCCTGGCTGGCTCTGTAGGTAGAACATGTGAGTCTTGATCTCGGGATTGTGAGTTCAAGCCCCATGTTGGGCCTAGAGCTTAACTAACTAACTAACTAAATAAATAAATAAATAAAAATTAAAAAAAGGAGAGAGCACACAATAACCACAGGCTCTGCATACCCTCATCCTCTCTTCCCCCAAAAGACATAGCTAACAGTAATGGTGAAAGTCTCTCGTTTGCTTTGAAACATAAAATGTTCCCCACTGCCTGCCTCAGCCCCTATCCCAAATGAGTAAAATAGGTGCTCTAAGACATGCCATTGTTAAACTGATTTTAGGGAAACCTTGCCAGCCTCCTATTCACCCCAGGTTATAAACAGTTTGTAAAGTGAGAGATTTGAGCTAGCCAAGATTAATGTTTTTTGCTAAGTCTGCCTTTACCTTAGATACCCCACTGAATTCTGTATTTCAATTTGAAACTCTCTTCTGATTAGAAATCCACTATCTCAATTCCTTATTGACCACATTTAGGTCAAAAAGCTCCCAGGATTGGAATTTTTGTGTCATTATTTTTGTTATCATTATTCCAGGTAGAGGAATGGAAACTTCATTCCCTCCTTGATGTTTTTATAGCCTCTTAGAATTGATGAAAGGAGTGACTTTAATACTTTTAAATTGTGTCCCAGAATGAGAAATAAATTGTGTATCTCTATCCAGGATATATTTTTTTATATTTCTACAGCTATCACTGAAACAAAAAGTCCCACAAACAGTGCTTAACTTTGCTACATTTGAGTCACACTGATATTTTCTATTGTGTTTCACTTTTTTTAATGCTAGTCAAGATGTACCAACAAGTTCTTATCTATCATTCCATTTAAAAAACACTTAAGGGACAGCCGGAGTTGCCTTGAAATGGTCAAACTCCTTGAAATTCCTCTTTATTTGCATGAAACTCTATGCTGAAGTAAATAGCTTTTCAGAGAATAGTATGAATCTATTGATTCTCAGTCGGTTAAAGCTTTATGCTAATGATATTTTTACCCTTTTGTTTAAGTAGGCTTTATGCCCAGTGTGGGGCTTGAACTCATACCCGGAGATCAAGAGTCACAGGCTGTACCAACTGAGCCAGCCAGGCTCCCCTTATGCTAATGATTGTCCTGAGAATGAGATCTCAAGTCGACTATGCATAAACACTCTGAAGTGCCTTCAGTTTGAGACTCTAGTTAAGTGAGGTTATACTGTATAAATTTCTGGATCATAGAAATATTGTCTAGTACAGGGGTGCCTGGGTGGCTCAGTCAGTTAAGTGGCTGCCTTCTGCTCAGGTCATGATCCCAGGGTCCTGGGGTCAAGCCCCTTGTCAGGGTCCCTGCTCAGCCTGGAGCCTGCTTCTTCCCCCTCTGCCTGCTGCTTCCCCTGCTTGTGCGTTCTCTCTCTCTCTCTGTCAAATAAATAAAAAATATATATTGTCTAGTACAGTTTATACTATGTATAACATGACTTTATAAATTTCCTGATATGTCAATATTAGCCAGAGATGAATTATCACTATAAATTTTTATTCCAGACTAAACCTTGAGGGCTAGACTTTTAGTTGCTTCATTTCTAGAATCTGATGGTAGTTACCTCAGTGACTCTCTTTGAGTAGAGTTGATTCCAAATATTTTTTTCTTATATTCAATCCTTAATACAAAGCCATGTTGCTTTTTTTAATGATGTTTATCTCAAGACAGTCTTCACTGTTTTGTTCAGTTGCCTGTTTCTTTGACTCATTGAAATAAAGAGCATTTGGGGAAGATAATGGTGTTTTTCATAGAGAGGCCTGTTTTTGTACTATCAAATGGATGCTATTTTTACATTTGAAAAAAATAAACTATTAATGGTATTTTGCATTTGTATTACTTTATTATGACATGTTTTTAACTTAAGATCATAAATTACATTAGATGAGACATTAATGTGCTATGTTTCCTTTAGGTTGTGCACCGTCTCCAGGTGCTTATGATGTTAAAACGTCAGAAGTATTGAAAGGACCGGTATCCTTTCAGAAATCACAAAGATTTAAAAAACAAAAAGGTAATGGATTCCAAAATAAAATAATGGTTATGTGATTTCATAAGTTTTAAAGTTATGACTAACAGTATTTAAATTAGAAGATTCTATACTATTTCTAAAAAAGTGAAGCTACAGTTATATTTAAATTTTCTTATTTGATGAATTTACAAATGAGTCAACTACAGAATAATGCTTTAATCATTTCACTGTTGTATAACCAGAAAAATTAAGCAAGATACTCATGTAAATATATAGTTTCCCTTTTGGTAATTACCTTAACCTTCTGTCAGGGAATATCAAGAAAATCAGAAAAGTGTTGGATGTGAAAATACTGTTGTGCAACTAATTATTCGGACATGTACAATCAAGAAATGAACTTTATATTACTTCACTAATAATTACAATAAGAAATTTGGAAATTGGATTTTGTCTGTGTTTCAACATGTAAGCACCAACCAAGATCTGTACAATTTATTTTATTGTAGAATCTCAACAAAATCTTAATGTTGACAAAGATACTACCCTGCCTGCTTCAGCAAGAAAAGTTAAGACTTTGGGATTAAAGGTGAGGAACTCTGATATTCTAGCTGGTTTATCACCTAAATCATGAAAACATTTCTGAAAAGTATTTTATTTGATTAGAATGGATTAAGTGTATAAAGTAAGGTTATAAGTAAACCTATAAATTAATAAAAAATATTATCATTAGGACTCTACCAAGATTTATATTTCTGCCTGTGTCATTACTAAATATATTGTTTAAACGTGCCCATAGTTCAGAATTACAAAAGTCTCCACTTCTCAGTCATTTCTCAATCTAAATTGTCTAACACCTTGTAAGCCTTTAAAAAGTATGCAATGCTTTGATTTGGTAGTTAATATCATTTGAGTTGTTTTGGTTTTGTTTGTTTGTGCAGAAAGGTAAGTATTGGTGAAGAAAAAGGAAAAAAAAAACATTCTAAGGCCTAAAAGAGATGTGCTGCTCAAAAACTATCGAGTGGTGGGAGATTAAATTCTTAACTTCATGTTATGGCTTGTGCAACAGCCTAAGTGTTATTAGTGTTTCCATTAGTTCATAAAGCAAGTTGTAGTTTCTTAAGAAATTGCAAAAAGAGATTTGTTAATATGGAAAAGATTGAGAGTTAGGAAACCAAGGCTGTAGGGTAAGCTTAGACTTGTTCATTCATTCAGCAATTACCTAAGTCTCTTGTTTTATAATGTGGGGCTTCATTATCCAATATGGAAGTGATTAGCCACATGTGGCTATTGAGCACTTGAAGGTGAAGAGCTAAATTTTTATTATTATTTAATTTTAATTAATATATATTTAAAAACTGATACTTGATTCTGTTGTTGGAAAACGCAAATGTTTTTTGAAACATATTGGGTATGTGAATCTACTTCTTGATCTGTACATTTTATGAAATCTAAATATAGATCTCTCTCTCTCTTTTTTTTTTTTTGTAAGTAGGCTCTACACCCAGAGTTACAGTGTGGAGCCCACTGCGGGGCTTGAACTCACAACCCTGAGATCAAGACCTAGCTGAGATCATGAATCGGATGCTTAAACAACTGAGCCACCCAGGCGCCCCATAGATAGCTATTTCTGATAAAAATCTAGCATCTGAATGAGATGTGCCGTAAGTGTAAAATACACAGCAAAGTTTGAAGACCTAGTACAAAACACATAAAATATCTCACTGACAATTTTATACATTATAATATAATGACATATTGAAATAATACTTTTTACATTTAGGGTAAAATAAAATATATTATTAAAATTCTACTTTTTAAATATGAGTACTAGAGGGGTGCCTTGCTGGCTCAGTCAGAAGAGCATGCGACTCTTGATCTTGGGGTCATGAGTTTAAGCCCCACATTAGGCATAGAGATTGCTTAAACAAATAAATAAACTTTAAAACATATATATGACTACTAAAAAATTTGAAAATACATATGTGGGGGGCGCCTGGGTGGCTCAGTCGTTAAGCATCTGCCTTCAGCTCAGGTCATGATCTCAGGGTCCTGGGATCGAGCCCCACATCAGGCTCCCTAGTCAGTGGGGAATCTGCTTCTCCCTCTCCCTCCACCCCTCCCCTTCTCATGCTCTCTCGCTTGCTCTCTCTGTCTCTCTCAAATAAATAAAGTCTTTAAAAAAAAAAAAGAAGTATGTATGTGGTTTGTGATGAATTATTATTGGGCAGCACTGATATAGACAGTCTTTTCTTACACATTGATTTAAACATATATACAATGGGATATTCTTCAGCCATAAAAAGGAATGAAATCCTGCTGTTTGCAATAACATGGATGGACCTAGAGAGGATAATGCTAAGTGAAATAAGACAGTTAGAGAAGGATAAATACCATATGATTTCACTCATACGTGGAATTTAAAAAACAAACGAGTAAAGGGGGAAAAAAAGAGAGACAAACCAAGAAATTGTCTCTTAACTCTAAAGAACAAACTTATGGTTACCAGAGGGGAGGAGGATAGGAGGATGGGTGAAATAGGTGATGGGGATTAAGGAGTGCTCTTGTCTTGATGAACACCTGGTGATGTATGGAAGTGTTGAATCACTATATTGTACACCTGAAACTAATATTACACTGTATATTAACTATACTGGAATTAAAATTTAAAAAAATAAAATAATTTTTAAAAAGAAGTTGCTTTAAATTTCTTGATTTGAATTTCTTGAAGAAACAGTTCTGAGATTTTGAATTAATTACAGAACTCTTAGAAAACTTACATACAGGCTTGTGTAAAACCCCTAATTAATAGACCTTCCTTGATAGAAAATGCCATCATATGGAAAATTAATAAATATGAAACTGATAAAGCCCCCCCCCCCCAACTTAGAAGCACATAAAGCAGGTTGTGTTCAATATGTTTATCTATTTTCTTCCATTTTAGATGGAAAAGATAGATATTCTGTTTAGGGCCATTGTGTCAGAAAAGCTGTTGGATATAAAAATACATTGAACAAAAATTATATGTCTTATTTAGAATAAAGGCAAAAGTAGATTAGAACCAGCTTACACGGGACACCTGGGTGGCTCAGTTGGTTAAACATCCGCCTTCAGCTCAGATCTAGGTTCCGGGATCCACCCCCACATCTGGCTCAGCGAGAGTCTGCTTCTCCCTCTGACCTCCCCCCTCTTGTGTACTCTCTCTCTCTCTCTCTGAAATGAATAAATAAAATCTTAAAAAAAAAAAAAGTATCAGCTTACCCCATTTTAATTTTTATGTCTTTGCATGTGTAGGTTTTTTTTTCCTCTTTGGGTATCAAGGTTTAAGTTTATTACTCTTTGTAAGATTCTTTTCTTTCTGGGATAGCATAATTAAATATTCAAAATGTATTGATGTTTACATTAGAAAGAAGGCATTCAGCAGCTTTATTCATGAAGCTCCACCTGTTCTTTTCCCTGGGCTTATTAGGAAAATCCTAATAATCTATTAGGGTGAAAACTCAAACCTGAAATATTTTAAGATTTAAAGAACCTTTTCCTTCTTTTACCAGACAAGTCTCTTACAAAATGTTTAATAGGCTCAGTGAAATGTTTAAAATAGAAATTAACTGTTTGATGAGGAGCTCCCCTCTACTTGCTAGATAGGATGCTGCCTGATTCATGAATTGCTTAATGAAGCCAATTAGATCTTTAAGAAAAAAAAAGAAAGGGGTGCCTGGCCGACCCAGTCAGTAGAGCCTGTGAATCTTGATCTTGGGGTTGTGAGTTCAAGCTGCACACTGGGGGGTAGAGTTTACTTAAAAAAAAAAAAAGAAAAGTAAGAGAAATTAAAGTGTTTAATCTTTTTTTATAACTGAAAATCAAATCTGTGATATTTGTGGCACTTAAATTTGCTTATCTCTGTTCTTTGACTTTTAAATAGAAGGAATCTCAAAAGAATGATAAAGATTTGAAGATATTAGAAAAAGAGGTAAGCAATGCTTTCAACTTAATTGAAAAACAAATGTGCTATAAAATGGAAAGAGTTGGGACGCCTGGTGGTTCAGTCGGATAAGCATCTGCATTCCGCTCATGTCATGATCCCAGGGTCCTGGGATCGAGTCCTGCATTGGGCTCCTTGCTCAGCGGGGCGCCTGCTTCTCCCCCTGCCTGCCGCTCCCCCTGCTTGTGCACTCTCTCTCTCTGACAAATAAATAACTAAAATCTTTAAAAATAATAAAATAAAATGGAAAGAGTTACTTAGAGTTAAGAGACAGGGATTCTGTTGTGCAGTTTGGCGAGTTCTATAGCAGATGGGCAAGGCCTACCATCAGGACCAATGCCTGCCAGTTAACTGTTGTTCCTTAGCTTCCTTAGATACCATGTTTCAGAGCCTGGTTGTCCATGTGGTATGCTGGCAACGTCAAGTTTATTGGGGCGCCTGGGTGGCTCAGTCGTTAAGCGTCTGCCTTTGGCTCAGGTCATGATCCTAGGGTCCTGAGATCGAGCCCCGCATCGGGCTCCCTGCTCCGCGGGAAGCCTGCTTCTCCCTCTCCCACTCCCCCTGCTTGTGTTCCCTCTCTCGCTGTGTCTCTCTCTGTCAAATAAATAAATAAAATCTTAAAAAAAAAAATCAAGTTTGTTAGCATACTAAGGGACAGATTCAAGATAACCCACTTCAATGAAAAATTGATAACTAAAAATTACTGCATTGGGCGCCTGGGTGGCTCAGTTGGTTGAGCGACTGCCTTCGGCTCGGGTCATGATCCTGGAGTCCCGGGATCGAGTCCCGCATCAGGCTCCCTGCTCAGCGGGGGGTCTGCTTCTCCCTCTGACCCTCTTCCCGCTCGTGCTCTCTGTCTCTCATTCTCTCTCTCTCAAATAAATAAATAAAATCTTTAATAAAAAAAATAAATAAATAAAAAAAAATAAAATAAAAATTACTGCATTGATTTATCACAATTATGCATGGGTCAGATATTTATATTTACTCAGCGCACACTCTTCCTGTATGCTAATCTATATGTTAAGACAGTGACTAGCTAGAGAATTTCTTAATGAGCATGAAATCCTAGCAGGTTAGTTGAACTCTGAAAAAGTTGTGCTAACCGGACACATCCTCAGCACTGTAGGTATATGTATGTCTTATTCAAGGATAAAATGGAGCTGGAGGGTGAACCTGGAACTGTCCTCTCCAATATGGTAGCCACTCACCACTTGAGACTTCTTAAAGTAAGAACTCAATTTTTTGATCACACTAGTCACATTTTTAAATGCGCAGTAGGCACTGCAGTGAGTGGTTCCCATACTAGACAGTACATTTCTACCATGGCAGAAGTCTCTACCGAGCAGAGGTGACCTGAAGAACCCACTTACTGGGGAGCCTGGGTGGCTCAGTTAGTTGAGCATCCGACTCTTGATTTTGGCTCAGGTCGTGATCTAGGGGTCATGGGATTGAGCCCCAGGTTGGGCTCTGCGCTCGGTGTGGAGTCTGCTTGGGATTCTCTCCTTCTGCCCTTCCCCCCGCTCTCTCACTCTATATATATAAAATAAAATCAATAAAATCTTAAAAAAAAAAAAACCCACTTACTTCCATAAGCAGGGGTAAGATAGTCACTGCCAGCTTTGCTTTTCTGGCAGTCTTTTTTTTGTATGTTTCCATTGCTCACCAACTCTTTTTAGTGCATATATTCTTTTAACATATTACAACTTTCATTGATTATAGTTAAATGTTGGCTTAGGACCAAGAATATGTCAAGTTAACTTTGCAAATCTCTGCCCTGGTTGCTCTGATTCTTTTAGTATTTAGTTATATTGGCCATCATTTTATTGAGGACACATGCCTACAATAGAGGGGTTGATACTTAGAGATGTGATAGCTGAGTCTCAGAGAGATGGCTGGTGAGTGAGTGGCAGTGCCAAGATCAGAACTGGTAATTTGTGTCAATTTCTTAATCTTTTAGAATAGAGATTTTAGACAAATACAGCTCTATTTTATTTAAACCCCACAGTATTTGTAGTTTGTTTAATTTGAATTAATTAGCAACATGTAGAGTAGAATTTCATGCAAAACAAATTCAGATTTCTGGCCTATGTAGTGAAATCAGAAGATCTGACAATACTCTTACAGATTTTTAAGACCTATCATAAATATGACTGTTGAAACAACTAGTAAAATCGGAATATCTAAGAGCATCATGTCACAGGGGTTTTTCTAGAACTTTAATGTTTCATTATCAATAGCATATAGTTTCATTGGCACTGTATTGGTGATTCATTCATTTATCATCTTGTTTCTGTCCAGATTCGTGTTCTTATGCAGGAACGTGGTGCTCAGGACAAGCGGATCCAGGATCTGGAAGCTGAGTTGGAGAAAATGGAGGCCAAGCTAAATGCTACAGTCAGGGAGAAAACATCTCTCTCTGCAAGTAATGCTTCACTAGAAAAACAGCTTATTGAGTTAACCAGGACTAATGAGCTACTAAAATCAAAGGTATTTGAACCTGATAATAATACTTACAATTGAATAAATTAAAAACATGTTTTTTTTTCCTATATAGTTGTTTGGAATTTTAGGCTCTAGTTTAGTCTTTTTCCTTCACCAAATGTACCTTAAATGTTAAGCTGCTTCCAAAAAGAATTATTATCTTTTTTATTATGGTACCTTTTTTATTATGGTATAAGAGGGCATAAACAAACAAGTTACTTTTGTTTTAATGTCTGATATTTTGTCACCCTTCTTCAGAGTTACCCCCAATAAATAAGGCCATTAATAAAACTTGCAAAATTTACACCTAGAGGTCACTTTAAAGATCTTTCTCTGAAATAAATAATAGCATAACAGCAGGCTTCCATCTCAAATCCTTTTGGAAATGAAGTGGGAAATGAATAAATTTGTGGACTAAATATGTTTAATAGATAAATTTTGTTTATTAATATTAATATACTAATAGATCTTAAAGGACATAACATGGTCATCTGCTTTTGTCTGAAGTAGGAGGAGGCTGTAAATCACTGTTCAGTTCGATAACAGTCACTTACTCAGGGCCTGTAATGTGCTGAGCTCTTTGATTACAAAGGGAGCGAGCGTGCATAAGAATCAAGCTTGGGGCAGGGAGCAGATTCCTGGGTCCCACTGAGGGAGATTCTGATTTGGTAGGCCTGGGATGGACCCTGTAGCCTACATATTTCCAAAGAGATCAGGCAATTCAGATGCATTTTGCTAAGCAAGCACACTTGACAGAATCCTCCCCAAGAAGCTTGTTATAGAGGCTTGCAGTGGACTCTTCAGCATGCAGAGGTAGGTGACCACCCAAGCTGCTCTCAAAAATAAACCAGAAAAGGGCGCCTGGCTGGCTCAATCCGTAGAGCATGCAACTCCAGATCTCGGGGTTGTGAGTTCAAGCCCCACATTGGGTGGAGATTACTTAAAAATAAAACCTTCCCCAAAAATTAAATAAATAAACCAGAAAGTCATATTAATCAAGAAGAGGGACAAGAGCAGTAATAGCATAAAATCAGTAATTCTGGTGTGGTCAAAGCCTATTTTCTCTACCAGAGTATAACGTAAGTAAATAATAGTTCCAGTAAAAGAATAATCAATATTTCTGTGATTTTTATGTAGGACCTAGTAGAAAATATTTCTGAATTTTTTATGTTTCTTGTACTTAGTTTTCTGAAGATAGTAACCAGAAGACTATGAGAATTCTAAGCCTCGAGTTAATGAAACTTAGAAACAAAAGAGAAACAAAGATGAGGGTGAGTGATATCTTTGGTGAGTTTGCTGTGTCTGGATCTGGGGGTCTGAACAATCTCTCATTTCCTAAAACAGATATTTCTGTTGTGTAGAGTGTGATGGCTAAACAGGAAGGCATGGAGGTGAAGCTGCAGGTCACTCAGAAGAATCTTGAGGAGTCTCAGGGGAAAATAGCACAACTTGAGGGGAAACTGTGAGTGACTAAAAAAGAAATTATTAAGTGTAACTAATTCTTGATTTACCTCTCACCCTGCTCTCGTTTACTGAGACTGAACCTTCCTTCGCTTATGTCATTGATCCCTGCTTGCCCTATTTCTCTTCTTCAGCGGAGCCCTGATGATTCCCAAACATTTTATGCTGAAAAGATGTATGAATGTTTTAATTTTGTCCATCTTCTGTATAAATGATGAGGAAAGGCTTCATAATCTTTGTAGTAGCACCATCTTATGGAGATGGTAGACCAAAATAGAGGAATATTGGTATAGGAAGCTGTGATTAATGCAAATCCTAGCCTTCTTTTTATTACTGAGCTGTAACTTACCTACAAAAAAATATACTGAGCATAAGTATTCAGTTTGTTGACTTTTGACAATTGTAATCACCTCTGTAATCACCACCCAAACAAGATAGAGAACATTGCCATCCTTCCAGAAAATTCCTTCCTGCCCCTTCCTGCTCCCCTGCCCTTCCCCATTGTGATGTCCCCCAACCCCTGAAGCCACTTTCTGACTTCCATCATCATAATTAGTTCGGCCTTTTGTGGGGGATGGTTATCACAGTATGTGCGTGTATGTCTTTTGTTTAACATAATGCTTTGAGATTCATCTAAGCTGTTGTATTATAATTTGTTCCTCTATTTCTGAGTAGTGTTCCACTACCTGAATTTAGCTCCATTTGTTTACTATTTCTCTGTTGATCATCATTTGGGTTTTCAGTTTCTGACTGTTGTGAATAAGACTGCTATGCATGTCTTTTTCTGGACATAAGTTTTTATTTCTCTTGAATTAACATCTAGGATTAGAATTCCTGGATCATAGGGTAGTGTAGTATATGTATAATGTGTTAAAAAACTCAAAAGTGGTTGTCACATTTTACAGTCGCACTTAGCAGCGTATGATAGTTCCAGTTGTTCCACTTCCTCTCCAAAGTTTGATATTGTCACTCTATTTGATTTTGGCCCTTCTAGTAGGTAGGAAGTAGTGTCTCATTTGTCATTTTGTTAGTATAAGGGTCAAGCTTCTCTTTCTGTGCTCGCTGACCATTCATATAAATCCTTTTATAAGGCGTCTATTTAAGTTTTTTGCTCATTGTTTGAATTGTTTGGAGGAGGTAAACACATGAGTAATTAGAAGAAAGGCAACCTAAAACAAAGGCTTTATAGCAACAAAATGCTATTTTGTATGTGCGGTGGGTAGGGAAGCCAGGAAAGCTACAAGAAAGATCATTTCTAACACTCAGGATTTTATAGGTGATAATTATCATCATCATAACCCTTTTATCAGAATTTATTTGGAAAGCTTAAAAAAAAACCAAAACTTCAGTTTCCTATTTGAATATTTTAAATTGTCAATTTGTGGGCGCCTGGGTGGCTCAGTTGGTTAAGCGACTGCCTTCGGCTCAGGTCATGATCCTGGAGTCCCTGGATCGAGTCCCGCATCGGGCTCCCTGCTCGGCAGGGGGTCTGCTTCTCCCTCTGACCCTCCCCCCTCTCATGTGCTTGCTCTCTCTCATTCTCTCTCTCTCAAATAAATAAATAAAAAATCTTTAAAAAATAAAAAAAATAAAAAAAATAAATTGTCAATTTGAGAGGTCACATAAAATGATGGTTAAGAATTTGGATGCTACAGTAGAGCATGCGACTCTTGATCTCAAGGTTGTAAGTTCGAGCCCCACATTGGGTGTAGAGATTATTTAAAAATAAAACTTTAAAACACACACACACACACTAAAAAAAAGAAGAATTTGGACTCTAGAGACAGCCTATCTGATACAGCATTATTTGGTACAGATTAAGCATTATGTGTGACTATTGTACATATTCATAATGCCATTTTTTTCAGTGTTTCGATAGAGAAGGAAAAGATTGATGAAAAATCTGAAACAGAAAAACTCTTAGAATACATCGAAGAAATTAGGTAATATGAATAGTAGTTTTTAATTGGACCTTATTTTGTTGAATAGTGATGAATACATCATTTCATCCTTTTTCATTTAATTTTCTCTGTGCCTAAATTATGTGCTCTTCAAAATAATTTGTTTTAATGCAGTTGTGCATCAGATCAAGTGGAAAAATACAAGCTAGATATTGCCCAGTTAGAAGAAGATTTGAAAGAAAAGAATCATGAAGTTGTAAGCCTTAAGCAGTCTCTTGAGGAAAATGTTGTTTTACTTTCTAAACAAGTAGAAGACCTGAATGCTAAGTGTCAGCTGCTCGAAAAAGAAAAAGGTATTTAGATAAGTAATATGTATAATATTTAAGGAAAGTACTGCTATATGAAAACATTTTTTAATAATTATGTAAACAACATAAAAATCCTGTTCTCTATTTGGGAATTTTTATCTTTTATAATGTTTGTTCTCTATTTCAATATATTGCTTGTCTTCATTGAAATACATACAGTGGTGCAGTTCTTGACTTCCCCATTGGGTGGCCATTTAAAATGAGAAGATACAGAACCAGGGTTCGAGGTTTTATTTTGTACAATAGAATATATACTATATTATATATATAAAATGATACGAACCTCAGAGTTATGTTTTGGCTTTATTTCTTTCGAAATACTTGATCTGTGTAACATGCTAATAACAAAAAATATGGAAATCCAGTTTCTCAAAGTTAGTATCTAATTTCAGCATTTTTCACTTTTATAGAAGACCTTGTCAACAGGGATAGAGTATGGGATGAAACTCTAAATTCTGAAATGCAAAACTTAAAGGAGAAACTTACTCTTGAAAAACAGGAACATGAAAAACTACAACAAAAAGAATTACAGACTGATTCACTTCTGCAACAAGAGAAGGTAGTTTACTACAATATAAAAAAAGAAAACAACTTGTGCTTATTGTATGTCATTCATTTCCACGTATATCAGAAAACCTTTCAATTGTATATGTCCTTCACGCTGACAATTCTATTTTTAGCATCTTATCCTGCGTAAATAGTCCTGTCTATGCTACAGATTTATCTGCAGAGATGTTCATGACAGGGTGATTGATAATGTGAAAAAATTATAAGCAACTGATGAACCAAAATAAGAAAACTGTTTAAAAATATTTTCTTGTAGGATGCCTGGTTGGCTTAGTCGGTAGAGCATATGACTCTTGATCTCAGGGTTGTGAGTTCCAGCCCCACGTTGGGTATAGAGATTACTTAAAAATAAAATCTTAAAATAAAAATAAAATCTTAAAGATATATATATTTTTCTTGCACATTCTGTGTTAGATTACTACTTGGGCATTTACAGTTATGTTATAAAATAGTGTCTAAATGCATGTGAAACAAAAGTGACAGTTTTTAAAAATCTGGATTACATAAAGAATAATGTACATATTGGTGAGAAAAACAGTTCACTAAAAAAAAAATGGGCATAGGATGGAAATTCATCATTCTCAGAAGTAGAAATTCAGATAATCTATAAAGATGAAAAGATGCTCTACCTTAGTAATAAAGAAATTGAGATAATTGTTTTTCCCTTACAAGATTAGTACAAATTAAAACATTTGATAATATATAACATGTTAATGAGAGTGGAGCAAATAGGTACTCAAATGCACAGATAGGAAATACTATATTGTTGGGCAACCTGCAACACTGAAGGAATTAAGTAGATTTATATATACTGACTTAAAGATCTCAAAAACTATTGTTAGGATTTTTTTAAATGACCTTTACATATGTAGCTTATATTATTTATGTGTGTGTGTGTGTGTATTTTTTTTTTAAGTACATAAGTGTATAGAAAAAGACCAGAAGGCATGTATACCAAACTAGTGGTTATCTCTATAGTGAGAAAACTAAGATTGGGGTGGGGTATAATCAGAGGCAATTTTCACTTTACTTGGGTTCTTTTTGTTTTTTGTTATTTTTTTTGCCATCCAGTCCCGCAACTGCATTTATTGTTGGCAGACCTCCAAATGTTTTTTTGTATCTTAGTATCTAAGAGATGTGTCTCCTAAATGCATTGTTAGGAGTGTAAAGATGGAGGGAATGCTTATTTACAGTGAACATTCTTTTTAAAGGCAAAGGGCCCTGTTTTCATTCATTAAGTGCTCTGGGCACATCTATACCAGGTTTTTCTTTTTGTTTTCGGTTGAGGTATAAATTGACATAAAACAGTATATAAGTTTCCGGTATTCAACACAACAATTCAATACCTGTGTGTATTGCAAAATTATCACCACAATAAGTCTAGTTAGCATCTATCACCATAGATAAGCTAAAGAATTTTTTTCCTTCTGAGGAGAACATTTAAGATCTATTCTCTTAGCAACTTTCAAATATGCAATACAGTATTGTTAACTATAGTCACTCCACTGTACATTACATCCCCATAACTGAAGTATTTTATAACTGGAAGTTTATACCTTTTGACTTCACCCATTTTGTCCACACCCACCTCTGGCAACCACCAATCTGTTCTCTGTAGCTGGGTTTTTTATTTGTTTTTAGATTCCACATATAAATAAGATCATATAGTATTTTTCTTTGACTTATTTATTACAATATCCTCAAAGTCCATCCATAGCATCACATATAGCAAGATTTCCTTCTTTTTTATGGCTAAATAATATTCAGTTGTGTATATACCACATTTTCTTTATCCATTCATCCATCAGTACATATTTAAGTATTTTCCGTATCTTAGCTATTGTAAATAATGCTGATATGTACATTGGGTGCATATATCTTTTCAAGTTTGTATTTTCATTTTCTTCAGATACTTAGAAGTGGAATTGCTAGATTGTATGGCAGTTCTATATTTAATTTTTTGAGAAACATTCATACTATTTTCCATAGTGGCTACACCAATTGATATTCCCACCAACAGTGCACAGTGGTTCCCTTTTCTCCACATCCTTGCCAACACTTGCTATTTCTTGTCCTTTTTTTTTTTTTTTTTTGGAATCTCTATGCCCAACGTGGGGTTTGAGCTCATGACCCCAAGATCAAGAGTCACATTCTCTACCAACTGAGCCAGCCAGGCACCCCTGTTTATTTTCCTTTTGATAATAACCATTCTGACAGATGTGAGGTGAATCTCATTGTGGTTTTGATTTGCATTTCCCTGACGATGAGTGATGTTGAGCATCTTTTCATGTACCTGTTGGCTATCTGTATGTCTTTGGAGAAATGTCTATTCACATCTGCTGCCCAGTTTTTAATCAGATTGTTTGGGGTTTTTTTGCTTTTGAACTGTAAGTGTTCTTTATATATTTTGGATATTGACCCCTTATCAGATAATTATTTGCAAATATTTTCTCCCATTTAGTAGGTTACATTTTCAATTTCTGGTGGTTTCCTTTCCTACAGAAGCTTTTTAGTTTGATACAGTCCCACTTGTTTATTTTTGCTTTTGTTGCCTTCGCTTTTGGTGTCCTAGCCAAAAGATCATCACCAAGATCAATGTCAAGTTGCTTACTCTGTTTTCGTCTAGGAGTTTTATGGTTTCAGGTCTTACATTCAAGTCTTTAATCTATTTTGAGTTAATTTTTGTTTATGGTATAAGATAATAGGTCCACCTTCCTTCTTTTGCTTGTGGTTTTCCAGTTTCCCAATACCATTCATTGAAGAAACTGTTCTTGCCGCATTGTATATTTTTAGCTCTTTTATCATAAATTAATTGACTAAATGTGTGGGTTTGTTTCTGGGCTCTATTCTATTCTATTGATCGATTGTCCATTTTTTTTTAAAGATTTTATTTATTTGACACAGAGAGAGAGAGAGGCAGGCGGAGGGAGAGGAAGAAGCAGGCTCCCTGCTGAGCAGAGAGCCCTACGTGGGGCTTCATCCCAGGACCCCGGGATCATGACCTGAGCTGAAGGCAGATGCTTAACCAACTGAGCTACCCAGGCACCCTTGACGTGTCTCTTTTTATGCCAGTACTGTTTTGAGTGCTATAGATTTGTAAGATAGTTTGAAATCAGGAAGCATGAGGCCTCCAACTTTGTTCTTCTTTGTCAAGATCACTTTGGTTATTCAGGGTCTTTTGTGTGTCCATACGAATTTTAGCATTTTTCTATTTCTATGAAAATTCCCATTTTGATAGGGATTGCATAGAATCTATAGATTGCTATGGTTGTATGGATATTTTAACAATATTAATTTTTCCAATCCATGAGGACAGACTATCTCTCCATTTGTGTCTTCTTCACTTTATTTTAATGTTAGAATTTTTTCACAGTGGTGATTTATTTGTATATTATATAACTTTAAAATACATTTATATACTATCAAAATCATAGTATACTTTTTTTTAAGATTTTATTTATTTATTTGACAGATAGAGACATAGCGAGAGAGGGAACACAAGCAGGGGGAGTGGGGGATGGAGAAGCAGGCTTCCCGCCGAGCAGGGAGCCCAATGTGGGGCTCGATCCCAGGACCCTGGGACTATGACCTGAGCCAAGGGCAGACGCTTAACGACTGAGCCACCCAGGCGCCCCATAGTATACTTTTTATATAGTATCATCTGAGAAAAATATATGCTGAAAGTCAGTTGTAAATTATAATTTTAGTTTTACAAGGAATGTGTTGTGGGTGTGCAATGCATAGAAAAAAGACTGAAATAACATTTACCACAGTGTTAACACAGTGCAGGATATAATCCATGACAACATGCAGGTGGATATCTATATTTTTCAAGTTTCTTTGAAGCTCATGAATTTAGTATTCATACTTTATTATCTGTACTTCTTTTTTGTGCTTAAGTAAAAGCCTCATGATGCCATTTCATACTATTTCAGTGGTTTTCTGTTTGGATGTAGGAATTGTCCTCCAGTCTTCAACAGAAGCTATGTTCTTTTCAAGAGGAAATGTTGAAAGAGAGGAATCTCTTTGAGGAAGAATTAAAGCAAGTACTGGATGAGCTAGATAAATTACAGCAAAAGGAGGAACAAGCTGAAAGGCTAGTTAGGCAGTTGGAAGAGGAAACAAAATCTCAAGCTGAAGAACTAAAACTCCTAGAAGAGAAGCTGAGAGGGTTTGTATTAATAATATTAGACCTCGTGTTTAATATGACTTCAGATGTTAAAAGGTATTTTCCAGTACATTCTCTCAGGATTCTCAGGTCAATCATGCGAGTAAGTGAGGTTGGAATTATTTTACAAGTGAGGAATAGAGAGGTAAAATATACGCATAGAATGTGTATGCAAACAAGTATGACAGCCAAAGTTAGAAGCATAGCTTCTTTCTTTTTCTTAAGGCCAGAAGTTTAAAAGGATGTTAATAAACAAATGACCAAAATTTGGGGTTCCCTTACTGCTCATATGTTATCTAAAATTATTGGATGTCAGCATTATAGCAATAACAGATTTAGAAGAAGAAAAAAAAAGGTGAGAATCCCACCCTTTATTAAGAAACATTTCCATTTTTTGCCCACGTGTACATTAGATTACATAGCATAAGTCATACCTTTAATTACCTTTTCTGAGGGAGCACAAATAATCAGAAGTAGCAATCAAAAAAGCAAAATGAGAAAAAAATAACCAAACCTGGGAAATATTCAAAAATAAGAAATTTAAGAGATCTCAAACTTTTCCTTTTTCTTCTTTTAAAGTAGGCTCCACGCTCACTGTGGGGCTTGAACTCACAACCTCAAGTTCGAGAGTCACATACTCCACTGACTGAGCCAGCCAGGTGCCCCTTGGACTTTTTTTTAATTCTAATTCCGTATTATTTTTATTACATTATGCATCCTTCTCCACTATATTTATTTAAAATATCCAGGTTGATTCTTGAGTTCAAGTTGTAACTAAAAATAATTAGGTTATTTGGATCCTTGGGATTTCCTTACTAAAAATATTTCTAACAAAGAACCAAGAACTATACATGAGTCTACAGAATTGTAATGTATCTCACAACTATGTATCTGTCTCCTGTTGGATATTTTTACTAAAATCCTTTTTCTATTTTCTTGTGGTGATCAGTGATAAAAAGGACACAAAGGTTTTATGCCTGCTTTGGAGGGGAGCATTACCAAAGTGTTATTAGGGGGAATTGTTCCATACTGGAGCCAGTCTCAGGAAAGAGCACTTTAAGAAACTGAGTAGATGATGTCAGTTTCAGGGAGGAAAGAAGGTTGAGACAATCATTTATTCTAACTCAAGGAATTGGGTACAGAGTTCAGGAGATAAGGATTTTATTGCTGGGTCTTCTAACCAGCTCTGTGATTCTAAGCAAGACAATTCTAATTTCTTTAACTTTCTATTTCATTAGATACAAAATAAAGGGGTTTTAATGACATGATCTCTAAAGTTCCATCCAGCCTGGAAATTTTAGGCATAAGAGAAAAACTAAGAAAATTGAAAGTGATTTCTCTATGGGGCAGGGAAGAGAATATTTTTGTCATAAATCCTTTACTATATGTGATTGCTTTCAGCTGTTGGCATGTAGATTTTTTAAATCCCATACTCATTATAGAAGGAATTTGATTAGTTGTTTATTTTCTCTGTCTGACTTAGCCTATAGGTGAATAATAATGTACCAAATAAGTTATTGAATCTTTGAATAGTAACAATTTATTATGTGGATTACTGAAATAAAATAAGTCTACATAGTCCTATAAACTCTTTTTTCAAAGAAATACCAAGTGTAAAGACACTTAGTGTTTCTTAAATGTTTAAATGCAAAGACTTTATTCAATCCGAGTGCTTTTTAACTGCTAATTTTTCACATTCTTTAGTTTTGTTTGCTGCAGTTAAGATTGTTTTAGAGTCTTTTTACCCTACCTTCTTCCCCCCAAAAAATTTTAACTACCTACATAAGTACATATAATATTGAAAGAAAAATTTAAAAATGAGTAAATTAGGATTAAAAAAAAGTAAAATAAGGGCAGGAAAGATAAGATGAAGCCAGAAGAGAAGTTAGTGCATAAAGAAACATGCTATTAGAAGCAGATCATAAAGTTAAATCTAAGCTATCTAGTAGCGTACACAAAGATGCAGACATTGGACACATGATCCACAGTGTCAAAAGGTAAATACTAATCCCTTTCTTGGAATAATGATTTGTAATTAGTGTTTTATCTTTTAATTGTTCCTTAGGAAAGGAGCTGAACTGGAAAAAACTAATGCTGCTCACAGTCAGGCCACCCTGCTTTTACAGGAGAAGTATGATAGTACAGTGCAAAACCTTGGAGATGTTACTGCTCAATTTGAAAGGTATTTTTATTGGGAGCCTGCACTCTGAAATATAATATGAGTGGGGAGGAGTGTTTAGTGAAGTCTGAAAAAATAATCACACAAATAGAGTGGTTGGTATTACTATAACTTCCATAATGACCAACCATAAATAGGCATTTAGGGTTCCCTGGTAATCTTAATATTTATACAAATTTCCTTTCCTGCCATCCCCTTCAAATTTCAAGTGCTCTCAAACCTTTGACACTTCTGTCTTACTCTCCTGACACCATCTTTTTCCTCATGAAGAATTCTAAAGCTTTTATCTCCTCATTACCAAACCTGTAAACGCACCTGCATTTTGGTCATCCTATCTTCCCACCTGTTACAGGAGAAGTGTTCCAGTCTTTTAGCCTTCAGTGACATTATTCCATTTGTCCTTTTCAACCTTTCAGGTGGATTTGTTTCAATCAATATTAAAACATGTTAATGCATTTATCTTTAAAATACATAAATTTTAGGGGCACTTGGGTGGCTCAGTCATTTAAGTGTCTAACTCTTGATTTCGGCTGAGGTCATGATCTCAGAGTCATGAGATCAAGCCCTGCACTCAGCAGGAAGTCTGCTTCTCTTGCTCTCTCTCTCTCTCCCTCTGCCCCTCCCCCTGCTGGCATACTCTGTCAGATAAATAAATAAATCTTGGGGCGCCTGGGTGGCTCAGTCGTTAAGCGTCTGCCTTCGGCTCAGGTCATGATCCCAGCGTCCTGGGATCAAGCCCCGCATCGGGCTCCCTGCTCCACGGGAAGCCTGCTTCTCCCTCTCCCTCTCCCTCTGCTTGTGTTCCTTCTCTCTCTGTCTCTCTGTCAAATAAATAAAAATTAAAAAATCTTTAAAAAAATAAATAAATAAATAAATCTTAAAAATATGAATATAAAATACTTAAATTTTAGGGGTGTCTGAGTGGCTCAGTCAGTTAAGCATCTGACTCTTGGTTTCAGCTCAGGTCATGATCTCAGGGTCATGAGATCAAATCCCGCTTCAGGCTCCATGCTCAAGGTGGAGTCTGCTTGGGATTCTTTCTCTCTTTCTCTCCTTCCTTTTCTGTCCCTTCCTCCCCTCCCCCACCCCACCCACTCATGCATGCTCTCTCTCTCTCTCTCAAATAAATAAAACCTTTAAAATATATAAATTTTATTAACTCCTTTGACCCCCCCCACTTCCTTCTGCAGCTATCCAGCAACACCTCTCAATCCCAACACCCTTCTTCATCCAAAATTCTACTCATCTTTGTAGCTTGTCTTTTTTTTTTTTTTTTTTTTTTTTTTAAAGATTTTATTTATTTATTTGAGAGAGAGAATGAGACAGAGAGAGAGAGCATGAGATGGGGGAGGATCAGAGGGAGAAGCAGACTCCCTGCTGAGCAGGGAGCCTGATGCGGGACTCGATCCCGGGACTCCAGGATCATGACCTGAGCCGAAGGCAGTCGCTTAACCAACTGAGCCACCCAGGCGCCCCTGTAGCTTGTCTTGATAGAAGCTTCTCTATAATTACTGTATCCGTTTCCTCACTTCCTATTCCATCTACTTATTATTTTCCCTTTAAAAAAAAAAGCTTATTTTGGGGGGGACTACAAATTGCAGGGGATAATTAAAGAAATTTGTGTGCATCTCACACCAAGAGCATATTGCTATAAACATTTTTATTATCTTTAGAGCATTTGGGGATGAGGTCTCTTTGTCTTATATCTATTTTAATATATTTAATAAATACAAAAGGTATACAACACATAAATTATAAAACATAAAGATAAAATCAACATGCATGAGCCAGTAAGACAACCAAACCAGTAGCCAAAAGATTTCAACAACTTAGTATTATATAGGAGTTCCTCTACTGTCCCATCTGCCTGCTTTCCACCAATAGATAACACCATTTAAAGCCTACATTAATAATTTCCTCACTTTTTTCCTGTGTATAATTTTATAGCATGTGTAGCCATACAAATATATTATGTAATTTTGCCTTTTTCCTGAACCTTGCCAAAAAATGTCATTATGCTGTATGACATTTCCTGAGACTTGTCTTTATATTCTGCATTATGTATGTTTCAAGAATTGAATCACATTGTTGACTGAGGTTATAGTTTGTTCATAGTAATTGCTGTAGAATATTTGATTTTATTAATATTACCACAATTTACCCATTCTCACTTTGGGCTTTTGGGTGGCTTTTCATTTCTTTCGTTATTTATTTTATTTATTTATTTATTTTTTCATCATGATAAGTGTACTCTTTAATCCCCATCCCCTATCCCCCCCACTAACTCACCCACCTCCCCTCTGGTAACGATCAGTTTATTCTCTGTGGTTAAGAGTCTATTTCTTGGTTTATCTCTCTCTGTGTCTCTCTTTTTTATTTATTTATTTATTTTTGCTTCTTTGTTTCTTAAATTCCACATGAGTGAAATCATAAGGTATTTTTCTTTTTCTGACTTAGTGTACTTAGCATTGTATTCTCTGGCTCTATCCATGCTTTTGCAAATAGCAAGATTTCATTTCTTTTTTATGGCTGAATAATATTCCATTGTATATATCTACCACATCTTCTGTATCCATTCATTTATCAGTGGACACTTGGGCCGCTTTCATAGTTTGGCTATTGTTGATAATACTGCTATAAACATAGGGGTGCATGTATCCCTTTGAATTAGTGCTTTTATATTTAGGGGGAAAATACCTAGTAGTGTGATTACTGGGTCATAGGGTAGTTCTATTTTTAATTTTTTGAGGAACCTCCATACTGTTTTCCATGGTAGCTGCACCAGTTTGTGTTCCCACCAGTAGTGCAAGAGGGTGCCTTTTTCTCCACATCCTCATAAACATTTGTTATTTCTTGTGTTTTTGATTTTAGCCATTCTGGTAAGTGTGAGGTGACATCTTGTTGTAGTTTTGATTTGTGTTTCCCTGATGATGAGTGATATTGAGCATCTTTACATGTGTCTGTTGGCCATCTGGATCTCTTCTTTGGAGAAATGTCTGTTCATGTCTTCTGCTCATTTTTTAATTGGACTATATGTTTTTTAGACATTGAGTTGTATCTGTTCTTTATATATTTTAGATACTACCCATCATCGGATGTCATTTGCAAATATCTTCTCCCACCTTTTAGTTTTGTTGATTGTTTCCTTCGCTGTGCCAAAACCTTGTATTCTGATGTAGTCCGCATAGTTTATTTTTGCTTTTATTTCCCTTGCCTCAGGAGAATATCTAGAAAAATATTACTACAACCAATGTCAGATTCATGCCTATGCTCTCTTCAAGGATTTTTATGGTTTCAGATCTCACATCAAGGTTTTTAATGCATTTTGAGTCTATTTTTGTGTATAGTGAAAGAAAGTGGTCCAGTTTCATTCTTTTGCATGTAGCTCTCCAGTTTTCCCAACACCATTTGTTGAAGAAATTGTCTTTCTCCCGTTGTATATTCCTTCCTCCTATGTCCAAGATTAATTGACCATATAATTGTGGGTTTATTTCCCGATTTTCTGTTCTGTTTTATTGATCTATGTGTCTGTTTTTATGCCTGTACCATACTGTTTTAATTACTACCACTTTGTAATATAACTTGAAATCTGAAATTGTGGTACGTCAAGTTTTGTTTTTCTTTTTCAAGATTGTTTTGGCTATTCAAGGTCTTTGTGGTTCCATATACATTTTGGGATTGTTTGTTCTACTTCTGTGAAAAGTGCTATTGGTATTTTGATAAGCATGGCATTACATCTGTAGATTGCTTTGGGCAGTATAGACATTTTAACAATATTTGTTCTTTCAACTTATGAGCATAGAATGTCTTCCCATTTCTTTGTGTTGTCTTGAATTTTTTCTATCAGTGTTTTATAGTTTTCAGAGTATAGGCCTTTGACTTCTTTGGCTGAGTTTATTCCCAGATAATGTTTTTGGCACAATTATAAATGGTATTTTATTAATTTCTCTTTCTGCTGCTTCATTATTAGTGTATAGGAATACAACACATTTCTGTACATTGGTTTTGTATCCTGTGACTTTACTGAATTCATTTATCAGTTCTAGTAGTTTTTTGGTGGAGTCTTTAGGGTTTTCTACACATAATGTCAAGTCATTTCTAAATAGTGAGAGTTTCACTTCCTTACCAATTTGTATGCCTTTTATTTCTTTTTGTTGTCTAACTGCTGTGGCTAGGATTTCCAGTACTATGTTGAATAAAAGTGGTGGAGTGGACATCCTTGTCTTGTTCCTGACCTTAGGGGAAAAGCTTTCCATTTTTCACTATTGAGTATGATGTTGGCTGTAGGTTTTTCATATCAGGCCTTTATTATGTTGAGGTATGTTCCCTCTAGACCTACTTTGCAGAGGGTTTTTATCATGAATGGATGTTGTACTTTGTCAAATGATTTTTCTGCTCCAATTGAAATGATCATATGGTTTTCATCCTTTCTCTTACTGATGTGATGTTGATTGTTTTGTGACTATTGAACCACCCTTGCATCCCAGGAATAAATCCCACTTGATCGTGGTGTTTGATTTTTTTTTAATGTATTGTTGGATTCAGTTTGCTAATATTTTGTTGAGGATTTTTGCACCTATATTTATGAGAGATAATGGCCTGTAGTTTTCTTTTTTGTGTGGTGTCTTTATCTGGTTTTGATACTCGGGTGATACCGGCCTCACAGAATGAATTTGCAAGTTTTCCTTCCTCTTATGTTTTTTGGAATAGTTTGAGAAGAATAGATAGTAACTCTTTAAAAGTTTCATAGAATCTTTTGCTACTATTAATAGTATTCTTAGGAATATTCTTGTAGTCTCCTAGTATACATGTATAAGAATTACTCTGAAGTCCTACAAATGTGAATGTTCAACTTTAAAATTTAATGCCAAATTGCTTTACAAAGTGGCAGGGAGAATCTACACCTTCACTAGTGTTGTACGGGCAACCATTGATTTACTTCGTCTCCAAAGCTTGTTAGATTTCTTAAATTTTACCAGTGTACTTAGTGTAAAATGACTTTTTCCTAGGGATAATCCACCTCCCCTTTTCTATAAAAGGCTTATATATGACTTTTATTCATTTCTCTATAGAATTACTATCTTTTCCTGATTGTAAAGTTTTTATCAGCATTATGGGTTGTAAATATCTTCTACCAAAGTGTGGCTTATCTTTTCATTTTCTTTGTGGTTTCTTCTGATGAATGGAAATTCTTGATTTTAATTTTTTTTTTTAAGATTTATTTATTCGAGAAAGAGAGTACACACAAGTGGGGCAGGGAGAGGCAGAGGGAGAGGGAGAGAAGCAGACTCCCCACTGAGCCCATGCGGGGCTCGATCCCACAACCCTGAGATCATGACCCAAGACATAATCAAGAGTTGGACACTTAACCAACTGAGCCACCCTGGCGTCCTGATTTTAATGTTTGAATTTATAGATTTTTATATGAACATGTTTGCGTGTAGTTTAAGAACTTCTTTCTATCCCAAGAACATAAAGGTATTTACCTTTTATTTTTAAGTTTCTTTTCTCCATCCAGATTTCTGTGTGTGCAGTGATATAGGGAACAAATTTATTTTTGTTTTTCCATATGGATAATCTACTGCATATAATGTATATGTGTACCTATAATGTATATGTGTACATATATTTCTATTTATATATGTTCAAGCATAACTAAAAATTATATTTTAGTAGTGTTTTCAACCCTGTGAAGGGATTTCCTTTCCTACTACTTTGAAAAATTGTGCCTTGGGAAGTTTTTAGCCATTCTGTGACTTCACTCACCATCAGTATGCTAATAGCATTAAAATTTATTTCTTCAAACCTGATCTTTTCTTTCAGCTTTATACCCATATATCCAGCTGCCTACTTGACATCTCAAAGTAGGTATCTCCCTACCATGTAACATTAACCTGTCCAAAACAACTCTTGATTTTCTTTGTCTCTTTCTACCTTTCCCTCATTCCTTTTTATTTCAGTCAGTGACATCTCCCTCTTTCCAGCTTCTCATTCCATAACTCTGAGAGTCATCTTTAATCATTTTCTCTCCCTTTCTCCCAACATCCAACCTATTTCATGAAATTTGCAATTCTGCCTTCAAAAGAGATTTCACATCTTTCCATTGCCAAGTCCTTGTCTAACCGTCCTTTACCACTCCCCTTGGCTGATGTACTCCACAGTGATGACTGGCCTCGTGCCTCTAGCATCTGCTCCTGCATCCCTGCTTCATTACATTCCAGTCTCATCTCTTAGCACTGTGTTCTACCTGCCTCAGAGTACATATGCATCTTTTCCCTCTGAACCACTTTCACCTGAATCCTAGCTAACTTTTCTTTACCTATCACATCTCAGCCTAACTATAAATTCCTCAGAAAGGCCTTTTCTGAATCGCCAAGAACAGTACGTTCCCCTGTTTGTCAGCTTTCTGCTCTTTAGTTTTCTTTTTCTTTTCTTTTTTTTTTTTTTTTTAAGATTTATTTACTTATTTATGAGAGAGAGAATGCGTGGGCGTGCACAAGTGTGGGGGAGGTGTGAAGGAGAGGGCGAAGCAGACTCCCTGCTGGGCAGGGAGCCCTTTGCAGGGCTCTGTCCCAGAACTCAGATCCTGACCTGAGCCAAAGGCAGATGTTTAACCAACTAAGCCACACAGGCGCCCCTCTAGTTTTCTTCATAACACAAATCTTATTATACATATATTTTCACATTTTTTTGTGAAGACCTGGAGAGGCATTTCCCTGTCTTCCCCACAAGATCATAAACTTTGTGACAATAGGTGCAGGGATCATATATTTATTTGTTTTGGAGTAATTTTCATGTTTGGTATACTTCATACACATAGTAGGCACTCGATTTGTTTTTTCTTTAAATGAACAGCGTATGCCATATAAGCTCATTAGTACTGACCTCAGAATACTGAATTCTTACCTGTGTAAATGCATGGTTTATAAGGTTTTGTTTGTGTTACCTTAAACCGTATAAAATATAAACTAATGAGCTATATATTTATCATGCATACAGTAGTTAGAAAAATCCTTCAACTTTTTATTTTCCTTTTAATAAGTTATAAAGCATTAACAGCTAGTGAGATAGAAGATCTTAAGCTGGAGAACTCATCACTTCAGGAAAAAGTGGCCGAGGCCGAGAAAAGTGCAGAGGACATTCATTATCTGATATTGGCAACTGAGACCTCAAATCAAGAATACGTAAGGTATGTGGGAGAACTAAAACCTGCCCACACTTGTAGCGTTAGAACCATTAAGATAATTTAATGTTGAAAGCCAGCTACTAAATGATGCAAGGAATTGTAATTTCATGACTTGCTTTGGGTGATCTTCAATTGCAAATTAAGAGTTTACATAGTTAAAAAAGTACAATTTTTGGAGAGTTCCTTGAGTTGTTTTGTTTCATTTGTTTTTGTTTTTGTTTTTTTAAGTAAAAAAGGGGGGAAAGTTACTAAAATGGCTATAAAATGTTTAGTGGACTCTTCTCTCTCAAACTCAAGGATGCTTCTAGATCTGCAGACCAAGTTAGCACTTAAAGAAGCAGAAATTAAAGAAATCACAGTCTCTTCTCTTAAAACAATAACTGACTTGCAGAACCAACTCAAGCAACAAGGTGAAGAGTTCAAGAAACAACTGGAAGAGGAAGAAGCAAGGTAATCTAGGTTTAGAACCTGACTGCCATATAACCTCAGTAATTTTTTCTAATACACTGTGTTTTTAAATTTCATTTCCCCTTACAGAAAAGCTGGAAAAGAAATCACAGTGGCAGAGTTAACTGAGGAAATGAATAAGTGGCGTCTCCTTTATGAAGAACTATATAATAAAACGAAACCTTTTCAGGTTTGTCAGTTGGGTCTATACTCACTTGTGTTTGTTTTAGGCATTCACTTTGTTCCCTGTCATAGTCACCCCAGTGACTTGATTTTTCTGAAAGATCATTTTGCTGTATATTTACAGTGCCAATTTAACTCCTTATTAAAGGAGACTTATAAATTTTTTTTAATTATTATGCATACATTTTTTTGTGTAGTCTTTATAGGCTAAAAATTACCTTCTAATAAGAGACTTGATAGCTTAGAAGGCTCTCCTGATAGAAATTTTCGATAATTTATGTAAATTTGTGATCCTTAATTTTGTTATGATCTTTTTGTGTTTCTCAAATTAATATACTGATCTTAAAATAAAAAAGGATAAATGCTAATCTCAGCACTTAAAAAAGTGGGAGGACAGTATTGGTTATGACATGGTGATCCGGCTGATACACAGATTAGACTGGCTAGCTGGCCTTCTTTCCCTGATTCTTTCCCTCTGCTTTAGTGATCTTAAAAATGAAATACACCAAAGTTTTTTTAAAGAGTCTCACAGAATTTATGGAGAGCCCTGAGGATATGTCAGCATGATCTGGTTTTGTCCATCATTTTTTTTTTTTTGGTACTTGAGTTTCCTTTGTAGTTTATATGAGACAAGTAAATTTAACATTTCTAAGTCTATAAAAAAAATCTTTTTCAGCTACAACTGGATGCATTTGAAGCAGAGAAACAGGCTTTGTTGAATGAACATGGTGCAGCTCAGGAACAACTAAATAAACTAAGAGATTCGTATGCCAAATTACTGGGTCATCAAAATCTAAAGCAAAAAATCAAGCATGTTGTGAAACTGAAGGATGAAAATAGCCAACTCAAATCGGTTTGTAAAATAACACTTAGTTCTATTGAAGGTATTAGGGTGGGGCATTTGTTATTCTAACTATAAAATTTGAGTTTAAGGAAGGACTTTGGTATTGGAAAAAACTAAGTTTATAGAGGAACATCCATCTGAGAATTATGGGTTTATTTTAGAGTGTTGACCAGATGGCTATTAATGTTCTCAGGTTTTCCAACTACCTCATTAGTATATTGAAAATCACTAGTGTAATTGGAAGAGTTCATAAACCTTTACACATCCATTTCTATTTGCAAAATAGCAAAGTCCTTGGTATAAATAAATATGATAAAGATAAGCCGTATTCAAAAGTAGTTTAAGCATTTGGGGCACCTGGCTGGCTCAGTTGGTAGAACGTGTGACTCTTGATCTCAGGGTCATGAGTTCGAGCCCATATTGGGTGTAGAGATTACTTAAGAAAAAGATAGCTAAGCATTTAAGTTTTTTTTAACACCTCTATTAAGATATAATTCACATACCATACAATTCACCCATTTAGCGTATTCAACTCTGGTTTTTAGTACACTCACAGATATGCAACCATCTCCATAGTCAATTTTAGAACATTTGTATCACCTCAAAATGAAACCCCTTACCTTTTAACTGTCATCTCCCTATCTCCTCATTCACCCCTCCCACCACTAATCTACTTTCTGTTTCTATAAATTTCCCTATTCTGGATATTTCCTATTTGTGCACTCAAATAATATGTGGTCTTTTGTGACTAGCTTCTTTTGCTTAACAGTGTTTTCAAAGTTCATCCATGTCGTAGCATGTATGAGTACTTCATTTCTCTTTATGACCTAATAATATTTCATTGTGTGGATATGTCACATTTTATTTATCCATTTGTCAGTTGATAGACATTTGACTTGTTTCCACCTTTGGGCTATTATGAATAATGCTCCTATAAGCATTCATGTACAAGTTTTTGTGTGGACATATGTTTTGGTTTCTCTTGGGTTATACTTACAAGTGAAATTGCTTGGTAGCTTGGTAACTTTACGTTTAATCATTTGAGGAACTCTTTTCCAAAGCAGCTGTATCTTTCTATATTCCACCTGCAATATATGAGAGTTCCAGTTTTTCCACATCCTCACCAACATTTCTTATTACCTGTTTTCTTCATTCTGACCATACTAGTGGATGTGAAAAGATACCTAATTGTGGTTTTGACTTGCATTTCCCTGATGACTAATGATGTTGACCATCTTTTCTTGTGCTTATCAGCCATTTGTATGTCTTTCCTGGAAGAACTGTCTATTTATATCCTTTGCCCATTTTTAATTGGATTACTGTTTGTTTGTTTTTTTAATAAATTATGGGAGTTCTTTATATGTTTATAAAGATACTCATCCTTATCAGATGTATTACTTGAAAATATTTTCTCCCATTCTGTACATTGTCATTTTACTTTCTTTTTTTTTTTAATTTTTTTTATTGTTATGTTAATCCCCATACATTACATCATTAGTTTTAGATACAGTGTTCCATGATTCATTGTTTGTGCATAACACCCAGTGCTCCATGCAGAACGTGCCCTCCTCAATACCCATCACCAGGCTAACCCATCCTCCCAACCCCCTCCCCTCTAGAACCCTCAGTTTGTTTTTCAGAGTCCATTGTCTCTCATGGTTCTTCTCCCCCTCTGATTCCCCCCCCTTCATTCTTCCCCTCCTGCTACATTCTTCTTCTTTTTTTCTTTCTTAACATATATTGCATTATTTGTTTCAGAGGTACAGATCTGAGATTCAACAGTCTTGCACAATTCACAGCGCTTACCAGAACACATACCCTCCCCAGTGTCCATCACCCAGTCACCCCATCCCTCCCACCCCACCCCCCACTCCAGCAACCCTCAGTTTGTTTCCTGAGATTAAGAATTCCTCATATCAGTGAGGTCATATGATACATGTCTTTCTCTGTTTGACTTATTTCGCTCAGCATAATACCCTCCAGTTCCATCCACGTCGTTGCAAATGGCAAGATCTTATTCCTTTTGATGGCTGCATAATATTCCATTGTATATATATACCACATCTTCTTTATCCATTCATCTGTTGATGGACATCTTGGCTCTTTCCACAGTTTGGCTATTGTGGACATTGCTGCTATAAACATCGGGGTGCACGTAGCCTTTCGGGTCCCTACTTTTGTATCTTTGGGGTAAATACCCAGTAGTGCAATTGCTGGATCATATGGTAGCTCTATTTTCAACTTTTTGAGGAACCTCCATACTGTTTTCCAGAGTGGCTGCACCAGCTTGCATTCCCACCAACAGTGTAGGAGGGTTCCCCTTTCTCCGCATCCCCGCCAACATCTGTCATTTCCTGACTTGTTAATTTTAGCCATTCTGACTGGTGTGAGGTGGTATCTCATTGAGGTTTTGATTTGGATTTCCCTGATGCCGAGCGATATTGAACACTTTTTCATGTGTCTGTTGGCCATTTGGATGTCTTGTCATTTTACTTTCTTAATGATGTTCATTGAAGCACAAAATTTTGACAAAGTCCAACATATCTATTTTTTCCTTTGTTTCTTGTTCTTTGACATTTAACAATCCTTTGCCAAATCCTAGGTCATGAAGATTTATCCCTGTTTTCTTCTAAGAGTTTTACAGTGTTAACTTTTATATTTAGGTCATTGATCCATTTGAGGGTTTTATATACAGTGTGAAGTAAGGGCCCAACTGTATTCTTTAGCATGTGGATATCTAGTTGTTCTCATGCCATTTGTTAAAAAGACTATTCTTTCCCCAGTGAGTGGTCTTGACACCCTTGTTGAAAATCAGTTGACCGTTTATTTATGGTTCATTTCTAGACTCTCAAATGTATTCCACTGATCTATCCTTGTACTTCTACACTGTCTTGATTACTGTTGATTTGTAGTAAGTTTTAAAACCATGAAGCATGAATCATCCTACTTTCTCCTTTTTCAAGATTGTTTTGACTATTCTGGGTTCCTTGCAATTCCGTATGAATTCCCAAACCAGCTATTCAACTTTTACAAAGAACTCATTTAAAATTCATATGGGAGGGGCACCTGGGTGGCTCAGTCGGTTAAGCGTCTGCCTTCGGCTTAGGTCATGATCCGGGGGTCCTGGGATCGAGCCCCGCGTCAGGCTCCCTGCTCGGCGGGAAGCCTGCTTCTCCCTCTCCCACTCCCCCTGCTTGTGTTCCCTCTCTTGCTGTGTCTCTCTCTGTCAAATAAATAAATAAAATCTTTAAAAAATAAGATAAAATAAAAAAATAAAATTACATGGGAATTATGCTGAGTGTGTAGATAGGCTTGGGGTATTGCTATCTTTTTTTTTTTTTTTTAAAGATTTTATTTATTTATTTGACAGAGAGAGACACAGCAAGAGAGGGAACACAAGCAAGGGGAGTGGGAGAGGGAGAAGCAGGCTTCCCGCCGAGCAGGGAGCCTGATGCAGGGCTCGATCCCAGGACCCTGGGATCATGACCTGAGCCAAAGGCAGACACTTAACACCCGAGCCACCCAGGTGCCCCTTAACTGTGTTACATCTTCTGATCCAAGAACATGAGATGTTTTTCCAATTACTTAGATCTTTAATTTCTTTCAATAATGTTTTGGCCATTTCAAAATGTAACTTTTGCCCTTCTTTTGTTAAATTTATTCCTAAGTATTTTATCCTTTGTAATGTTGTTGTATGTGAAGTTGTTTTCTTAATTTCATTTTTGGGTAGTTCATTGCAAGTGTATAGAAATAAAATTGATTTTTGTATACTGGTCTAGTATTCTCCAATCTTGCTGAACTCATTTATTTGTTGTAATAGTTTTTTAGTGGCTTCCTTAGGATTTTCTGTATAGAAGATCATTTGTAAATAGAGATAGTTTTACTTCTCTTCTAACAATGCATTTGATTACTTTTTCTTGCCTAAGTTCCCTGGGTAGAACCTCCAGACAATGTTGAATAGAAGTGATATGAGTGAACATCCTTGTTTTGGTCCTGATTTGGGGGAAAGCATTCACACTTTCACCATTAAGTATGCTATTAGCTGTGGGTCTGTCATAGATACTCTTTATCAAATTGAGAAAGTTTCCTTCTATTACTAGTTTTTTTAGGGTCTTTATCATGAAAGTGTGTTAAATTTTGTTAAATGCCTTCTCTGTGTCTATAACATAATCACATGACTTTCTATTGATATGATTTCTTAAATTAATTGATTTTTGGATATTAAATTAACCTTGGATTTCTGATAAATTTCACTTGGTCATGGTGTATAATTCCCTTTTTATAAAGTTGCTGGATTCACTTTGCTAATTTTTGCTAAGGATTTTTTTCATCCATATTCCCAACAGATACTGGTCTATAGGTTTTATGTACTATCTTTGTCTGGTTTTGGTATCCAGGTAACGCTGACCTCATAAAATTAGTTGGGAAAGATTTTTTTTTTTACTTTTTGAAATAGTTTATGAATAATTGGTTTAATTCTTCACTGAATGTGCAATAGAATTCAGTAGTGAAGCTATCTGGACCTCAGCTTTTCTTTGTGATTTTGATGACTATTCAATCTTTTCATGTCTTAGGACTCTATTCATATTGACTTTCTTTTTGAGACAGTTTCAGTAGTTTGTGTCTTTCTAGAAATTTGTCTATTTCATTTACGTTATCTGATTTATGGATATATAACTGTTCATAGTACTTTTTTTATAATCCTTATAATTTTGGTAAGGTCAGTCATCATATCCCTTCTTTCATTTCTGATTCTAGTAATTAGAGTATTCTCACCTTTTTTGGGGGGGTTCCTTTGGTTCTATGAATATATATATATATTTTTTTTTTTTTTTTTTAAAGATTTTATTTATTTATTTGACAGAGAGAGAGGCAGGGAGAGAGGGAACACAGGCAGGGGGAGCAGCAGAGGGAGAAGCAGGCTTCCCACGGAGCAGGGAGCCCGATGCGGGGCTCGATCCCAGGACCCTGTGATCATGACCTGAGCCAAAGGCAGACGCTTAACAACTGAGCCACCCAGGCGCCACCCTATGAATATATTTATAATGGCTACTTTAAAATCTTTTTTGGATAAGTCCAATATCTGGTTACTCTTGCAGATGGTTTTTGTTCCCTGCTTTTTTCCAATGTATAGGTTATGCTTTCCTGTGTCTTTGTACATTTTTGTCAGATAGTGGATATTTTAGATTACATATTATAGCACTTCTGGTTATAGCCCTCTCCTTCCAGGTCCGTTGTTATTTTCTTGTCCATTTGTTTAGCAATTGGCTGGATTGTGCTAGTGAATTCTATTCCTTCTCTCCACTCCCAGTAGTGTTGTGCCTCTGATGTTGCTACTCAGGGAGATTCAGTTTAGAATATGCCCACAGTCACCCTGGCATGACACTGATTTTGGTAAGGCTGTCTTCCTCTGTTTCCCTGATCACTTGTTAAACTGCTAGTTGCTAGATAACTAGTTGCTTATTGCTCTGTTATTTTCAGCAGTGCCCTGGAGCATAATTGCTCTACAAACTAACCCAAGTAAATTCTGGCTCTTCCATTGGAATTGTGTCTGAGGTCAATGATTATGTTCTGACTCCAGAAGGGTTCCTCCCAGCTGTCTTATTCACCAGTTTTAAACCTACCATTTAGCCTATATTTTGAATCACCTCCCAGTTCCCTTACACCACCAGCTCTACTGTTCTTCCAGCTTGAACTTCTCTCACTTCTGTTCCAAGTGAAATCAGCATTCTGTTCCAAATGAAATCAGCCCCTCTGGCAAGAAATTAGGAGCTATGTGTTTTAGAGCCCACTTCTCCCCTCCAGATAAAATCTCTGAGACAGGGTTTTGGAGCTGAAGTTGGAGAAGATGACCAGCTTTTCTCTGAGCGACACATCTGGCCTAGGAACTGAGTGCTTGGTGGACTTGGGGGAGAGGGAAAAGGGGAACAGCCTGAGGTTCTCTCCCTGGCATGGAATCATCACTTTATGAGCCAGGGCAAAGGTGATCAGGGTCTCAGCATTTTCAGCACACAGCTCCTAAGGTAGAGCCCTTTGTTCTACGGAAGAAAGGATCTTTCACCTCTCAGCCACATTTACTTGGGACATGGCCTCAGCAACAGGTAGCTGGGGGTGAGAAGAGAAATGCTGATGTCCAGCTTCTGGCAGGAAAAGCCTCCGAGTGGGTGCTGGAGGAAGAGAGGGCCCCATATTCTTCACTGCAGCTGTCTGGTGTAGAGTTTTTACCTCACTAAGGAGCAGGGTTGGTTTAAATACCACAGACCCTTAACTTTTTTTACGTATTTTTCTAGATTTGCTTGAATAGAGATTTCTTCATTGGCCATTTTGCCTTAGGACCATTTTTACAGGCTTTAAATGGTTGCCTTTTTTATAATTTTTAATTTCCCTGGGAAGCAGGTTAGTGGAGCTTCTGAGGCTGTCATGCCAGAGGTTGGCCTCTGCATTTCATTTGGAGATGAACTTTTATCAGAAACAGCTTTGTATGTTTGCCACTGTAGAGTGGCAAGAAGATTTAAATGTCTCATTATCTCCTCTGTCACAGCCCTTCAGAGTCATTTTTAATTTGTAGTCTTAAATCCTGTATCTAGTAGTGATTTTTGCCTTTTGGTTTGGTAGATGAGCAACTTTGGAATTTGTCAGTAACATGGATAACACAGTTCACCAACATGAACTTTAATTCTTGTTTATTGTCTATATTTTTCTTACATAGGAGGTGTCAAAACTCCGCTCTCAGCTTGCTAAAAGAAAACAAAATGAGACAAAACTACAGGAGGAATTGAATAAAGTTCTTGGTATCAAACACTTTGATCCTTCAAAGGCTTTTCTTCATGAAAGCAAAGAAAATTTTGCTCTCAAAACTCCGTTGAAAGAAGGTAAGAAAGGAATAAATGCATAAGTGACATCTTCCTTTGGATTTGGTTTCACAGCATGTTGCAAGTTATCCATTTTTACAAACTGTGAGAATTTGTTGACAATTTCTGATGTACAAAATCCATACTAAGATTTTTGTGTAAAATGCCTTTTCCTCCTTCCATACTCTCTATTTTCCACATGTCTAGATCCCACCTTCAAGCCCAGTTCAGGTCCCATGTTCCTTGAAGCCTTGTCTGACATTTTTGCTCCTACCTGCCCACCCAAACCCCACCCTACCCCCAGAATTGTTCCCTTTCTCATACCCTTAAATGTTTAACCTAAATGTCAAATTTGTAGTTGTGGACAAGTAAAGTTTTCTTTTTTGACTATGAATCTTTTTATCTCTGACAATAAATCAAAATTGGTTGAAATAGTGAATGAAGAAATATAATTATGTGGGACACCTGTCTGGCTCAGTTGGAGGAGCATGCTACTCTTGATCTCGGGGTCATGAGTTTGAGCCCCACATTGGGTATAGAGATTACTTAAATAAATAAAACTAAAAAAAATTTTATATATATATATATATATATATATATATATATATAATTATGCTACAGAATGCAGACATTGCTTCACCTGCCTTATAGAAGATAGGAAATGCCTGTTTTTAATTTATAATGACTGATGGATTAGTTTAGAAGACTAATACCTCTTTTTAATATTTCTTCCAGGCAATACAAACTGCTGTTGAGCTCCTATGGAGTTTCAAGAATGATGCAAGTAAACATCTGAAAGACCTGTTAAAGATTATTTCATTCTTACTATTTTTATTATTATTGTTGCTGTTATTATTATGTTTGTAATGAATATTTTTAATGTATTTAATATTAACTTCCTATTCTTAGGTATGTGAAGGGAAGTTCAATATTTTTTACCAGTATGACTTCTGACATTTTATTTTCTGTTATCTGTACCTCCTCCTTGTCACCTCATTATACACCTTCTCACTGGCTTTCCAACTTACAACTCATCCCATCCAATCAACATTCCTTTAAAAATTTTTCAGATTATTATTCCCCTACTCTGAAACCTTAGACAGTTTCAAGATTCTAATCTATAGGTTTTTTAGTTTGATACCAGAGGCCTTTTCTAATCTGAAACTCTTAAGCTAGGCTAAAACACCTTGGCTTGTTCTTGCCTCTACCTGGATTGTCTAATAATGTTCATTCTGTTGTACCCATCGTCCATTTATCCAGTTCAAATAAGAAATAAGGGTATGCCTAACTCCATAGTGATCTCTTTGTCTCCTGTCAGGGTCACTGAGTTGGTCAGTAATTTGCAGATTCCTAGACTCCATCTCAATCCTACTAAATTAAAATCTAGAGTTTAGCCTGAAAATCTGCATTTTTTTTACAAACTGTGCAGTCAAGTCTTAGATACACTAAAAATCTGAGAAACTATCTTCAAGAGAATTTGTCTTAGAGTGCTTGGCATCTGACTACTGGCTGCTTGATTAATATTTGTGTAATATGAAATAAAACCACACATTAAATCATTTACCCCGTTATTCAACTTGTATTATATGAAATTACATTAATGGTTCTATTTAAGGTGTATTTCTTGTCTCTGCTCTCCCCTCCCTACCTGTCCCCAGAATCACACATGGTAGTATATTATTTAGAAAGTGGTGATTCTTCATCTAAAATAACTGATTTATTTTTTTTTTTTAAAGATTTTATTTATTTATTTGACAGAGAGAGAGATAGCGAGAGCAGGAACACAAGCAGGGGGAGTGGGAGAGCGAGAAGCAGGCTTCCTGCTGAGCAGGGAGCCCGATGTGGGACTCGATCCCAGGCCTCTGGGATCATGACCTGAGCTGAAGGCAGACGCTTAATGACTGAGCCACCCAGGCGCCCTAAAATAACTGATTTATAAGGTTGGTATGCTATTATAAGCCACAAGTTCAGAAGAAATGTAGAAATTAGAAAAAAATGCACTTCAGATATAAAGACAAAAATAGGTGAAAAGTAATACAGTGTTTTGTTTTGTTTTTAAGATTTTATTTATTTATTTGAGAGAGTAAGCAAGAGAGAGCAGAGGCAGAGGGAGAGGGAGAAGCAGACACCCTGCTGAGCAGGGAGACCAACATGGGGCTCGATCCTAGCACCCTGGGATCATGATCTGAGCTGAAGGCAGACGCTTAACCGACGAGCCACCCAGGTGCCCCATATATCTTTTAAGATATACCATGCTGAGACATGACATCAGCAAGATGGTAGAATAGAAGCCTTGGACCCTCCTCCCCCACCCCATAAACATACCGACCAAGTCAGCGGTAATACAGAGACAAATTCCCTTTGTGAGCAATCCAGAAACTAGTTGAGAGTGCCAAAAATATAAGTCAGCATCAGATAGTGTCTTCAACAAATAGTGTTTGGAAAACTGGATATCTAAATGCAAAACAGTGAACGGTACAAAAAAAAAATCATCTCAAAGACCTTAAACTGTAAAACAACTAGAAGAAAATATAATAGGAAAGCTTCATGACATTGGTCTTGATAATGATTTCTTGGTTATGATCCCAAAAGTCAACAAAAGCAAAACTGGACGAGTGAGACTTTTTTTTTTTTTTTCTGCATAACAAACTAACAACAGAGTGAAAAGAATTCAAGAAAATAATTGCAAACTATATATCAAAGGGGTTAATTTCCAAGAAGTATAAGGAACTACAGCTCAGTAGCAAAAAAAAATAATAATAATAATAACCTGATGTAAAATGGGCAAAGAATTTGAATAGATACTTCCCCAAAGAAGACATACAAATGTCAAACAGGTATAGGAAATGATGCTCAGAGGGACTAGTCATCAGGGAATTGCACATCAAAATCACACAGATATATCACTTCACACCTGTTAGGATGGCATTATCAAAAAAAAGAAAAATGTTGGCAAGGGTATGGAAGAATTGGAACCCTTGTACATTGTTGGTGAGAATGTAAAATAGTGCAGCCACTATGGAAAATGGTATAGAGGTTCCTCAAAAAATTTAAAATAGAATTACCATATGATTCAGGAATCCCACTCCTGAGTATTTATCCAAAAGAATTGAAATGAAAATCACAAAGAGATACTTGCATTTCCATATTTATTGCAGCATTATTCACAATTGCCAAGATGTGGAAACAGCTTAAATGTCCAATGACAGATGAATGAATAAAGAAAATACAGTGGAATATTATTTGGCCTTAAAAAAAGAAGGAAATCCTGCCATATGCAACAACGTGGGTGAACCCTGAGGATATTACGCTAAGTAAAATAAGTCAATCACAGAAAGATAAATACTACATGTGATTCTACTTACATGAGTTATCTAAAATTGTTAAAATCATAGAAGCAGAGAGTAGAATGGCGGCTGCCAGAGGTTGAGTGGAGGGGGAAATGGAGACTATTTAATCCAGTCATGCAAAATGAGTAAGTTCTCAAGATCTGCTCTACAATACCATGCCTATAGTTAAAAACACTATATCTTGCACTCAAAATTTATTAAAAGAGTAAATCTGTTAAATGGCCTTACCACAAATTTAAAAAAAAAAAAGTCAGGATAATGTAAACCAGTTGAAAACAAAAAACTAGAGTGCCTATATTAAGAACAAATAAAACAGATTTCAGAGCAAAGAATATAACCAGGAATATAAAGAAGTTCATGTCATAATGATAAATGAGTCAGAGCATTAGGAGGACAAAATCTAAACAAAGCACCCACTAATAGTTTCAAAATACATATATCAAAAATTGATAGATTTTCAGGGAGAAATAGAAAAATCTGTCATTATAGTTAGAGATATCAATAGCCTCCCTCTGGGGCACCTGGGTGGCTCAGTTGGTTAAGTGTCTGACTCTTGATCTCAGCTCAGGTCTTGATCTCAGGGTCATGAGTTCAAGCCCTGTGTTGGAAAAAAAAGAGCCTCTCTCAATAAGTGGTAGAACAAATATATAGAAAATCTGAAAGGATATTGAAGATTTGGACAATACTCTGAACCAACTTGATTAGATTGACATTTATAAAAAAACTACCCAACAACAGTAGAATATACATTCTTTTTATGTAAACATACAAAATTTACCAATATTGACTATATCCTGGGCCACAAAACCAGTTCTCAATGTAAATGGATTCAAATCATACCTGCTATATTCTCTTCCACAATGGAATTAATTTAGAAATAACAGATCTCTGGAAAACCCATAGATAGTTGGGAGATTAAATAATGCCCTTCTAAATAAGCCATGGGTCAATGAAAAAAATCAAAAGGGAAATTAGAAACTATTTCAAAGAGAATCAAAATGAAGACACAATGTATCAAAATGTATGGAATGCTTCTAAAACAGATTTAGAGCAAAATTATCTCACTGAGTGCCTATATTTCAAAAGAAGAAAGGTCTCAAATCAATGCCCTCAGCTTTTAACTTAGGAATGAGAAACAGAAGAGCAATTTAAACCCAAACTAAATAGAGGAAAAGGAATACTAAAGATCAGAGCAGAAATCAAAAAACTAGAAAACAGAAAAATAATAGAGAAAAGTCAATGAAAGTTTATTGAGATCAATAAAATTGATAAACCTCTAGACTGATTAGGAAAAAACTACCAATATTAGGAATAAGAGGTATTATTTTTGTGATGAATATATTTACTGCCTTAACTATGGTGATGGTTTTATGGGTGTGTGTATATATATATGTCAAAACGTCAAATTGTATATCTTTAATATATAGTTTTTTATGTGTCACTTATACCTCAATAAAGCTCTTAAGACAAATAGTTTATTCCCAAACTAAAGTTTTAATGTTGAGATTATTCTTTGGACTACCAGTTTAAAATGGCTTTATTTATGAAGACTTGTTTATTTTTGTGTGTATTACTTTTTGTTAATATTTGTTTTAAAAGAAATTAGGTTGCATTCTTGTACTTTTTTAAAAATTTTTGAGTTTTGTGAGGAGGGTTTCAAAAAATTTTTTAGTCATTAATGGAAGAAAATCCTTATATGCCCCTGTTAAAATTGCATTTTCTAAAAATATAAACAATTTGAAGCTAATGATTTCTTCCTTTTTGAGATTATGAAGAAAATGGAACAGATTGTTAGGAGGAATCTTTGTGATGGCTTCAGACTGAGAAGGTTGACTCCCAAACTTTATTTTTTGTCCTCTCCTAACCCCGTCCAGCCCCAGCATTATAATCCTTCAAGTATGATATAAATATCTTTATCTCATTAAATAAAATACCATAGTAGATATTTGGAACAGTTTTAAAATGTATTCCCAGCGTTTTGCTAACACTACCTCAGAGTAGCGTCTAAGAAGCTTCTAGTCTTGAAAGGCCACATATTGGAAAGTGTTTATAGTTAAGGCCTAATGAAGATTTACAGATACTCAGCTCCTAAACTAGGCTTCTGATCTAGGCCTTAAGTAATTGAGGTGATCTCAATTTTCCTCCTATTGCAGATAATATTTTCTTTTTTTTTTTTTAAGATTTTATTTATTTGAGAGAGAGAGAGAGCGCAGGGGGAGGGGCAGAGGGAGAAAATCTCAAGCAGACTCCCCACTGAGCATGGAGGCCCACTCAGGGCTCAATCTCATGACCCCGAGATCATGACATGAGCCGAAATCAAGAGTTGGGACACTTAACTGACTGAGCCCCCAGGTAAGAAGGTCTCTTACAAAATTGTTTGAAAGCAAAAGGTGATGTAGGTCCTTGATTAGCTAAGTAGTTAACTAAGATCTTGGTTTGCAAAGTACTTTGTGATCTAGCAGGAGTTTCCAACCCCTTTCAGGTCAGGTGAGGAGGTGAGTACTAAGCTAGGACCTGAAGAAATGGGTAGGAGTGAGTCAGATGAGGATCAGGGATGAGGATTCAGTGGAAATGTATTATCAAATGGGAAGGTAAGAGAGTTTGCCCCATTTAATAAACAACATTTAGTATCACCAGGAGAAAAGTGGCAAGAAGTTGAACTGCAAGAATAAGTAGATCTGATTGTGTGAATAATAATGAGCAAATTGCATTAATACAAAATGTGATCTTTAACCTGTGACAATAGTGAGCCATTAAAGGGCAATGGATCAGCATCAGATGTTTCTGAATGTCACATTGACTGCTGAGTGAAAAATTAATTCTATGGAAATAAACCAGAAGTCAGATCATTTATCCAATAATATTTACTAGTACCTAGTCTGCATTAGACACTGTCTAGTTGCTTTAGAAGAAAAAAAATAAGATAATAATCCAGGTAAAAAGAGAAGATGGCCCATAGCCTAAGGGAGAGTTGAAGGCTTTCTGGCTTAAACAATGGATGAATGACCTTGCTATTCCCTGAGATAAAGAACTTGGGTGAAAGAGCCCATTTGCCAAGGGAAGTAGACACATTCAGTTTGGGACATACTGAGTTTGAGGTGGAGTGGAGATGTCAGGTCGAGCCTTGCATATATAGGTCCTCGGGAGAAGGCTCTGAACAATAGATACACATCTGGGAACGGTGTATATATGGATGGTAACTCTGATCCTTATGGATCGGTGAGATCTGCCAGTGAGAGTCGTTTAAAACTACCAAGATTTCTTAAATAACTACTATGCTAGAGGCAAAAAAATGTATGAAGATGGCTCCTATCTTCACAGAGCTTTCGGTCTAGCAAGAAAGACAGTCACACTTACCCTTACATAAAGTTACAAACTGACTTAATTATGCTGAAGAAAAAGTAGCACAGCTTTAATAATATGAGGATGGAGGTACAGAGGATAATAAATGAGCAGCAATGGATTACATCAAGGACTACATGAGTGAGTGGCCAGTGATGTTAGTTTTCCATAGTGTTGCCAGAAGTCGTCATTATCATCATCATCATCAGTCCCAGTTCTCCCCAAAGGAGGAGGCTATCTAGGGGAGAAAGTTCAGACCTTTCAGAAATCAGCTGTGAAATGAACGGACTACATTTCTGAGGGAGTGCCAGGCTAGTGTGTACTGAAGGTGTGGATGAGGTCTCTTTAGAAGGAAAAGAGCTGAGGGGCGCCTGGGTGGCTCAGTCGTTAAGCGTCTGCCTTCGGCTCAGGTCATGATCCCAGGGTCCTGGGATCGAGCCCCATGTTGGGCTCCCCGCTCTGCGGGAAGCCTGCTTCTCCCTCTCCCACTCCCCCTGCTTGTGTTCCCTCTCTGGCTGTCTTTCTCTCTGTCAAATAAATAAAAAAATAAAAAACCTTAAAAAAAAAAAAAAAGAAAGAAAGAAAAGAGCTGAACTTTGGACTTTTTATTAACACTTCAAGCTTTTGCTTCAAGGTCTTTGGCATGCTGCCTCCAGGGAACATGTGGGACCTGGCCTGTGTGTGCTGAGGCTAACAGGTAAAAACCCAAGTGATAGGAAGCCTGGGCTTGGGAACTGAGGGCCATGTCTAGTTCAACTCAGGCCCTGTATATCCACGTTAGCCCTTAACCTTGAATACTTGTCCATGTTCACACTACTGACAAGAGAGCATTGTCCACAGTTTGGGATGTCCTGCCTCCTTCCTCACCATCCCTGGAAACCCTCACTCCAGATCCTCTATTCTTGTTGCTATTCATGACTTCTATGGGAATATCTCCTGGAAATAGGGTGGGGGCCCCAAAAGTAGTGGGAAAGTAAAATAGAAGGACCCAGAGCCCAAAGATATGGAGACATTCCCTCTCCTTACAAAAGTTTTCATTGAGACCCCAAGTCTAACATTCCTTCAAATTAGGAGTCACCTGAGCCTTAATCACAAGTCAAATTTTGTCAACTGATTTTCTGGAGACCATTACTATAGAGAGGGTGGCTCCAATACCCTCTCTTCCCATCTCAGTCATGATAATGTTTTATCTCTTCTCCCTGAATCAGGGAGAAAGGACTGATCCTCTGTCACCCCCATCCACTTCATAATCCTCATTAGCTTCAAATTCAAGAGAATAACAACAGCAGGACAAATATTTGCTGGTTTTCTGTGTTTTCATTTGAACTATCTTTTTTTTTTTTTTTTTTAATTTTTTTATTGTTATGTTAATCCCCATACATTACATCATTAGTTTTAGATATAGTGTTCCATGATTCATTGTTTGTGCATAACACCCAGTGCTCCATGCAGAACGTGCCCTCCTCAATACCCATCACCAGGCTAACCCATCCTCCCAACCCCCTCCCCTCTAGAACCCTCAGTTTGTTTTCAGAGTCCATCGTCTCTCATGGTTCTTCTCCCCCTCCGATTTCCCCCCCTTCATTCTTCCCCTCCTGCTACATTCTTCTTCTTCTTTTTTTCTTTCTTAACATATATTGCATTATTTGTTTCAGAGGTACAGATCTGAGATTCAACAGTCTTGCACAGTTCACAGCGCTTACCAGAACACATACCCTCCCCAGTGTCCATCACCCAGTCACCCCATCCCTCCCACCCCACCCCCCACTCCAGCAACCCTCAGTTTGTTTCCTGAGATTAAGAATTCCTCATATCAGTGAGGTCATATGATACATGTCTTTCTCTGTTTGACTTATTTCGCTCAGCATAATACCCTCCAGTTCCATCCACGTCGTTGCAAATGGCAAGATCTTATTCCTTTTGATGGCTGCATAATATTCCATTGTATATATATACCACATCTTCTTTATCCATTCATCTGTTGATGGACATCTTGGCTCTTTCCACAGTTTGGCTATTGTGGACATTGCTGCTATAAACATCGGGGTGCACGTAGCCTTTCGGGTCCCTACTTTTGTATCTTTGGGGTAAATACCCAGTAGTGACAGATGTTGGCGGGGATGCGGAGAAAGGGGAACCCTCCTCCACTGTTGGTGGGAATGCAAGCTGGTGCAGCCACTCTGGAAAACAGTATGGAGGTTCCTCAAAAAGTTGAAAATAGAGCTATCATTTGAACTATCTTAATTCTCCTCCTGGCTCTGTAGATGCTGCAAAGTGAGTAGGAGAAAATTAAGAGGGTGCTATAAGAAATTAAAAAATACAAAGATTAATATTTCAAAATCTTATCTCACTACACTGTATTTTAAAACTTACATTGAGAGAAATGACCAAAGGAAGAGAAATAAGTGTAAAATTTCTGAAAAACAGTATTTATTGACAAGCCCAAGCTAGAGATATTTAAAGCCACCTCTGAGGGGTGCCTGGCTCAGTCAGTTAAGTGTCTGACTTCGGCTCAGGTCATGATCTCAGGGTCCTGGGATGGAGCCCCAAGTGGGACTCCCTCCTCAGTGGGGAATCTTATCCCTCTGCCCCTCAGCCCCTCCCCCCACTGGTGGGCTCTCTCTCTCTCTCTCTCTCAAATAAACAAAATCTTAAGAAGTAAATAAAGCCACCTCTGAAAAAGGTACATAGTATAGCTCTTTCTCCCTTGTCTTTCTCATTCTTAACCCACTGTAGTCTGATTTCTGTCCCCAGTCCTCTGCAAATCTCCTGCCAATTTCTCCAGTGAATTCTATCTTACCAAATCCAATGGGCACTTATCTAGTTTCTTCTTATGCTAATAGAACTTGCTCTTTCTTGGAATGCTCTCTTTTCCAGAGAGCTGAAGCCATGTACTTGGTTTTCCTTTCACCTAACTGTTGCTTTTCTCACTCCTTTGCTGCACCATCCTATACCTGGCTTGTTATTATTGGAGTAAGGAGTTGAACCTGGACTCTCTAACTACACTCACTCTCTCCCTAGATGACCTCACTAAGTCTTATGGACTTTGCCCCCTCCCAATATAATCACTGATTTAGATGAGAAACATCAGTGGAGGCAATTAGGTGAAAGTTGTTAGGTTAGAGGATACTCACAGGTTCCAAAGTAGGATCCTGAAAATTACTTATTAATTGCAAGGGGTAAAACAATGTGCCACCAGGGGCACTTGGCTGGCTCAGTTGGTGGAGCATGCGACCCTCGATCATGGGGTCATGATTCGAGCCCCACATTGGGTGTAGGGATTACTAAAAAGGAAGGAAGGAAAGTAGGAAGGGAGGGAGAAGAAAAAAGGAAGGGAGGGAGAGGAAGGAAGGAAAGAAGGAAGGCGGGGGGAGGCAGGAAGGAAGGAAGGGGGAGGGAAGGAAGGACCACCATACCAAATGGTAAAACACCATGAATATTAGGATGACCTTTTGTCAGGTGCCTCCTAATATGATACAACATGTGTACACAGCCCTATCAATCTAATCAAGTCTCAAAAAAAAAAATCACTTTACAGAAAATACAAGGCTTAGTATAATATTATATGAATCCCTGAAGAAAATCATCAGGTAACTGGTAATGTCTCTTCAAAAAGCTAATGTGATAGGGGAAAAAATATGAATGTTAACATAAAAACCTGCACACAAATGTTTATGGCGGCTTTATTCATAATTGCCAAAACTTGGAAACAGCCAATATGTCCTTGAGTAGGTGAATGTATAAATTGTGGTACATCCAGACAATGGAATATTAATCAGTGCCAAAAAGAATGAGCTATTAAGCCATGAAAATGCATGAGGGAAATAAATGCATATTACTAAGTGAAAAGAGTCGATCTGAAAAGGCTGTATACTGTGGATTCTAACTGTATGACGTTCTGGAAAAGGCAAAACCTCGGAGACAAAAAGATCAATGGTTGCCAGGAGCTGGCAGGGGACGGAAAGGGATGAACAGGCGGAGCACAGAGGATTTTTAGGACAGTGAAAATGCTCTGTATGGCACTACAAAGATAGATATATGTCATTATACATTTGTCCAAGCCCACAGAATGTACAACACCAAGAGTTTACTAATGTAAACTGTGGACTTTTGTTGATTACAATGTGTCAATGTAAGTTCATCACTGTAACAAACGTATCACTCTTGTGGGGTTGTTGCTAAGGAGGCTGTGCAAGTGTGAGGGGCGGGGGATGACAGGAGGGCAATATGAGGATCCATATTGCTGTGAATTTATTTTATTATTTTTTTTAAGATTTTATTTATTTGACAGAGAGAGACACAGCGAGAGAGGGAACATAAGCAGGGGGAGTGGGAGAGGGAGAAGCAGGCTTCCCGCTGAGCAGGGAGCCTGATGCGGGGCTCGATCCCAGGACCCTGGGACCATGACCTGAGCCAAAGGCAGATGCTTAACAACTGAGGCACCCAGGCTCTCCTCCTGTGAATTTAAAACCGCTCCTTTAAAAAAGGAGATGAAAAGAGTAAACAAAATGTGGGAACCTTGGTGATATATTGATTTTTTTTTTAAAAAGCTGTAAAATATATTCTTGGTACAATTAGAGAAATTTAAATGTAGATGATATTATGGAATTGTGAATCTTCCTAAGTGTGACAATGGTATTGTTGTCATATGAGAGAATGACCTTATTCTTAGAAAATGAATGCTGATATTTTTAAAAGTAAAATGTCATGACATTAAAAAAAGTAAAATGTCATGATGTCTACAACTTATTTTGAAATGTTTCAGAAAAACAAATTTAATTTAAAATATATGTAGAGGGGTGCCTGGGTGGCTCAGTTAGTTAAGCTGCCAACTCTGGATTGAAGCTCAGGTCATGGTGTTTGGGTGGTGTGATCGAGCCCCAAGCCCTGTGTCAGGCTCCACATGCTCAGCGGGAGTCTGCTTGAGGTTCTCTTCCTCTCCCTCTGCCCCTCTCCCTGCTAGTGTGCTCCTTCTTTCTAAAATAAATAAATAAATCTTTAAAAATATAAAATATATATAGAGAAAGCAATTATAGTAAAATACCAACAATTGTTGAATTGGGTAGAAAGTATAAGGATGTTCATTAAGCTCTTTAATCTTTCTGTAAGTTTGAAAATTTTTATAATAAAAAGTTTTTAAAATTCTCCTACATTAGCTAAAAAGTTACATATTTTAGTTCAGTCCTCTCCTCAAAGTTCTGACTCATGTATCCCTCCTTCCTCATCACCCTCAGCTGATGGCATTACCACATACTTAACTGAAAATTGAAGCAGTCAGACAGGACTTCCTCATCTTCCCTCTATGAAATTTACTAACCTGAATACACATGTCCTCATATTCTCTTGCTTTTACTCCTCGTAATAATTGTATTATTGTTTGAAAGACAGTGATTCCAGGGGGAGGGTTATCCTTCTCCACTCCACTGATGGCAGGCTGGGTCACGAGACTTGCAGTGTCCCTTCTTTCAGGAGAATTCTACATTTCTGTGTCTGTAAATGTGAATTGGACAACAGCCCTATTTCTAAACAAGGTCACGTTCTGAGGTGCTGGGGATTAGGACTTCAATGTGTCATTTTGGGGGTCACAGTTCAACCCATAATACCTCCTATTAGTTTAATGGATCATCCCCACTGTCATACAAATGTGCTCTAGTAGTAGACCTTCCAAAACTGAAAAGAAACAAGGCAAAACAAAACTCACAGTCCTCCTTGGATCTTACATAGCACCCTCCACCCTTCCACACCTTTACCTCTTCACAATAACAGTGTTTGGAAGAGTTTTCTACAATACTGAGTTCTACATCCTTATTTTCCAGTCCTTTCTCTCAGCCTTCAGTTTAACATCTGTACCCCTCCCCCACCAACCTGCCAATTCCAGTGGCCACCTCAAAGAATTTGGCAGTGTCCCTTGGATAGTGGTGATGGTTGCACAACTCTGAATATACTGAAAACCATTGAATTCTACACTTTAAAAGGCTGAATTTTAAGGGTTTTTTTTCCCTGATTGATTTTCAAATCTCCTTATATAGCATGGCAATTAGCTCTGGATTTCTCATGCATCATATATATTTTCTCACAGTTTGTCTTTTGACTTGGTTAATTATCACTATTATTATTGCTATTGTTGGTATGCAGATATTTACAAAATCTATATAGTCTAGGTTGTTATTTTCACTTTTGGTTTCTGAATTTCATGATATGCTCATTAAAGGCTATCTCACCCCAAGATTATTGTACACATTTTCGTCTAGTGCTTTTCCCCCACATCTTAACATTTTAAATCTGTCGACAACTTATTTTAGTATAAGTGAAGTAGGAATCCAGTTTATTATTTTTAATGATTCATTTTTAATTTATCTTTATTCCCTAATAAATTCCCATATGTATATTTGAGTCTATGAGTTAATTAGTATAAAAGTATCTCACAAACACATGCCTAGCACATCAACATGCTTAAAAATTTTGGGGGACAAGATGATGAATTAATATTAAATTTACTTTTAGTTTCTTGGACCCGTGAGTTTGATATACCAGAGGAACATACAGGTAAAGATGTCTTTTTTTTTTTTTTTTTTTTTAGATTTTTTATTGATTTATTTGACAGAGAGAGACAGCGAGAGAGGGAACACAAGCAGGGGGAGTGGGAGAGGGAGAAGCAGACTTCCCGCGGAGCAGGGAGCCTGATGCGGGGCTCGATCCCAGGACCCTGGGATCAGGACCTGAGCCGAAGGCAGACGCTTAGCGACTGAGCCACCCAGGTGCCCCGGTAAAGATGTCTTTTAGGCATCTGGAAACGGGAAGTCATAGCTTGAGAGAGAGTTTGGGACAGAGCCATTCATGTGAGGATAGGAGTCACAGAAATAGGAATCAAAGGCAATTTTAAAAATGGATAGGAGTGAGGAGGGGAGAGGAGGTTGTAAAAAAGAAAAAACAAAAACCTTTGTTCTTGCCCTTGGGGTATCATTATAACTTAGAGATATATTTCTTAAACTTGAAAAATGTGTGCTTACCCTATCAAGGAAAAAGATTTTGATTTCTTAGGTCCTAATGAGTTTTAAAAATTTAAATACTGTCCATTTAGTTCATCATTTATACTTTAACTGAACTCAAGGGGTTCACCTCTTGGGGTCCACTAAATTGAACAAAACCCAAGGAAGTGTTGAAAGCAAAGAACTTTTCATTACTTTTAGGAGACAGGGATAGCTCTCAAAGTACTCTCCATGCGGTTAGTAAAGGAAGCTTTTATTCAGTGTATTAGGGGGCAGGGAGTTTGTATGTATATTAAGGAACATATATATATTCTATTAGGCACTTTGGTTCAATTACACATGCCTAGCACATCAACATGCTACAGCATACATTGTTATGTTCAAAAATGGCAGAAAACCCCACCCATTGGAGGAGATCTTAGCATTATAATGAGCTAAAGGTAACTTCAGGACAGCTCAAGGGGCTTCTGTGTAAGCCCTCAGCTCCAAATTAGTCAGAATGGCTAATGCAAGGGGCTATCAGGAAAATACCTAGCCAGGTGTCTCCTTGGCAGGAAGTACTGGTCTGGCAAAACAAAAGACATTCCCTGCTTTGGGCCCTACTCCCCCTCCTCCCTTCTGCTAATAGCTTTCAGCCCTCTGATCTGAATAACTTCCCATTGCATCCTAGCAAACAGTACCAATGCAATGGTTAACCCTACCTCAAACTTATATCCTGGGAATTATTGACTGAGTCTAAGGTTGTGACCCAAATGATCCAAAATATGACTGTGTTGTTGTTTTATTTTTTTAAAGATTTTTATTTATTTACTTGACAGAGAGTGAGAGAACACAAGCAGGGGGAGCAGCAGGAGAGGGAGAAGCAGGCTCCCCGCTGAGCAGGGATCCAGGACCCAAGGATCATGACCTGAGCCGAAGGCAGACGCTTAATGACTGAGCCACCCAGGCACCCCTGTGTTATTATTTTAAAATTGAGTTATAAATTACATGTAGTAATATAGACAGTGAAATGAACAGATGTTAATTCTTTTTTTAAAAAATTCAATTGCAAATTATTTTTTTAATTTTTATTTTTTTTAATTTTTATTTATTTTTTTTAAAAGGATTTTTATTTATTTATTTGACAGAGAGAGAGAGAGAGAGAGCACAAACAGGGTGAGCAGGAGAGGAAGAAGCAGGCTTCCCGCTGAGCAGGGAGCCTGATGTGGGGCTCAATCCCAGGACCCTGGGATCAGGACCTGAGCCAAAGGCAGACGCTTAACCAACTGAGCCACCCAGGCACCCCTAAATTTTTATTATTTTTTTAAGTAACCTATACACCAAACGTGAGCTTGAACTCATGACCCTGAGATCAAGAGTTGCATGCTGTACCGACTGAGCCAGTCAGCCACCCCCAAATATTAAGTCTTACAGTTTGATAAGCATATATACCCTTGTTACCCATATCCTATGAAGATATAGAACTAAAAAAATAAATAAGATATAAAATATTTCCATTACCTCAGAGAGTTCATTTATGGCCTTCACAGTCAATCCTTCCCCCTCCCCCAAGCTAGTGTCTTTTAGCATAGTTTCGATTGTTTCAGAATTTCACATAAATGGAATCATACTCTTTTGTGTTTAGTTTCCTTAACTCAGCATAATGATTTTGAGTTTCATTCATATAGTTCATTTCTTTGTATAGCTAAGTAATATTCCAATACTATGAATATACCACAATCTATCAGTCTATCCATTCATCTATTAATGGATATTTGGTTTATTTCCAGTTTTAGGTTATTTTGAATTAAGCTGCGATGAATATTCTTGTGCAAGTCTTTACGTACATACGCGTTCATTTCCCCTGGGTAATCATACAGAAATGGAATTACTGATTTAGGGTTCAACTTTATAATAAATTGCCCAACAGTTTTCTACAGTGGTTGTGTCATTTTATACTCCCACTGGCAATGAATGAGCAATCTAGTTGCCAAAAATGCTTGTTAGCATATGATGTTATCAGTCTTTTTAATTTTAGCCATTCTGTTAGGTATGTAATGGTATTGTAACTGAACTAACACAAGTTCCCTCTTTGGTAAGTCACAGATAGGAACTACACCAGGCGGAGTTGTTGCACAAAGTAAACTTATTTGCAGCAAATAAGGAGATCACAGGGAATAACTTCCAAAGCCGTGAGTCCCCAAACAAGGGTGAATGGGGTTCCTTTTATTTAGGGTTAGGATGAATATTTAGAAGGGAGCCTGATCATCGCATGTAGAGGCAGGCATAAGGTCACACATGCACCTAAAGGAAACATGCCTGTACATACATTATATATTAAGTAAATGAGGCTTGTGTTCCCCCCTCCTTGGGTGGAGATTTTATATAATATTATATAATAATAGAGTATTATAATGAGGGAAAGGTAACTGTCGGTCATTCCATAGGTCACTCCGTGGTCCATCTGTGCAGGTGTGAGCCAGGGTTTAAGCTCAAACTGCTCTGGGTGGTACTCAGGGGAACTCTGCCCAGTCAATTGTTATTGCTTGAAGGGTAGTTTCAGTTTCCATCACCGGGTGGATGCTATGCTGCTCCTCAGGTCTTTTGGCTGAGTTAAGCTGGAAAGAAGAGCTTAAGGAAAAATGTGGGACAAAGGTCGGTGGGTATGAGTAGGTGAGCAGTAAAGGTCAAGTCTTGGGGTCTGGCTGATGACAGTGTTTCAATATGATTTTAATTGGCATTTCCCAGATGTTGAGCATCTTTTTATATAATTATTGGCCATTCTTTGTCTTTGTGAAGTTATCTGTTGATAATGTATCCACTTTTAAAATGATTTTTAAAAATTATTGAGTTGTAGTGTTGTCGATAACCGACCTCTATGCTTTGGAGCCAAAATATAACACAAAGACAGAGTTTGGAATAGAGGAACAATAGCTTTATTGCTTGGTCGGGCAAAGGAAGCTGCAGCAGGCTATGGCCTTCAAAACTGCAAGTCCCCCTAGAAAAAAGGGCTGGAGGCTTCATAGGGAAAAAGAGGATCTAGCCAGTTTTGACAAGAATTGCGTATGTGCTGCCAGCCTATGTAGTAGTTTTCAGGGTGGTACTGGGTTCCTGAAACAAAAGGCTAAGAACAGAAGAGGGGAGATTTGCAGAAGGGAGGAGGGAGGTTTGTGGAAGAGAGGAAAAATGATACTCAACTCAGTTTAAAATCAAGCTTCGGGAAAGCATTAGTGCAGCCATTTGATTTTTGCTCAACTTTATGCTCTAAGTTTTTTTATTTTAATTTTTTTAAAGATTTATTTATTTGAGAGAGAGAGCATGAGAGAGGGTGGCGGGGCAGAGGGAGAGGGAGAGAACCTCAAGCATATGCCCTGCTGAGCACTGAGACCATGAGATCAGGCCCTGAGCAGAAACCAGGAGTGGGTCACTTAACCAACTGAGCCACCCAGGCACCCATTATGCACTTTTTAAAAAAGCTATTTATTTATTTAAATAATCTCTATACCCAACATGGGGCTTGAACTCACCACCCGGAAATCAAGTCACATGCTCCAGCAACTCAGCCAGCCAGGTGCCCCTCAACTTTATGATTTTAAGCAGATTCAGTAGGGGTTCTTTAAATATTCTGACTAGAAGTCCTTTTCAGATATATGTATAAAGATCCCCCCCCGTTTGTGATTTGCTTATTTATTTTTTATTATTGTTTGTTGATAAATTTTTTATTTTGATAAAATGTATCAATTTTTTAAAATTGCATAGTTCTCCATGACTTATAGACCTTCTGCATGTCTCTAGAGTTTACTGTGCGCTGTGTGCTTGAACTGTCTAGAATACAAAGAGTTAAGTGTTTTTTTCTTAGCTCTATCTAAATGGCATGTTGTTGTTGTTCTTAAATTGTTACAAAGCCATAGTCCAGAAGAGTGGTTTAAAATGTAACTGAGTATATTCATTGTCCTTGAAATTGTTAAAAATAAGATTACTGGACTTCACTCCTACAGAATGATTTTGTTTCATAGGTTCTGTGGTACAGGCAAGTTTGTGAATCATTCATCTAGAAATCCTTAATGCTTGGCCAAACTTAGAGCTACTCCACCTACCATTTTCTCAGTCCGAAGGTAGCATAGTGTTAATAGAAATGACCTGTTGCATTTTAATTGTTGGGTGCTGTTACCGCCAGTGCCTTTTACTGTCCTTTGAAATAGTTAATTAGAAGGCATTGGGCAGAAAAGCACTGGAAAAACTTCAGGTTCTGTTGCAATAAGGCATAACTGAATAAAATATTTCAGAACACGAATCAATTGCATGATCTGTGTGCTTTCCAACTGTAAGCTCTTGCTTTTCTTCTGCAAGAGAAAATTGCAACAAGTCTTCACAGTAAGTTTTTTTGTTTCTTCTTCATTTTTAATTGGTTCTCCTAATGATTTTGCTAATGGACCCTAACTTGACATGCAATTAAACATGAAACTTCTCATTGGGTATTTTCAACACTGCCAGGGGGAATCAGCTGCCAGTTTACTGCAATGTGGAAAACTGCATGAGATTCTGGGATTGGAATCAAAATGCTAATTTAAAAGGTCGAGTGAAGCTGAGGCTCACGTTTTTGCGTGCCTGCGCTCTCTTCAGGCAGAACAAAGACCCAGGCAGAAGAGGCAGAGGCTGAGACTCATCCCAAATCTCTTTTCCTGAGATAATTTTGGAATCATGCCTGAAATGCCGGAGGACATGGAACAGGTAAGAGCTAGCTATTCAAGAAATGAAGCATTCTGGAGTTAGTTTCTTTAAAAAGCATCCTAGTGAATGTCTTGTAAAAACCACAAGGGTGTGTTAAAAAAAGAAAAAGAAAAAAAGAAGCGGGTGTCATTCATTTCTTTAAAACATGTAACTTTGGGACATGGAAGAATATACCAACTTAAATTACTGACCCCAGAAACCAGGTTCTGAAGCTCAGCTAAGTCTCATTAACTGACAAAAATAAAACGCAAAACAGAACAGCAGTTTCATTTATCAGACTAAATGCAATGATGTGTAGGTGAAGGTTCTATATAAGTAAGGATTTTATCTATAGTTATGTGCTCCAGCCTTTCTTTGTCATAGCATGAACTGAATCTGCTAACATAACTTTAGCTCCAGGCTGCTCCCTTAGAATTTATAGACTTAGTCACCACAGGAACTTGGATATTGTCTGTACAACGACAGCATTTTTGTTCGCAGAGAAACTTTCATCTTTAAAGAGAATGAATAAAAACTATACATGAACATATACCTCTAGAACTATACTCAGGTTTTACCTGGGAGGTATCAAACCAAATTTTCAAAGGTAGGCAAGAAAACTCTTGTTCCTAACTCTGGACAAGGCTGCTCGGAGATTGAAAAAATAGTAATTGCATATGCATGTCCTTAAATCTTCGCACTGTACACTTAATTTTTTTTTTTCTTACCAGAACGATCAGATTGCATCACACGTTGCTTCTAGAAATTAACAACAACAACAAAAATCCCAGTTTTTCAAGAGGAGGATTAGGAGGATCTTGAATTTGCCTCTCCTACCCACCCGCCCACACTCACCTTTTCTTTGTTTGTAGATTACGAATGTTTAATGCTGGGGCAGTCCTCTCAAGGACTCTCTGAATAATGCTAAACTGATTAACAGTAACACTTTGGGTACAAATGAAAATCGGACAGTGAGGGGCTTCAGGCTCTCTTCCCCCACGGTTCCAAAGAAAGATTGTTTACTCGAATAAAGAAATGAGTTCTTGTTGGGGGGTTGGGTAGAAAGGAAATTCACAGGGCTCAGACAAAGAAGAACTTTTTCAAAAGGCTCCTTAGTCTTTACTTCTGAAATAAACCAAAAGGGATTATAAAAATAAGGCCTTTTAAGAAAAATCCAAGCAGCGGTCATGTCTGTGGGCGACTTTTAAGCCTTGTATCCGGCGTGTCTAGGTAAGAACACTCGGGACTGTTGGGTGCAATGCTGGCGAACCCTACACGGTCCATGGCGGGCGGGTTTCTTCCTGAGTAAATTTCACAGGCGTCCCGACTGACCGGGATTTTGCAGTTTTGAGCTGGGAGGGAAACCAGTTGCTTGCGAGATCTTTCTCAGCACTCAGGGCTGTTGTTTTTGATTCACTACTTTTAAGAAGCCATGCAAGTGGTGGAGTGTCGCATTACTCTCTCCGCTTGGTTTCTTATTTAATTTGCTGTGGTTGAGGAGGCCAAGCTCGCGGAGCCCGACGGGGCAGCTCCTGATGGGACTGCTTCTCAAAGGGGGTTGGATGGGGTTTGGACTCCTGTTCATTCCGCTAAAATGTAGAGTCTCTGGCTCTACTACCCATAGATTCTCGTTCTGTATTTATGGGTACAGTCCGAGAATCAGTGTTTTGAAGATGCACCAGGACAATTCCTCCCCCTAGCGCCCCCCCCCTTTTATTTTTAACTAGTTAAAAATAGTTTGACTTATTTGGAGAATTTCACACGTACCACTTTTTAGCATCCCAGAAAGACAAATGGGTTGTTGAGGTGTTAATGACTCAGATGCCAACACTTGTATTTTTATTCTTTGTCTTTCTAAATCTCTGGAAAAAAAAAAAAACACAACACTCCTAATGCTGCAGAGATAGATGTCCACTCTCCTCCCTCCTCCTCGTCTTCCCCAAACCCACCCCCTGGCTTTAAAATGTTTTCTCCTAGTTTATGTATTACATGCCCAGTTGATTCTTACGCACTGCACAGTCTGGTGACCTGAAACTCTAGGCGATCCAATTCAATCCTTCCCTAGTCTAGAACAAAGACAAAGAGAGAAAAAAGTACATAAAATAAACAACTCCTCCCCAAACAAAACTTGTATTCTCTGCGTAAGGCCAAGGCCTTTGTTTTGTGTATCCCTTTAAGAGTTGGCGAGTGGGCTGGGAGCGTATTGAACGCGCCCGCCTCCTTTCTGGGGGCTACGGCTGAGCGTGGCCAATCAACGGGCGAGGCCTTGGCGGCGGAAGCCGGAAGCGGAGAGCGGGGGCCGGCCCGGACCTAGGGAGGCGGGCCGAGGGCGACGGAGCTGCGGCCCGTGGCGATCCTGGGCTGGAGGAAGTGGCGGTCGCTGCGGCGGCGGCGCGGAGACGGCGGGCATGGTGGGGCGGGAGAATGAGCTCTCCATCCACTTTGTTCCCGGGAGCTGCCGGCTGGTGGAGGTGAGGGAGTCGGCCCGGGGGTCTCGTAGGGGGAACCGGGAATGCAGAGGGGGACGAGCTAGGTCGCGGGGGCTCGAGTGATTTACCCTGCGCATCCTGCAGGAATCCGAGCCCCCGGCTCTGAGTCGCCCCAGCACCTCCATTCCAGCTCTGGGAGGAGAGGGCGGCGCCACCGAGTTTGTTTACTTTTGTGCACACCCGTCAGTGTTTGCTCTTCCAGTCCTGCGGCAGGAAACGAGTAGGTCTGGTTTTATTCTGTTGTCTTCTGTCTCCCTTCCCAGGAACGAAGAGGGGCTTTTCAGAGTTCTTTCGGTTTTGTTTTATCTCTCTGAATTTCTTTTTCATTCTTTGTTCGGATCTCTCGATCTTACCAGTTCTTATCTGAGAAAGAAGGGGAAAGTTTTTTTTTTTTTAAAGCAGATTTGGAGATGACAGCTTGTTGAACTCTTAGTGCAAGGCATTATGTTATCCACTTTACATGCATTATTTACATGCATTATTTAATCGTCATAACTATAAGATACTGTTTTTGCTCCATTTTACAGATGAGAAAATTGAGGTTTACAGGATGAGTCCTTCGCCCAAGTTCATTCAGTAAGCTTGGAGCCGAGATTCAGATACCAATCTCTTTCACTTTCTTAGGCTTTGAACCGCTATTGAGGTTACATAAAGGAAGATTGTTACTGTGGGAGAGCTATCCCAGGCATCCCTCTCCTCCATTCTTTCTTGTATTTCATTCCAGGCTTCCCAGCAATCCACAGAATATATCTAGCAATGGGGAAAAGGAAAGTGTTAATGCCTAGACGGATATGTCTTATGGAAATAAGAGAAGATATGGGAGATGGCTGTTTTTGATATTGCAGAATTTTTATGCTTCCAAGAGATAGTGTATTTAGTATTTCTAATCACTTTGGGGCTTGGGGGGGTAAAGTTAGGCTAGATGGACTATTTAAACTTCTGTATTGTTCCTATGTGCCCCCAAAAGTACTGAATGCATAATGTTACATGTTGTTTACATATATATGCATACGTGTGTGTAAAGCTTAATCTTTTTTCACAGTAGGAGTTCAGTAAACTAATGAAAAGATTTCCTTCACTAAAAACGATAACCCTGTATCTTTTTTTTTTTTTAAGATTTTTTTTTAATTTTAAAATAATCTCTACACCCAACATGGGGCTCAAACTCATAGCCCTGAGATCAAGGGTTGCATGCCGTACAGACTGAGCCGGCCAGGGGTCCCCACCCTAAATCTTGACACATATTTGCTGCTCTCAGAATGTGTAGAATTAAAATTCACTTGTGAGAATGAGGAATGCCTAACAGCTTACATTGGAGAAGGCGACTGTAGTGGTGCCTGTTAAGACTGTCTTGTAGGGTAGAAATAGAGTGACAGTGTCACGTAGGTAGTCACGGGATCTTGAGTTTCTTAGAGTCCAGTAATGTCTACTCAGAGATCTGCCTCCAAGGGAATGTTGTATGAGGTCAATTAAAGAAATGCATAGGAAACTGCCAAATTTAAGAGGTTTTAAAAATAGCAAAGTATTATATTTACCACTAAAATTTAAGAAGATCTCTATTTAGATGTTAGTGATGTCTCATTCTTTTTCTAGGACATTCTGAGTAGAAGTTAATGCAGGTGTGCTAAAGTAGAAATCACTGCCCCAGAGTAGTGTTTGACCATTTTGAAAGAGCCATTTATCCCATTACCTATAGTTTAGTGTCATTTGATTAGGTAGCATAATAAAAGTGGTACCTCTACATTTATTTATATGTATTTAAGTTTTACAAGAATTCTTTTGGTGTATATAAATCTGGTCACTTGTAGTTCCGTACTTCTAAGAGTTTATATAGTTAGAGGCAAATACGTTCAGAGTAACTTAAAGTGATACTTGATACTATACATATAATAAAAATTAAGAAAGTAGACTTTTCAGGGGCGCCTGGGTAGCTCACATGGTTAAGTATCTGCCTTCGGCTCAGGTCGTGATCCCAGGGTGCTGGCTCCCTGCTCAGTGGGGAGTCTGCTTCTCCCTCTCCTTCTACTCTTCCCCCTGCTTGTGCTCTCTCACTCTCTCTGTCAAAAAAATAAAGTCTTAAAAAAAAAAAAAAGAAAAAGACTTTTCAGGCAGACAGTATTTTCATCTCTTTATTGTGGTTTGGGTTAACTACAGCTTCGGGCGCCTGGGTGGCTCAGTTGGTTAAGCGACTGCCTTCGGCTCAGGTCACGATCCCGGAGTCCTGGGATCGAGTCCCACATCGGGCTCCTGGCTCAGTGGGCAGCCTGCTTCTCCCTCTGACCCTATCCCCTCTCATGCTGTTTCTCTCTCTCTCTCTCTCTCTCTCTCTCTCTCAAATAAATAAATAAATAAAATCTTAAAAAAAAAAAACAAAACTACAGTTTCTTCATTCTGAGTTCCTTGAAGTGCATGGATATTCCTGAGTTTTGCAGGACTAAAATATTTTATGGAGTAACAGTCCAAAGTAATTTTTTAGAGGAATATTTTTCCTTTTAAAAATAAAAAAAATCAAAACAATGTGCTTTTTATAAGCGTCAGGTGGATTTGTTTATATATAGAAAGTCAAAAATAGATATTTTTGTTTGGCATCTTTTAATTTCAGAGTGAGGCATACTTTATTTGCTAACCACCAATAAACTTGCAGTCCAAATGACAAAAGTCTTGGCTCTTATAGTGGTGACAGAAGGTGCTCATTCAGTCTCTAGAGAGAACTCAGTGAAAAGAGGAAAAATTAAGTAAATGAAGTTCCTTTCACTTTTTTTCAGTCCCCTCTATGTTAAGGATAATACGAAGAATGTTAGAATTGTAGAACTGTAAAGCTGGAAGAGCCTTAGTCATCTTTTTTTTTTTTTTTTTTAAAGATTTTATTTATTTATTCATGAGAGAGCGAGAGAGAAAGGCAGAGGGAGAAGCAGGCTCCCAAGGAGCAGGGAGCCCGATGTGGGACTCGATCCCAGGACCCTGAGATCATGACCTGAGCCGAAGGCAGACGTTTAACCATCTGAGCCACCCAGGCGCCCAAGAGCCTTAGTCATCTTGTCCACATACCTCATTTTACTAATGAGGAATTCTATCAATAGAGATTTCAGTAACTTCTCAATACCACATTTTGTGGCAGAATAGTTAAAATTTAATCATTATGAAATCAAATAGAAGGTCAAAGGATTAAGACAAAACTCAATATGTATTTGGCTGGACCACAGATGCTAGAAACAAGTTCTGGGCCCAACCTTTTCCATTTCTTGTAGGTAAAGCCTTTAACATCTCTGGGCTTCAGATTCCTCAGTTTGGAAACAGTATTTGCCCTGCATGTCTAACAAGGCTATTCTTAATGATCAGAAGGTATGAATGAGGCTTACATAACACTCGATAGTTTTCTAATATAAGATTGTGCAGTATCATTTCCGTTTTAGGAAATGCTTGCACTTCAGATCTCTGCTCATTTAATAAAGAAAATTCTGAAGCATTGACATCTGACCACTGGGTACCATGGACTGTTTCCTCTTCTAGGGATCTTACAAATTACCCCAGGCTATAAGGACATAAGGTTGGGGCGCCTGGGTGGCTCAGTCGTTAAGCGTCTGCCTTCGGCTCGGGTCATGATCCCGGGGTCCTGGGATTGAGGCCCGCATCGGGCTCCCTGCTCAGCGGGAAGCCTGCTTCTCCCTCTCCCACTCCCCCTGCTTGTGTTCCTTCTCTCACTGTGTCTCTCTCTGTCAAATAAATAAATAAAATCTTTAAAAAAAAAAAAAAAAAAAGGACATAAGGTTTTATTTTTTCCATGCAACCTCATCCTTTTTTTAAAGTTAAGTGGATTAAATTCCCTAAGAGCCTTGCTGTCCTTGTAATTTAATACTGTATTTCATCAAGTCTAAGATGTACTTGATTATAAGATCATCTGAGCTCTGATTTTAAGATGCACTAAAAAGCAAAAGACAATGCCAGACTATGACACAGTAATAAGATGCATCTCTATTTCATTCATTTAACAGGGATGTTAAAATGAGGAAAAAGTGTGCTTCACAGAATCAGTGAAGTACTCAGAGATCTGAATCCACTGTTCAGTAACCTTTGTGGAATACATATACTTGTTCTTTCACTTTTCTTTTTTCTTTTTTTTTCTTTTAAGATTTTATTTATTTATTTGACAGAGAGAGATAGTGAGAGCAGGAACACAAGCAGGGGGAGTGGGAGAGGGAGAAGCAGGCTTCTTGCGGAGCAGGGAGCCCGATGCGGGGCTCGATCCCAGGACCCTGGGATCATGACCTGAGCCGAAGGCAGACGCTTAACGACTGAGCCACCCAGGCACCCCTCTTTTTTCCTTTTTTAATGGGAGAAGAGGGAAGGAAAGATGTTGCTTCTAGAACGGTAGATGACAATTTTTTGGCTTCTTTGAATAAGATAAATTTTTCTTTAGGAAAACCTTGGATTTTTCCTGGAGTTCAAGATTATACTTCTCCAAGGGCATTTCCCAAATCACCATCTTCAGCACATTCCTGGGAACTTGTTAGAAATGCAAATTATCAGGACTTATCCCAGATGTACTGAATCTGAAAGTCTTTTGCATGATTCTTATAAATAGTGAAGCCTAAGAACCACCAACTAAGAACTGTTATATATTCCTTTGCTTCTTTAATGTAATAAAAAGAAACTCAGAAGAAACCAAATCATAGCTCTTTTATAATAATTTTCCTAGGGATCTTAATGGTATTTATCCTGTATAAATTGTTTTCTGATTGTGTCTACTAGGCTTGGCATGTTTTCTCTTCTTTACAAATCAGTCTTTGTAGAGCGGTTTTTCTTGCCAAAATTCAAAGAAAATATTTTGCTGGCTGAAATCCTTGTTTTCATAGATCAGTTGGCTTAGAGCCAAGTTTTACAACAGAGAGCCTAGACGATTTTTACTTCAACTTTTAAAATGTTTGGAATTGGTTGAACTAAGGAAAAAATATCTTTAAGAGTTAACCATTATATGTTTTTTTTTAAGATTTTATTTGAGAGACAGAAAGTGTGAGAGAGCATGTGCGCAATCGGGGAGGGAGAGGGACAATCCGACCCCACGGGGAGCCCAACCTGGGGCTTGATTGCACCACCCTGATCATGACCTGATCAGAAACCAAGAGTTGGATGCCTAACCGTCTGAGCCACCCGGATGCCCCCCTTTATACTGTTTCTATCAGCCCTTTCATTTCAGATTTTTACTATGGTAAGAATACCTAATTTGGGGGGCTTTTTTTTTTTAAGATTTATTAATTTCAGAGAAAGAGAGTATGAGCATGCACGTGCATGCAAGCTGGAAGGGCAGAGGGAGCAGGAGAGAGAATATCAAGCAGACTCCCTGCTGAGTGTGGAGCCCAATGTGTGGAACCCAACACTGGGCTCAGTCTCACGACTCTGAGATCAGGACCTGAGCTGAAACCAAGAGCTGGAGGCCTAACTGACTGTGCCACCCAGGTGCCCTGTGGTGGCCTTCTTTAAAAAAAAAAAAATTGCATAGTGTCAAATTATTCCGTTGAACTAATGACTAACAAAGAAAGATCTTTAGTTATTGTATGCTTGTTTAAAGTTTTTTATTTTTATTTTTTTAAGATTTTATTTATTTGAGAGAGAGGGAGCAAGAGAGAGCATGAGCTGGGGAAGAGGCAGAGGGAGAGGGAGAAGCAGACTCCCCTCTGAGCCAGGAGTCTGATGCGGGACTCAATCCCAGGACCCTGGGATCGTGACCTGAGCTGAAGGCAGATGCTTAACGAACTGAGCCACCCAGACGTCCTGCTTGTTTAAAGTTTTTGACAGCTCAGAATAGGTGACTATAACAGCACTTGAAATAAAAAGACCCCAAATTGAAAAAATGTAATAAAAATTTTTTTTAAAGATTTTATTTATTTTTTTGACAGAGAGAGACACAGCTAGAGAGGGAACACAAGCAGGGGGAGTGGGAGAGGGAGAACAGGCTTCCCGAGGAGCAGGGAGCCTGATGCGGGGCTCAATCCCAGGACCCTGGGATCATGACCTGAGCCAAAGGCAGACGCTTAACGATTGAGCCACCAGGCGCCCCTAATAAATTTTTTTTTTTTTAAGTAGGCTCCACACCCAACTTGGGCTTGAACTCATGACTCTGAGATCAAGAGTCGCAGGCTGTACCAACTCAGCCAGTCAAGTGGCCCTAATAAACTTTTTATTGGTGCTTTTTAAAATAGTAAATGTTGATTTTATTCAAGAATTTGGGAAATTTGGTGTTACCCATCTTGGGAAGAAGGGAAGTTTTTAAACTGCTTTGGAAAGAACTTTTTTTTCCCTAAATTGTAGTTCCTTTTAATTTCATTGTGTAAGGAATTTTTTTTTTCATATAAGAACACAGATTAGTTTAAAATATTTTAGTTTCTTTTTTCTTTTTTTCCCTTCTGTGTAGGGTCCCCCCCCCGACCATGTTAGTTTTAACTGGTCTGTTAAGGTAAATTTAGAGTTAACTCAGGAACATTTACCAGTCAACCTGGAATATTATTACTATAAGGACCACATTTATTTTTCCTCCACATAAATTCCTGTGAAATGAGAATTCTGTAACTCAGACCTATCAGAATATGATAAATCAATGAGAGTTGAAAGAAAACTTGGGATTACAAACTGAAGACCAAAATTGTCAATTTGTGAAATTATTGGTGGATTACAGCCAGATAGTTAATCGGGGCACAAAAAATTAGTAAGCTTTGGGGCGCCTGGGTGGCTCAGTCGTTAAGCGTCTGCCTTCAGCTCAGGTCGTGATCCCAGGGTCCTGGGATCGAGCCCCACATCGGGCTCCCTCCTCGGCGGGAAACCTGCTTCTCCCTCTCCCACTCTCCCTGCTTGTGTTCCCTCTCTCACCGTCTCTCTCTCTGTCAAATAAATAAAATCTTAAAAAAAAAAAAATTAGTAAGCTTCAAACTAATTGTGCATGTTTATAAACTGGAGAATGTAATTAAAATTGCTCTTTATTCATTTGGACATCATTGATCATTAAAATAAGATTTTCCATTATTAACAGGAAATCAAGGCACCTGGCTAGCTCAGTCAGTGGAGCATGTGACTCTTGATCTCGGGGTTGTAAATTCGAGCTCCATGTTAGGTGTAGAGTTTACTTAAAATTAAACATTTATTAAAAAAAATAGGAAATCTAAATCTATTTGACTAGGTATATCCTTATACTATCATCTTAGGTTCTTAGGTTCTTCTTAATGGTTAGGATTAATAAAACCTTTTCTTTTTTTTTATTTTTTTAAGATTTTATTTTTATTTATTTGAAAGAGAGCACAAGCAGGGGGAGCAGCAGGCAGAGGGAGAGGGAGAAGCAGACTCCCCGCTGAGCAAGGAGCCCGATGTGGGGCTCGATCCCAGGATCCTGGGATCATGACCTGAGCCGAAGGCAGTTGCTTAACCATCTGAGCCACCCAGGCACCCCAATAAAATCTTTTCTTAACTGATATAATTATTGATGCAGCTTGATCTTTGTTCTAACTAAAGAATTGTCTAATAGATATGGGACATGAAGCAAACTACTTAGACTTGAAGTAGTTAGTAAACAATGATGGTGACTAATTTTGTAGAGAGAATATTTTCAAAATAAGTAATCCTTTTTTCTCCCACTTTACCTTTTAGGAGGAAGTTAACGTCCCCAGTAGGCGGGTTCTGATTACTGGTGCCACTGGGCTTCTTGGCAGAGCTGTGTATAAAGAATTTAAGCAGAATAATTGGCATGCCTTTGGCTGTGGTTTTAGAAGAGCAAGACCAAAATTTGAACAGGTTAATCTTTTGGATTCTGAAGCGGTTCATCACATCATTCATGATTTTCAGGTATGGTTGTCTGTTTATTTTAACACATATATAAACTATATTAAGAATTTTCTCTAAACTGTATTAAGAATTGTCTGGATGATTTAGAAAATGTTCTTGCTCTCAAGGGAGTTACTGTACTTAAGCTCTAACCTATTAAAAGCAGCAAGAGTACACAGTTGACCCTTGAACAGTGCAGGGTTTAGGAGTGCCGACCCCTGCACAGTTGAGCATCTATGTATAACTTTTTACTTCCCCAGAACTTAACTGCTAATAGCCTACTATTGACTGGAAGCCTTAGCAATAACATACATAGTTGATTAACACATATTTTGTGTACTTGTTATATACTCTATTCTTTTTTGTTTTTTTTTAAAGATTTTATTTATTTATTTGGCAGAGAGAGACACAGCAAGAGAGGGAACACAAGCAGGGGGAGAGGGAGAGGGAGAAGCAGGCTTCCCGCTGAGCAGGGAGCCCGATGTGGGGCTCGATCCCAGGACCCTGGGATCATGACCTGCGCCGAAGGCAGATGCTTAACGACTGAGCCACCCAGGCGCTCCTATATACTGTATTCTTACAATAAAGTAAGCTAGGGAGAAGAAAATGTTACTGTAAAAATACATTTACAGTACTGCATTTATTTATTTTTTTTAAATCAGCATACAAGTAGACTCGTAATTCAAACCCATGTTCTACAACCAACTGTGTAGTGCACTTTTTTTTCCTGTGAGCATGGAAAAGTATATGCAGCCCTTAAAAAGATTGGGTTGAAATATAGGTTGACAAAACTTGGAAATTTTATAAAAAGCTTTTGTTTGTGAGGTTCTCTTGTTAAGTACAACTTTATATGCAAATGCCTTTTTAATATTATCTGTAAACCTTACAACACTGCAAAGTAGATATTATCGTTTCCATTTTAGAGATGACAAACGCTCAGGTTAAATAACTTGTTGACCATTGGTGCAGAAAAGTTACTGAAAATTTTAGGTTCTGTTCTACCTCTGATCAAATTGAGAGTTAAAGTTCTTTTCAATAATGTCCAAGGGACACCTGCATCAGAAGCACTTGGGGAACTTGTTCTTTAGGTCTCACTCCCAGAGATTTTAATTCAGTAAGTCTGTGTGGGGCCCAGGACATTTTAAGATGCACTCCAGATGAGGCACATTCAAGTTTTAAAACAACTCTAAGATTGTGCTTCTTCAGTAGTTGTTAAGGAAGGAGATAGTTTGGTATGTTTGTACATTAGCCCTGCCTGTCAGTGGTTTTACCAAATCTTCGCCTTGGTTCATCTTCTCTGGGAAGTAGATGCCCCTTCTTTACAAAGGATCCTGAGCATTCTTCTATCTTTACTTTAATTTTTTTTTTTTTTTTTTAAGTAAGCTTTAGGCCCAACATGAGGCTTGAACTCACTACCCCAAGATCAAGAATCGCATGCTCTACTGACTGAGCCAGCCAGGTGCCCCCTTTCCTCTGTCTTGATGTCTGTCACATAATACTGAAACAGTCCCTTTACATGTTCTTCTTTTCCAGTAGATGATGAAATCCTTGCTCCTTGCACAGTGCTTAGTATACAGGCGACATACTAAATGCTCAACTGGAAGTATAGTTTTTATGGATAGTTGACATTCTTTAAATGATTGGTCTAAGAGATTTGAATTTATGAATTTAATTTGAAATTGGTATTCTTTTAACATACATTAATTAAGTATTTAGGTCATATTAATTACATAAATGTTAGCTCTTTTCTCCCATCTAAATTAGAGAATAAAGCTTATTTTGATTGAGAAATAATATTTGTTGACACTGAGTTTGTCTGGTTTTGCCTAGGGATTACTAAATTGCTCTTTCCTTTTCAGGGCCTACATTTATTTTAAGGAAGTTTGAAACTTGAAAAAGGGAAGCATGACAAAACTATTACAGCGATTCTAAAAAAAATTACGATTCTTTAGTTGAAGGAATGTCGATTTAACAAACCTTTTTTATGCATTGAGTTGCTGTTGGAAGGCTGTAGCTCCCCTATTTTACTCCTTTTGCGTTAAAAATACATCAATGTTTAACTTCCAGCCCCATGTCATAGTACATTGTGCAGCAGAGAGAAGGCCAGATGTTGTTGAAAATCAGCCAGATGCTGCTTCTCAGCTTAATGTGGATGCTTCTGGGAATTTAGCAAAGGAAGCAGGTAATGATGACTTTATAAAATCTTTGTAAAATATTAAATAATTGCTGAGTTTATAAAGATTAAAGTTTTCTAGATCACTTATAAGAGATTTGTTTATATATGATGAATAAGCTATTATAAATGCCAGTACAGAGTGATGTTCTGTAATAATTTAATAGATTATTTTCTTTCTTTTATGTCTGTCTTTTTTAGCTTTAATTGGAGCATTTCTAATCTACATTAGCTCAGATTATGTATTTGATGGAACAAATCCACCTTATAGAGAGGAAGACGTACCAAGTCCCCTAAATCTGTATGGCAAAACAAAATTAGAAGGAGAAAAGGCTGTTCTAGAGAACAATTTAGGTAAGACACAATTTCTTTAGCCCCTGATAGTTTTGATTGTTTTGATATATATATATGGAGATGATGTATGATATATAAATGATATATATATATATGGAGATGTACAGATCTAGGTATATATATGATATACTACATATGAAAACTATATATAAAATTTTGAAACAATGAGTCAAGGAGCATAAATCATTGGAGAAAAATTAGAGAATATAGTTAATAAAAAAGAAAAATAAGAATTTTATTTTATTTTATTTTTTTATTTTTAGATTTTATTTATTTATTTGACAGAGACACAGTGACAGAGGGAACACAAGCAGGGGGAGCGGGGGAGGGCGAAGCAGGCTTCCCACGGAGCAGGGAGCCCGATGCGGGGCTCGATCCTAGGACCCTGGGATCATGACCTGAGCCAAAGGCAGACGCTTAACGACTGAGCCACCCAGGCGCCCCGAAAAATAAGAATTTTAGAAATCAAGGGCACCTGGGTGGCTCAGTCGTTAAGCGTCTGCCTTTGGATCAGGTCATGATCCCAGCGTCCTGGGATCGAGCCCCGCATGGGGTTCCCTGCTCCGTGGGAAGCCTGCTTCTCCCTCTCTCACTCCCCCTGCTTGTGTTCCCTCTCTCGCTGTCTCTCTCTCTCTCAAATAAATAAAATCTTTTAAAAAAAAAAAGAATTTTAGAAATCATTAAGAATTTATGAATCCTTCCAGACTTTTTCCAGTATCAGTATATACATGCATGTCATTATATAAGGGTACCTGGCTGGCTCAGTCAGTAGACCATGTAACTCTTGATGATCTTGGGGTCGTGAGTTCAATCCTCATATTGGGTGTAGAACTTACATTAAAAAAAAAAAAATGTTACTGTATAAAGAAAAAAAATCTTATAGTATAAATATTTGTAATATACTTTGGAAAAACAGGTCCGTATCATTTCTTCTAGATTGAGGTATTTGTTATTTTTTGTATGGTTTTTAAATTTTTTTTTTTTTTTAAGATGAGAGAGGGAGAGGTTGGGGGGGAGGGGCAGATGGAATGAGAGAGAGAATCTCAAGCAGGCCTCATAACCATGTGGAGCCCAACGCGGGGCTTGATCTCACAACCCTGAGATCATGACCTGAGCCAAAATCAAGAGTCAGACACTTAACCGGCTGAGCCACTCAGGTGCCCCGGTTTTTATTTTTTTTATTTTTTATTTATTTATTTATTTTTTTTTAAAGAGGATTTATTTTTTTATTTTTTTTATTTTTTTTTAAGATTTTGTTTATTTATTTGACAGAGAGAGATACACAGCGAGAGAGAGAACACAAGCAGGGGGAGTGGGAGAGGGAGAAAGAAGGCTTCCCGCAGAGCAGGGAGCCCGATGCGAGGCTCGATCCCAGGACTCTGGGATCATGACCTGAGCCGAAGGCAGACGTTTAACGACTGAGCCACCCAGGCGCCACCGGTGCCCCGGTTTTTAAATTTCTATTTGTATGGCTCTTCTTTTCCCTGTGTTTGTGTATACATACACATAAGTATATGTGCTAATATAAAATGTATACCCTTATTGAAAAAAATTAAAAAGAAATCAAAATTGTAAAGGGTGGAAGTTCTTTTATAATGCTGCCTCTGAGAAGCACCAGATATGGTTAGGTAGGAAAGCACTTTTTTTGAATTTGTAAAAATGGTGGATTTCGTTTTATAACCTGGTACCCCCCCATATTTGTATTTCAATGCATATTGAATCGTCTCTGGGTTATCTTTTTCCTATCAGTGGCTGCATAGTACTTGATTTAATGATTCCTTGCACTGCTTTACACTATACAGTCTTTAAGAAGCATCCTCTAGTATAGACACCATACTTACAGGCATTTAGATTCCAGGTGTTTTTTGTTTTTTGGTGGTTTTTTTTGGTATTATAAATTATTCTGCAGGAATCATCCTTGAATACCTATCTATACATGTTTTTCCAATATGTTAATTTAATTAAAAAGTTGTTAATTTTCGGTTAAAGTGTTAATTATCCAAAGTCTGTTGTAACTGCTGAGTAGGGACCAACATAAAATCTGAAAACAAACTCATAATTCCTTAATCAGTGGTTTCATGAATTATGTGGTGAAACACTCACCTAACTTTATTCACCACTTGTTAATGCGTCATGTGCCGTGTGTGTGTATTTTTTTTCGCCGAACTTGTTGAGAATTAGTTGAAATTCACCCCAAAATACTTCACCATGTTGTTTAAAAAAAAAAAAAGGTAAAGATTTATTTACTTATTTATTTATTTATTTATTTTGGGGTGGGGGGAGTAACAAAGGGAGAGAATCTTAAGCATACTTGCACTGAGCAGAGCCCTATGCGGGGCTTGATCTCACAGTCTGAGATCATGACTGAACCGAAACCAAGGGTCAGAGACTCAACAGACTGAGCCACCCAGGTGCCCCTATGCAATTTATCTTCTAACAAGAATGTTCTCTACATAATTACAGTGTAGTTATCACACTCAGGAAATTTTTTTTTTATGTTACGTTAATCATCAGACATTACATCATTAGTTTTTGATGTAGTGTTCCATGGTTCATTGTTTGCGTATAACACCCAGTGCTCCATGCAGTATGTGCCCTCTTTAATACCCATCACCAGGCTAACCCATACCCCCACCCCCCTCCCCTCTAGAACCCTCAGTTTGTTTCTCAGAGTCCATAGTCTCTCATGGTTTGTCTCCCCCTTCAATTCCCGCCCCCTTCATTTTTCCCTTCCTGCTATCTTCTTTTTTTTTTTTTAACATGTAATGTATTGTTTGTTTCAGAGGTACAGGTCTGTGATTCAACAGTCTTACACAATTCACAGCGCTCACCATAGCACATACCTTCCCCAGTGTCTATCACCCAGCCACCCCATCCCTCCCACCCCCCCACCACTCCAGCAACCCTCAGTTTGTTTCCTGAGATTAAGAATTCCTCATATCAGTGCACACTCAGGAAATTTAACATTAATGTGATGTTATACTATATCATCTATGTAGGAATTTTCCCACTTGTCTCAATAATGTCCTTCACTGCATCTTATTTTTTAATCTAGGATTCAATCAAGGATCTCTCATTGCATTTAGTTGTCATGATCAGTTTAATTTCTTCATTATAATGGTTGCTAAAAATAATATATAAAAATACCCCAAATGACAAGAGACCTTTAAAAATATTCAGTGTGATAGTTGTTAAATGGGCATTATTATAGGTGAACTATGTCATTTTGGTATACTGCAAGTTTTCTACAACAGTATTTTTTTTTTAACGATTTTATTTATTTGAGAGAGAGAGAGAGCGCGCACATGAGCACAAGCATGGGGAGCAGCAGAAGGAGAGGGAGAAGCAGGTTCCCTGCTAAGCAGGGACCCTGACGTGGTGTGGTTCGATCCCAGCGTGCTGGGATCATGACCTGAGCCTCAGGCAGATGCTTAACCGACTGAGCCACCCAGGCGCCCCACTATGACAGTATTATTTAAATCCACATACTTTCATTTTATATCAAGACTTCAGAACCAGTCAGCTTTAAAAAATTACCCGTTTTTATTAATTCCTAGGAGCTGCTGTTTTGAGAATTCCTGTTCTTTATGGAGAAGTTGAAAAGCTTGAAGAAAGTGCTGTGACTGTGATGTTTGATAAAGTGCAGTTCAGTAACAAGTCAGCTAACATGGACCACTGGCAGCAGAGGTTCCCCACACATGTCAAAGATGTAGCCACTGTGTGTCGCCAGTTAGCAGAGAAGAGAATGCTGGTGAGAGTCTTTGGAAGGAAGAGTTCCTAACTTCCCTCCACAAGTGAAAGTCAAAGTGTTTTTGCTTTCTTTATTGTTATATGTAATAACATATATCTTTATAATAATATAAATAAATAAATACAGGGTTTAAAGCTTTTTTTTTTTTTAAAGATTTTATTTATTTATTTGAGAGAGAATGAGACAGAGAGAGCATGAGAGGGTCAGAGGGAGAAGCAGACTCCCTGCCGAGAAGGGAGCCCGATGTGGGACTCGATCCCGGGACTCCAGGATCATGACCTGAGCCGAAGGCAGTCGCTTAACCAACTGAGCCACCCAGGCGCCCGATTTAAAGCTTTTTAAAACTACAAGGTGACCAAACAAAAGTAGTTTGCAGATAGTAGGCTATATTTATGAATAGTAAAAATATTATGCTCTTGTGTTTGAATTTTTTTCTCACATACTGTGGACCTGTCTGTCATTCTTCTATTGCAAGATGACTAAAATCTTGTATTTTTTCTTTGGATGACAAAATAACGTCTTTAAGAAATTAATCTGTTTAAGATTTATGTAGTGCCAACGAAGACTCTCCATAGGAATTTTTAATTTCAGCCTTTTTAAGAATGATTTGTAATTTTTTTTTTAGATATTGAAATAGGAGTTAATATCAGACATTTGAAAAGGTTGCGACTAACTAGAATATTAATAGAAAGATGAGAGAGTGATTTATTTTAGAATGTTAATAATAGGTTGTCCATAGTTTTTAACACATAAAAATTTATGTTTTAAATATGTACTATGGAACTATTTAAGGATGTCATGCCTAATTAGCTCATACTGCAAAATGGTTATATTACGTTTTGGTTTTATTAGTATAATTAAAAATACTCATTAAATTGGCCTGTGTTTCCGTAAAAATCTGTACTCATTCTTAGGATTCCCACTAAAAATTTGGAGCCACTTATATTTTTATTAAAAAAAAAATTCTTAAGCCTAAATTCTAGAAATTGCTTCTTAGGTTTAGCTGGGTATATTTATAGGAATTTGATTTTAAATATCTCATGGGGAGCATTCCAGAAAGGAGGGATGCATTTTAATTCCTGGACTTTTAAATTAGCTTTTTTTTTGTTTATTACTCCACTCAACTCAAAAAGTTGAAACTATTTTGAATTTTTATGTCTTTATTAGGATCCATCAATTAAGGGAACCTTTCACTGGTCTGGCAATGAACAGATGACTAAGTATGAAATGGCATGTGCAATTGCAGATGCCTTCAACCTTCCAAGCAGTCACTTAAGACCTGTAAGTACATGGTGTTTAAAACCTCACTTGTTGAAAGCCCAGATCTGTCACTATAGTATGTATTACTGATAAAACTTTCTTGTTGCTTTGAAAATATTGGATAACTTCATTTTTTGGTACTAATTAAAGTGAACTTTGTATGTTGGTGGTTTATATTGTTACTTATCTCTAAATTATCATTTATAAGGAAGCCTATGAGTATTGGTGAAGTTTATAGGAAAAGTACTGTCTTGATAATTTATTTGTGTATTTTTCCAGTGATCAAATCAGATTTTCAGTGAACGGCAAAGTGAAATAGAGATTATAAAACTGCAACATAGGCTTTTCATTTATTTTTAAATTTTTTGCTTTTATTTTTCTTTAAAGATAACTGACAGTCCTGTCTTAGGAGCACAACGTCCAAGAAATGCTCAGCTTGACTGCACCAAATTAGAGACCTTGGGCATTGGCCAGAGAACGCCATTTCGAATTGGAATCAAAGAATCACTCTGGCCTTTCCTCATTGACAAGAGATGGAGACAAACGGTCTTTCATTAGTGTATGTGCAGTTTGGTTTTTTTTTATTGAGAAGTATAGTATGTGGCACTTTTTAAAGAAAAAAGGAAATAGTTTTGTATGAGTGCTCTTTAATTGTGACTCATGATCTTTCAGGTAAATGATGCTCTTGCACTAGTGAAATTGTCTAAAGAAACTAAGGGCAATAATGCCTCATTTGAAGTAATGATTTTTCTTTTTATCATTTTGTTCTGGCTTAACTTTGTTTGAGTATAGTGAATTATGATTCTTAAATATTTACGAGCCAGGATGAGACAGATCTACTGTAGACTTTTTCTTGGATGAAATGCATTATTCATTCCTATAACCTCTACATTTTCAGGACTTTTGCAACTGTTGACCTTTTTATGTTTTAAAGTGAGTTAAGTAGTATGAAAATCATTGGTGTTCATTATTTGCATTGCTTGAGCTCTGATCAAAATGTTTGAAGAAAGAAACTTTATTTTTGCAACTTATGTGCAGTTTTTAAGCTTGAGATATTTCAACATGTTATGTATATTGGAACTCCTGTAGCTTGACGCCTCCTGCTTTTGTAGCAGTGTATGGTGAGCACTTGACAGAGAGAGTATGTGTGTATGTGTATGTGTTTTTTTAATATGTGTAAAACTGTCCTTTTCACTCCATGTCACTAAGTGATATTTCATATCTGTGGTTATACTAATAATGATGGGCCTTATAAGTCTTTTGGCCATTCAAAAATAATAATAAATATGTACTGCTGGCATGGTAATGCTTAGTTTTCTTTTATTTACTTATTAAATGTAAGGACCAAACATCTAAACTGGTATTTTGTTGCTTTAATTTTTAAAAATTATATTCTTATGTAACATCTGATGCCTATATATAGTTAATATCTATCGAGATATAAATAATAAAAATGAACCCTGGTGAACTCCACTTGAGACCTAGAATGTTACAGATACTGTATCTACCTGTGCCAACTGAGTGTTTTTTAACTAAAAATAACTATGTAATCTTGCTACATATTTACATTGAATGTTCGTTCTGAAGAATGCAGAGTATTTGAATGTATTATCTATACAGAGTAACATTGAGGTGACCTTAGCCTCAAGGATATTTTTGATCCTTAATAAGGAATCAGCATGGTGGAATGAAGCGTATGACTTGGCTTCTATTCAGGGGTCAGTGCGAACCCTGGTTTTAGATTTTCTGATATCACTTCTGGGGTATCCTTTCCCTAGGTTATGATTTTATCCTCCATTGGACAAAAAGTATTTGTTTCTTAAGTTCCTAATTTACTTAGAGTTTTAGGTTTAGAGAGAATCAGGTTTCGATGATTTGTTTAAAGCACCAATTTCCAAACCATGTTATATTTTATAATTAGGGAAATTTTAGTGGTACCTTGACCCCTAACCTGGACTCACTGAAATAGAATTTCTGGAATTGAGACCTGCTAATCTAGTTTTAAATTTTCCCTGGATGCTTCCAGAGTAGCCAGCCTGGCACTTCCATTTGGCAACCACTGGATTAAAGCTTTTTCTTTTTTTTTTAAGTTACTTCATTTCACATAGTACAAAATTGAAGTTTCAGAGTAAAAAACCTTTCTCATTCTTCTCTAGCTACTGGTTTTCCATCTGTGGAAGAAACAATGTAGATCAGATCCTAGTATGTTTCTGCAGGCACTCTGTATAGTAAGAATACACTCATTACATATGTGTGTGGACATACATGTATGTCACCATCCCTTCTTTATACAAATAGTATAATATACATTTTTCTGTACTTTTAAAAAATTTAATATACCTTAGAGTTTATTCTATATTAGTTATAATGAATGTCTATATTCTTTTTTTTTTTTTTGCTATTCACTTTGAAATTTCAATTTTTTTTTTTTTTTAAGATTTTATTTTTAAGTAATCTCTACATCCAACATGGGGCTCAAACTCACAACCCCGAGATCAAGAGTTGCATGCTCCACCAACTGAGCCAGCTGGGAGCCCCTGAAATTTCAATCTTAACAGAAAAGTTGTCATAATAGCACAAGAATGTCTGTATTCCCCCTTCCATATTTCCCAGTTATCAACATTTAGCCACATTTATCCTATCATTTTCTCTCTCTCTTTACATACACACACAAAGTATGGTTTTTTTTCATGAGCTATTTAAGAGTAGGTTGCAGACCTGATTCCTAATCACTCACCTACTATATAAGCCTCAGTGTATAATTTCTTTTTTTTTTTTTTTTTTTTTTTTTTTTAAAGATTTTATTTATTTATTTGAGACAGAGAGAATGAGAGAGAGAGAGAGAGCACATGAGAGGGGGGAGGGTCAGAGGGAGAAGCAGGCTCCCCGCCGAGCAGGGAGCCCGATGCGGGACTCGATCCCGGGACTCCAGGATCATGACCTGAGCCGAAGGCAGTCGCTTAACCAACTGAGCCACCCAGGCGCCCTCAGTGTATAATTTCTAAAAATCAGGATGCTCTTCCACATGACCCCATAATAACCATCAGAATCAAGAAATTAACATTGATACAATTTCCAATCCATAGACCCCGTTCAAATAAGTTGTGCCAGTAACATCCTTTATTAAGTCTATCCAGTCCAGGATTACTCATGGCATTTCTTATCATTTTACTTCACCTTCAACCTGCAGCAGTTACTCAGTGTTGTTTTCTCATTCGTGATCTTGACTTTACTGACTTCTCTCTTTAAAAGAAACATTGACATTGACACTTAACAATGCCAGTATTGCTCCATTCTTTTTTGTGTAGCTCCATTCTCTGTTGGTGAGAAATCCAGCTCCTGTTATTCTTAATATGCTTATTAATTGGCTCAAGTCATCTGTAAGAACCATTCTGATCAGAGTTTTCCTGCTACCCTCATCACAGACCTCCATGAGCCAGTTGAGCATCCCTGACCCCTGCGCCATGGCCTGATGACAGTGACCGTGTCAGTCACTGTACCTAGTAGAGGCCACCAGCCCATGCGGTGTACTGCACCAACAGCCACAGAAGCTACCACATACCTACTTGCAGAGCACCAAAGAGAAGATACTAGGTATTCTTTCATGCAGTATATATTCCATTGTATCAGTGAACGAACCCCAATTTATTTATTAGTTTCTTAATGATATACTTCAGGTTGTGTGGAATTTTAGAGCATGCTTTTAATGAGCCCAATGTATAAAACATTCAAGTTTGTGAGACTTTCTCTTCTACTGTATATCCACAGATTATACCTGTAATCTCATAGGTATATATTCCACAGGTCCTGGATGTATCAGTCTGTGGTGTAAGAATGAATTTAGGAAAAAATCATTACCAAAATAGGAAAAGAGCTTGATCTGTAGACCTGAATGTATGAAGTATAGAATGTATATTAAATATTTCTCCGACTATTTTTGTTATATGTTTAAACCACTGTCTTATGTAGTTAAAGGTATTTGCTTATTTGGGGTTTTAATACAAAATAGTAATCATTTCAGCCACTTTCAGAAGGAAATAGGAAATATTCAACTGTCCAATAAAACCTTTGGGAGAAATTACTGTTGGAGTCTAAATTCTATCTCTTTGCAAACCAAATCCTATCATTAGCAGTAAATAAGGCAGCAGATTTTAATTCAACTGTGTAGATTAATCAAGAGAGAATTTTCTGACTTGAGGGCAGTATTATATATAGCGATTAAGAAACAGTCAAATCTGGATTCGGATGTGGTTCCACCACTTGCTTCTGGCAAGTTATTTTTCCTTTGAGTTTCAGTTTCTTTGTAGGGTTAAGTGGGAGTAATACTATTTCACAGGTCTATTGTGGAAATGCATAGAGCAGAGATGATTAGCAAAAAGTAGCAGTGGACTTACCAAGTGCCTTGGGGAAGGGCTTGGGGAGGTGTGTGGAGGAGCCTGTGCTTAAACCCTCTATGGCTAGCTGCACTTTCTGACATAAGACAATGGGAGTTTTCCTCCATAAGCAGGATTACAAATGGGTTTTTTTCTTCGTGATTTTTTTTATATTTTCTGACTTTTCTACAGTGAGCATACGTTTAATATTTTGGAAATAAATTATAAAAGATTTTTATTTATTAGTGCAAGTGGGGAGGAACAGAGGAGGAGGGGTAAGTGGGGAGGAACAGAGGGAGAGGGGCAAGTGGGGAGGAACAGAGGGAGAGGGGCAAGTGGGGAGGAACAGAGGGAGAGGGGCAAGTGGGAAGGAACAGAGGGAGAGGGGTAAGTTGACTGTGCTGAGTCCCACAACCCTGAGATCATGACCCCAGCCGAAGTCAAGATTCGGACGCTTAACTGACTGAGCCACCACCCAGGAGCCCTTAAAAGATTTTAAAGAGGGGATACCTGGGTGGCTCAGTCAATTAAACGTCTGCCTTCGGTTCAGGTCATGATCCCAGGGTCCTGGGGTTGAGTTCTGCATTGGGCTCCTTGCTCAGCGGGAAGCCTGCTTCTCCCTCTCCCTACTTGTGCTCTCTCTCTCTCTCTGGCAAATAAATAAAATCTTTAAAAAAAAAAAAGATTTTAAAGAGGATAAATTATTCTTGTAACCTCTTTAGCCTAACTGCCTTGCTTCTGAAGTTCTGTATTTTGCCACGAAAATGGCAAAATACTTGAATTTATATGTACCTAATTGTATCTCTGGAAATTGGATGTTAAAATTCCTGTATTTGCATTGATTTAATTTATTTATTTTTAAATTTTTATTTTTTTTAAGTAGGCTCTACACCCAACGTGGGGCTTGAACTCAACGACCCTCAGACCAAGACTTGAATGCTCTACCAACTGAGTCAGCTGGGGGTCTCCCCCCACCCTTTTTTTGAATATTGTTGTAGGGCTTTTTTGTTTTTGTTTTTGTTTTTGTTTTAACAATTGATTTAACATCAAAAGATGGCCATGAAATTGCTTAGCTCATTCCCGCAATTGTTTTGTTTTCTGTGGACCCCATCTTCATTCTGATTTTTGACAAACATACAACATTGAACAATTTCAATTTTTCCCCACTTTGTTACGGAACTTAAAAAATGTTGCCTTTGAAATGTGAACTTGTTAATAGAAGTTTCAAAAAGTTTTTTTCTAAGTTTATGTAAGTAATGTCTACATCCAACATGGGGCTTGAACTCATGATCCCCAAGATCAAGAGTCACATGCTCTTTTGACTGAGGCAGGAAGGCTCCCCGGTTTCAAAATGTTTTAATGTGAGATGCCAGAAGTTATCCAGGGTAAGTCAAACACTTGGCATGTTGGAAGGCTGGGAATAATTTTTTATTCTCACCCCCAGGCTTTATGTGCTTAGTACCTATTAGGTTGTTGGATAGTTGAATTGAAAGAATTATGAGGGTTCTGGCCTTCAGAAATGTTCTTCTATCATTAGAATTAACCCTGAAACTATAGGAAAAGGATGGATGATAGAAAAAATACATGCCGTATGAGGTAACACCATAGGAAACCGTGCCATTGTCTGCCTGGTTTGATTATGTGTCCCTCAGCAGCATGAGGGATAATCCTCTTTAATAATGTCAACCTCAAAACATTCCTGAGTTCTCTTAGTGATTCACTGCAGATCCATCACCATGATCCACTTAAGTCAGCTAAACCAAGTTAACAACTGTCTCCGGCTACAGATGAGCTTAGCAGGCCCAGGTTACTTATTTAAAATCTGGAAGGGTTAAGAAATCTAGATGTGAACTCTAGTGAGAAAATTGGTTTCATCCCAATCTTGGAAGTAAAAAAAAAAAATGTTTTTAATTGTGATAAGTCATACATAACAAAAGTACGTAAGATGTATACACAGTTTAAAGAGCAATGATGAACACCATGTGCTTGTACCACGTACAACAACCCAGGTTAAGAAATAGAACATTGTGGGTACCTCAGAAGCTCTCTATGCAGTAGTCTCCCCTTATCCGTGGTTTCGCTTTCTGTGGTTTCAGTTACCTGCGGTCAACTGCAGTCCGGAAGCAGACAATCCCCCTTCTGACGTATCGTCAGAAGGACAGTAGTAGCCTAACGCTACATCACAATGCCTACATCATTTACCTCACTTCTCATCACATAGGCATTTTCTTATCTCATATCGTCGTAAGAAGAAGGGTGAGTACAATACAATAAGATATTTTGAGAAAGCACATTCACATAACTTTTATTTTATAGTATATTATTATAGTTGTGCTATTGTTAATCTCTTACATTGCCTATTTATAAACTAAACTTTATTATAGGTATGTATAGGAGAAATAGTATGCCTAGGGTTCAGTACTCACTGCTGTTTCAGGCACACACTGGGAGGTCTTGGAACATATCCCACATGGATAAGGGAGACTACTGTATGCCTTTCCCCTAGTCTACCTGTATTAGGGTTCTCCAGAGAAACAGAACCAATAGGGTGTGTATATATGTTGCAAGAAATTTATTATAAGAAATTGGCTCATGTGATTGTAAACACAGGCAAATTGAAAACTTGCTGGTTGGACCCACAGGCTGGAGACCTAGGAGAGCCAGTCTTCCAGTTTGAGTTCCAAATGCAATCTGCTGTAGAACCAGGAAGAGCTGATATTGCAAATAAAGTGTGAAGGCAGTCTGCTGGTCAGTTGATTGAATTGAGGCCCACACACATTATGGAGGGCAATCTGCTTTACTTGATGTCCATTGATTCAAATGTGAATCTCATCTAAAACACCTTCACAGAAACACCTAGAATAATGTTTGACGAAATATCTTGGCTCCCTGTGGCGTAGCCAAATTATCATAAAATTAACCGCTGTAGTGCCACTTGTCCCTCCAGAGTCAACCATTATCCTCACTTTTTTTTTTTTTTAAAGATTTTATTTATTTATTTGACAGAGAGAGAGACAGTGAGAGCAGGAACACAAGCAGGGGGAGTGGGAGAGGGAGAAGCAGGCTTCCTGCCGAGCAGGGAGCCCGATGAGGGGCTTGATCCCAGGACCCTGGGATCATGACCTGAGCTGAAGGCAGACGCCCAACCATCTGAGCCACCCAGGTGCCCCTATCCTCACTTAAAAAAATTTTTTTTAAAGATTTATTTATTTGAGAGAGAGTGTGTGAGCAGAAGGGGCAGAGGGAGAGGGAGAGAGTCTCAAGCAGACTCCACGCTAATTGCAGAACTGGATGTGGCATTCGATCTTGCGACCCTGAGACCATGACCTGAGCTTAAACCAAGAGTTGGACACTTAGCTGACTGTGCCACCCCCACCAAAATTTTTTAATTGTGGTAAAATACCCATAATGTAAAATGTGCCATTTTAACCAAATTCTGAAGTGTATAGTTCATTAGTGTTAATTATATTCACCAGCAGATTTCCAGAACTCTCCATCTTGTAAAACTGAAACTCTATGTCCATTAAACACCTTCCTATTTCCATCCTCCCCACCCCCACCCCCCGCCCACTGGCCCTTGGCAACCACTATTCTAGGTACTTAATATAAGTGGAACCATGCAGTATTTGTCTTTTTGTGACCAACTTATTTCACTTGGCATAATGTCCTCAACGTTCATCCATGTTGTAACATGTCAGAATTTTTCATTTTTAAGGTTTTTAAAATATTTTTAATATTCCCTTGTATGTGCCAAATTTTGTTCATCCATTGATGCTTCCATCTCTTGGCTGTTGTGAATAATGCTGCAGTGAACATGGTTGTCAAGTATCTCTTTGAGACCGTGCTTTCAGTTCTTTTGAGTACATACTGAGAAGTGGAATTGCTGGATCATATGGTAATCCTATTTTTCAATTTTTTTTTTAAAGATTTTGTTTATTTGAGAGAGAGAGAGTGAGAGAGAGATAGCGAGAGAGCATGAGCAGGGGGGAGAGGGAGAAGCAGGCTCCCCACTGAGCAGGGAGCCCGACATGGGGCTCGATCCCAGGACCCTGGGATCATGACCTGAGCTGAAGGCAGATGCTTAACCGACTGAGCCACCAGGCGCCCCTATTTTTTAATTTTTTGGGGAGCTGCCATATTGTTTTCCATATTGGCTGCATCATTTTACATTCCCACCAACTGCACAAGATTTCCAATTTCTCTTCCTTTTTGCCAGTACTTATTTTCTGTTTGTTTTTAATAGTAGTCATCTTACCATCCTTCTGAGGTAGTATCCTGACCTTTGTATTTGTCACTATCTTGATTATTTTTATGGTTATTTGCAATTTGTGTATATATCTCTAGCTATATATTATTTCACTTTGAAAAATGGATAATAAGCATACAGCTAGACAGGGAAAAAAAGGGTCATATTGCCACAGCCGAGTGACAGCTCCCAGGAGATGATGAACAGAATGCCTCTGGCATCACCTTTCCTGAATATGTACAGAGCTCCTGGGAATTCAGTGGATAAAAGTGTAAGGAAAAGGAAAATTTGTCCTACTATAGAATAATGCTATGAGTCAGGGACTGGGTGGCCAGTAGGAATGTGGTAAGGGGGACTGCTTCTAAGCTCATCATGGCCCACCTCTGGCTCTCAGACATTTTTGGGGGGAGTAAGATGAGGATACCCACCTATTGCAGGCATCACAGCATGAAGGACAGAGTAGGAATGGATAACATTTTGCTCAGGCTCATCTGGCATTCTCATGTTTTAAAAAAAGATGGTACAATTGCAGAAGCATCTTGGTGGGAATAGCCCTCAGCTTACTCTCTTTAGTCATATTGCTCCAATCTGGACTCATTGCCTTGTATTTTCTGATCTCCCTTCACTGTTGTCCTGTAATTTCCCCTATTCCTTCTGTGTTGGGTCTCCTGTTTTCCTGTATTTCATTTCTCTCAGCTTCAGTAGCTTCCTGAGAAGAAATCCGTAGGATAAAAATGTTAAACTTGACTGAGTGCCTGGGTACAAAATTTTAACAGGCGAATAATTTTTCCCCCAATTTTTGAAGACCACGTTCCATTGTGTTTGTGCTTCCAGTGCTGGTATCGAGAAGTTCAGAGCCATTGTGATCTTTTGTTTTTTGTTATGTTTCTTTCCCCCTCTCTGGAAGCTTGTTGAATCTTCTTTCTGTCTTTGGTATTGTAAAATTTTACGGTGGCATGCCTTATTGTGGGTCTATTTCCATCCATATCGCTTAGCACTGAGCCCCTCCATCTTTAAACTTACATCCTTCACTGTTGCATTGCTATCTCTTCCCCATTTTCTTGTTCATTCTACTTTATGGTTACTGTACCTCATATTTTGATTGTGGTAGGCTGAGTAGTGTCCCCAAGCCCAAGATGTCCATGTGCCAATCTCCAGAACCCATGAATGTTACTTTATATGACAAAGAGACTTTGCATATGTAATTAAATTAAGAATCACAAGACGAAGTTATCCTGAATTGTCCTAGTGAGTCCAATATTATCACAGAGGTCCTTTTAAGAGGGAGGCAGGTAAGCAGAGACGTAGGACATGTGATAATGGAAGCAAGAGGTTGGAGTGATGCAAGGAAGAGATCACGAGCCAAGGAATGCAGCAGCCTTCACAAGCTAGAAGGAGCAAGGAAGCATTTCTCTCCTAGAGCTTCTGGAGGGAAGACCCTGCCAACACCTTGGTTTTGGTCCAGGGAAACCCATTTCAGATTAATGATGTCCCGAACTGCAAGATAATAAATTGTTGTTTAAGACACCAAGTTGATGGTAATATGCTACAGCAGCAATAGGAAATAATACAGTTGACCCTGGGACAATGTGGGTATTAGAGGCCCTGACCCCCTGGGCAGCTGAAAATCTCTGTCAAACTTTTGGACTCCTCCTCTCCACCCCCAAAATTAAACTACTAATAACATATTTTTGACTAGAAGCCTTATTGATAACACAGTCGATTAACATATTTTGTGTGTTATTTGTATTATATACTGGATTCTTTTTTTTTAAGATTGTATTTATTTGTCAGAGAGATTCTTAAAATACAGTAAGCTAGAGTGAACAAGTGTTTAGAAAATAATAAGGAAAATGCATTTACAGGGGCACCTGGGTGGCTCAGTTGGTTGAACATCTGATTCTTGGTTTTGGCTCCGGTCGAGCCCCGCGTTGGGCTCTGTGCTCAGCATGGAGTCTGCTTCAGATTCTCTCTCCCTCTCCTTCCCACTCGCTCTCTCTCTCAAATAAATAAATTTTTTTTTTTTTAAGATTTTATTTATTTATTTGACAGCACAAGCAGGCAAAGCGGCAGGGAGAAGGAGAGGGAGAAGCAGGCTTCCCGCTGAGCAGGGAGCCTGATGTGGGGCTCGATCTCAGAACCCCGGGATCGTGACCCGAGCTGAAGGCAGCTGCTTAAGCAACTGAGCCACTCAGGCGCCCCTAAATAAAATCTTAAAAAAAAACCCAACGCATTTATAGCACTATACTTAAAACATCCACATGTAGGTGGACCCATGCAGTTCCAGTCCATGTTCCAGAGTTAACTGTACACTGATCCTCTGAATTTTATTTTCTTTCCTATTTTTTAGCTCTTTATCTTTTAACATTTGGGGAGATTGTCCTAACTTTTAAAATATTTTCCTCAGTTTTTCTCCTAAATTATTCTTTTTTTGTTGTTACCTCCTTAGTTTCCAAGAGCTTTTTTTGTTTTTTCAGTGTTTCCTTTTTGTAAAAAAAAAAAACAAAAAACACTCTCATTATCTCATGTTTCCTGGATGTATGGACTTTTATCTCTCTGAATTATTAGTGATAGTTTTGTTTTCGTTTCTGTTTTTTTGGCTGCAAGATCTCTCTTTCCTCCAAACTGCTTTTGTTTCTTTGTGCTTGGTCTGTTTCTTCTTTGCTGTTAGAGGCTTTGCTAAGCTGTCCTGTAATCTTTGGCTGTCTGATCATGTTGGGAGTGAGACACTAAAAGGCTTACTGGAATTGCAGAATATATGCATGCAGGAGACAGTCCTGTGGATTGTAGGATGATTAGCAGCATCCTTGGCCTGGGCTCATGTCAGCCCTCTAGTCAAGACAGTCAAAAGTGTTTCCAGACATTGCCACATGTTCCCTGGGAGCAAAGTCATCCCAACCGAGAACAACTAGGACTGTGTGAGTGGTTCCCTTTCACTGGGGAACTCCGACGGTCATTATTTTTAGTTTTCTTTTTCCTTTTGGACAGGTCAGATTCCTCAGAAAAGGGTCTTCCCTTTCCTTGCTTGAAGGGCAAAGGTCTGACTGCCTGGGATCTGGTGGTTGGGTGGGAGATGAAGCCTGGGATCTGTGCTGTTAAACTATTTCTGTGGTAGTTACCACAAAAAAAGTGTTGCAGCGGGAGGAGATGTATAAGCCTGTCAGCACATCACTGTCATACCTTTAAGCTATCTCGAGAGGCTAGAGATAGAGGGGCCAGAAGGGAAACCAGCCTTGGGGGCTGGTGGCACTCATAGCACCGGGGGATTCTCCCACACCATCCTCTTCCTACTTAAGTTAATTCCATCTTAGAGATTCCATAATTAGTAATTGTCGAGGGCCATTGTTAGAACCAAGTTCACCTTCTATATAATAAGCTTTCTTAAGACTGTGGAGTTCATCCAGTAGAGACCTAGTCCCAAGATACAGGGTAAGCAGTTTTGGGTTCTTTACTAGATTATGTGAGAGTTCCCACACAGTTGAAAATTCCTGCAATTAGCATTTAGCTTTCATCTTTTCACTTAATCCTCCCCTTTTCGGTGCAATACCTCCATCCTCACATTCCTTCCAGTCCAGGTCTCTATAGAATAAAAGTCCAGTAATCTGGGCGTGTTGGGGAAGGGATCAGGGAATTTCAGAGTAAATTATTTTGGTTCTCAGCTCTCCCAGCCATTGGCTATAATTCAGCTTTTTGAGGCTTGTTGAATCGTTTACATTAGTCCTCTTTGCCTTCTAGCTTCCAAAATTTTGTCACTATTGTCTGCTTTCCTCTCCTCCCTGTCCTTGTTATTTTCTTTTCAAAAAGATTTTTCACTGGGGTTTTGGGAGGAAACCAAATTTGATACATGTCTTGCATCCACCATCTTAAAATGGAACACCATACTTTTATTTATTTTCATAGGCTTGGATCATGAATCTCTTCCTGACCCACTTTATGAGCTGAACACTCTCAGTTTTCTTTAGCTTAATGCCTTCCATAGCAGATTTTGTAATGTCCTGGCTCACTTGAGTGGCTATTCTTTGCCATTATGTATTTGGGAAAGCTGATTACACCTGGAACGTAAGTATCTTAGATGAGGTCATTTTATCATTTAATACAAATGAAGCACCAAACTAACCATTATATTTTTGGTTATTAATATTGCCTGCATTCATCTAGAAAAAGTGATGCTGTTATTAGTCATGATTCCTATTGTTTTGGAGTGGTTTTTATTGAAAAGATCTAATATTCCTTGAATTCCTGTGGACCTCTTGTTACAGACTGTCAAGGCTGAGCTTTGAAATTGAGAAGAATCAGTTTTATTCCTTCCAAGAACAATTCTTGGGAGATGACTAAGGGTCAGCATGGCATATTAACAACGTTAATCTAAAACAAAGCTAATGATTTTCATCCTTTATCCAATGTCCCAGTTAGTGTCCGTAAGTTAATAATGTCAGCTTCCTGAAAGGACACTAGATTCTTTATGTTTTCCATTTGTCAGATACAATTTAATTTGATTTTAGCAAGTGCTATTTGAATTTCCATTGCACAGGGGTACTAAATGCTATATGATAATACAGTTGCTATATGATAATACAGTTAATATTAAATCTCTTGTATTTGGGCACTTCAAGGATGATCTAGGTATATAAATATGGTATGATGATGATCTAGATATATAAATAGGATGTTACAGGGATGCCTGGCTGGCTCAGTCAATGGAGCATGTGACTCTTGGTCTTGGGGCCATGAGTCCAAGCCCCACATTGGGCATAGAGCTTACTTACAAAAAATAGGATATTACACTATAGACGGTGTGTTGATTTTCTATGAGTCTTTAACACATTACCACCTATATAGTAGCTTAAACAGCTCAAATGTATTATCTCATAGTTCTGTAGGCCAGAAGTCTGCCACAGCTCTCCCTGGGCTAAAATCAAGGAGTTCTCGGGCTGTATTCCTTTCTGTGTAGGCTCTAGAGAAGAATAAGTTTCCTGCTCAGGTGGGTTGTTGATAGAACTTAGTCCCTTCTTGCTAGTTGTAAACTGAGGGCTCTTCCCAGCTTCTAGAGGCTACCACGTTCCTTGGTTTGTGGCCCCTTCCTCCATCTTCACAGCCTGCGTCAGTGGATTGAGTCTTGAGTTTCTCCAACCCTTCTGCTCATCTCTCTCTGACCACAGCTGGGAAAGGTTCTCCAAATTTAAGGAGGCATATGATTAGATTGTACATTCCCTGATAATCCAGGATAATCTCCCCATCTCAAGGTCAGTGGCCTTAGTCACGTCTACGAAGTCTATTTTGCCATTTAAGGCTCTGGGGACAGGGCGTGGACATCTGTTGGTGACCATAATCCTGCCTGCCATTAATGTAGTTCTGTGACTAAAAAATGAAATTATTTAGAATTGGCAGCTTGAAAACACAAGTAAAAATGTTCCCTTAAAGTAGATAAGTGTTCCATCATTTACTTAAATCTGTTAAAGGAGGGTAGCAGAAACAACCACCTTTTGACAGTATTCCTTCTCCTCCCCAAATTTCGTTATTTTATTTTTGCTGCAATCTTTATTTATTTATTTATTTTAAAGATTTTATTTATTTATTTGAGAGAGAGCAGGAACGGGGGGTGGGGCGGAGGGAGAAGCAGACTCCCCGCTGAGCAGGGAGCCCGAAGTGGGGCTCAATCCCAGGACCCCAAAGGCGGACGCTTAACAACTGAGCCACCCAGGCGCCCCCCTGCAATCTTTATTTAATCTTTGGTTAAGATTCTTCATGGGGTCCCTGGGTGGCTCAGTTGGTTAAGCGTCTGCCTTCAGCTCAGGTCATGATCCCAGGGGTCATGGGATTGAGCCTCACTTCGGGCTCCCTGCTCAGTGGGGAGTCTGCTTCTCCCTCTGCCTCTGTCTGCCGCTCCCCCTGCTTGTGTTCGCTCTCTGTCTCTCTTTGTCTCTCAAATAACTAAAATCTTTAAGTAAAATAGTATTCAGAATAACGCAGGCAATCCTTGTATCCTTTCGTAAATACTGACTGCATCTGCCCCCAAAGTGATAGCCATTGCAAGGGGACAGATAAAAATGGTGGGGACATTTTCTTTTTTCTGTATTCTTAGAAACTGTCATTTAAAGGGAAGTCAAATTAAAATGGAGATAACTGAATAGTTTAGGAGGCAAATGTCGCCTTTCTTTGCTTTTACCCAGAAACCTCAGCGTGTGATCCTAAGACAGACTGGCAATATTGTCTACTGTCTTTTATCATGCTCCAAAAAGCAGCTGATTATCTTGGAAGGGCTTCAAAAGCAATTAAGAAAGTCCCTTATGTCAAGTTACATTTCAGACAGGACAAATTAGATGTATGGGGAAATGTCCTGATAAAAGTACTTGAGAAATAATGAATCTGTGTACAATTTGTAATTGCTCCTGCAAAAAATTTACAACATGAAAGAGGCTGTTAACCTGAGACTGAAACTCAGAGATGTATTTTTTTTTCATTACAAATGCAAATGCCTTATGAAATTGAGCCCAGAGCATTTTAAAATGTCCAAAATGTAATTCAAAACATTGTTTATTACATCTCTGTCTGGGCTCTTCACTGCATCACAAGTTGCTTTGTAAATGCTGATTTTTAAGCAGCAGGTCTGCAATGAAAAAATGGCCAATTCGACTTACTAATGTGGCACAGGCGCCAGAATAAAGGGTCAGGGTTAGCACCGATGCCGCAAAAGGGTGGTGATGGATGGTGATTGAAAAGACATTTAGTTACGTGTCTGCGAGATTGTTGCAATTGGTTTCTACTTTATGCATTAAAGATGGACAGGTGATCTTCAGTCTGCATAACCCTATCCCTTTGACTAAGGGCCAGCTCCATGGATAACCAATAATGAGTTAGTAGGGTCAGGGGTTGGTGGGTTGGGTGCTGGAGGCTAGGGATACTCAGTGAGAAATAGGTATCATCTAGATAGAGTACTTTTATCACAATGCTGAGAAATTCAAACGCAATTTCCTTCCCTTATGAACTGTTATTCCCCTCGGAGTAAAATGATTTCAACTCTTCCAAACTGCTTGGATTTTATCCTCAATTTCCTAACTTTTGAAGTATGAGTGTGCCCATTGCTAATTTTTCCCCAGTGATAAACATTAGCAAGTGGGAAGTTATTCTAGGGTTATCATACAATATTTATAGCCCACTTTTTATTTGTGAAGTGTTTGAAGGTCTCTTAAATATGAACTGTTTCCAAATAACCTTGGGCTCATTTTTTATCTTGATCCAAATCCCATGGAAGCAAACCAATCATGAAGCTCTCTAAAAAGTCATTGGGAGCCCCAGGCTCAGAACCCAGCTGTGGAGCACGAACTATTAGGTTCTGTGCTGCTGGAAGCTTTGAGTAACTGAGCCACAGGGACGGATGCTCATTTAGGAATCAAAGTTTGTGCTTTGTATCTGGAAGCCTTTGCCTGAGCTGAGGAAGGTGGACTAAATCCCTCATAGGAGTCCAGATTGTATAGACTTTACTTTTTACACAATTGCCTTTGAGATTGTTCAACAAAGTGATGTCTCTTCTGTTTAAAGAACAGAGAATAGGAACAACAAACCAATGAGAAACAAACTTCAGGGTATTCCAATCTGCAGGATGACTCTGATTTCTAAGTTTGTCTTCATTAATGTTCTATTCCACTTTCATCGGTTCATGTTTTCTCCTGGTGAGCTTTTCCCCACTCCCATCCATCCTCAAATACCATCACAGGTACATACCTCATTATTTCTTACTTTGATCTGCCTTCTCCTGATTTACAACTTGATCACGTTAATTTCCATCTCTCATCAAAGTATGTTTGTCCTGATTCTCTCTAGAGTCAGCATTTGACATGATAACAGTAATCATGCTTGCCGAGTACATTTCTAAGTACAAATCCATTTATGCTCAAAATAACCCTCTGGAGTATTGACTACTTGTGCTCATTTTCTCCGTGGAGGAATGGGAGACACAATGAGGCAAAGCATGTTGTTTAGGCCTTACAGCTGGAAGTTGGTAGAGTCAGGGTTCATGCCCAGCTGATCTGGCCCCAGAGCCCATACTGTTCACCTGTGCTTTTCATTGGCTCTTATAGTGGGGAGAACATCAGCTTTAGGTAAGTTAGACCTGGGCTTAAAGGCAGATCTTGATCTCTGTACTGGCTGTTTTGCCTTCGGAAAATGAAGTAACTTCTCTGGGCTTTAGTTTCCTGAGCAGTAAGTATCTATTTGTGTGCAACACCCAGACAGCCCTCATAAGCTTGCATGGCCAATAGAAGGTGGTTGTATTGTATTCAAGTACTTCCTCAAATAAGCCCTCACATTGTTTTCTTTATTAGTTTGGACAAATCTCTCTCTCTGCACCCCTTTCTTTACTTGGCTTTACCATATGTAAATCTGATCATGTTAATCCACAGCCATGTATTGAGTCCTATGTAATCTCCTGTGCATATGGGAGTATCAAGAGGAATGGTGCATAATTCTTGTCCTAAAGGATCTTGAAATCTAATAAGACCTAAGAATTAAACATGTATAGATGCTATACAAGCATATTAATGTTTTTGGAACAACAGCTATTAGTAAACTACCAATTATTTAGGTATCCTTCCAGAGCTAGCCCATGCATTGATTAAGCATATATTTATATACATACTTCTTTTTAAAAAATGTAGTTAAAAGCATGCTGTAATCCTCAGGTTCCTGGCTGTTTTTTCACTGGACAATATATTTTGTAGGTCATTTCATAGCTGCACCTATATACACACACACAAACACACACACATATGCTTCATTATTTTTGATAGCTTCATAGTATCCCATTACATGGAAACCAGTTCTTTCCTTTATTATTGCCTTATTGTTTTTAACTCCAAACATATACATCAAACTTGCCCACTCACCTGAGTCTTGGATTTAAATGAATTTTAATTCATTGCAAAAAGTCTGTTCTTTTTTTTAAATTCAATTAGTCAACATATAATACATATAATTCATCATTAGTTTTTGATGTAGTGTTCAAAAAAAGTCTGCTCTTAAGGGAGAAAAATTTAGGTACTGAAATTTTGAACTTCATTAAAACATATCTTTATTTTGAAGGTGATGACATTTATTTGGATTTATATTCTGACTTATTTGCTTAGGAAAAACAGCCTCATTAAATCATAGTCATATCAACATACCAGACGAATGTTAAGAAAATGTTAAAGGGGTTCTGTGTATGGAGAAATTGTTGGAGTAATTTTTAATAAAGCAGCACCCTCATGTATCATGGCCACCAGTAACAGTAGATGTAATTCCTACCCCATTGCTCTCCCCATATTTGAAAGTGGGGCTTTGGCTTCCTCAATCACTGTAGGTTTATAATTTTATTTTATTGTGGTAAGAACACTTAGCATGAGATCTACCTTCTTGATAAAGTTTTAAGTGTACAATACATTATTGTTAATGTTGCACAAGGGTTGTAGAGCAGATCTCTAGAATGTACTGATTTTGCGTAATTGAGACTTTATGCCTATTGATTAGCAATTCCCCATCCCCGCTGCACCCTTTCATTCCCAGTCCCTGGCACCTACCAGTTTATTCTGCTTCTAGGAGTTTGACTATTTTAAATACCTCATACAAGTGGAATCATGCAGTATTTGTCCTGTGACTGGCTTATTTTATTTAGCATAATGTCTTCAAGGTTCATCTGTTTCATATTGTAGGATTTCCTTCCTATTTATTTATTTTTTATTTTTGTTTTTATTTATTTATTTATTTTAAAGGAGATAGGCTGCCGAAGGGCTGAAAAGAGAAAGGAGAGGAGGGAGGGAGGGAAGGATCCCTCTGAAGGGCAAAAAGGGATAGCCTTCACCCTTTTGGGCAAGATAGGTCTGGCGGGTTCCCCCAGGGGCTTCGGGTCCTCACTGAGGAGGAACCTTGGCTGGAGGTCATCAGTTCCCCAAGGAGTCCTAGAGTCAGTCTACTGAGGGGAAGTCCTGAGAAATTCCCAGAGAATCCGGGGAGAGCCCCGGGCTGGCAAAGGCTCCTAGTGTGGGGTCCACCAAATTGGGGTGGGGGAGCCCACAAAGGCTCCCGTATGGGCCACCAAGTGGGGTGTCTCTCCTGATCAGATGGGGGGCCACCAAATATGGGGTGATCCTTTGGTTAGAAGCTGGCAGTGTGGGCAGTGAAAGAATTCACCCAAGGCAGAACAAGAGAAATAGAAGCTTATTGAATACGAAGGGAGGAAGCCGCCGGCAGGACAGCAGAGCCTGTTTGCCCCTTCTTTTTTTTTTTAGATTTTATTTATTTATTTGACAGAGACACAGCGAGAGAGGGAACACAAGCAGGGGGAGTGGGGGAGGGAGAAGCAGGCCTCCCACCGAGCAGGGAGCCCGATGCGGGGCTCGATCCCAGGACGCTGGGATCATGACCTGAGCCGAAGGCAGACGCTTGACTGAGCCACCCAGGCGCCCCTGCCCCTTCTTTTTTAAAGCTAAATACTATTCCATGGCATGTATATACCACATCTTCTTTATTTATCCATTGACAGAAGCTTAGGATATTTCCATATCTTGCCTATTGTGAATAATGCTTCATTGAGTATAGGAGTGCAGATAATCTCTTCCAGATCCTCATTTCATTCTTATGGATAAATCCATTAATTTTTTGAGGAATCTCCATGCTGTTTTGCATAGTGACTACACCATTTTACATTCCAACAACAATGTTCTAATTTGTCCACATCCTTGCCAACACTTATATTTGTTAGTCTGATGGTCACCCTAACAGGTGGGAGGTGATCTCATTATGGTTTTGATTTGCATTTCTCTGATTATTAGTGACATCGAGCATCTTTTCATATACCTGTTGGCTATTTCTTTGGAGAAATGACTATATAAGTCTTTGGCCTATTTTTAAGTTGAGTTTTAGTTTTTTTTGCTGTTGAGTTGTATGAGCTCCTTATAGATTTTGGAAGCAAAATCCTTATCTGGCATATGGTTTACAAATATTTTCTCCCATTCTACAGTTTGCCTTTTCACTCTCTTGTTTCTTTTTCCTCACTCTAGTTTTTGCTGTTGTTATTTTTTGTTTGCTTGTTTGTGTTAGGGCAACATAAAAGGAGATATAACATGTTCAGCAAATTTTAACTGGTAATTTTCACATTTTTATTCAATAAAAGCTGATGTTTATAATGATGTTTTAGAAATTCCAAGATGCCGGTATTATTGTTGAAGAAAGATAAAATTCATGCTAGTTTTTTTCCTATATATATATTCTATATATTTCATTTATTTTTACCTATATTTTATTCTAAATTTTTCTTGTGCTCTTAACTGTGTGCTCAGTGCTTTACATGCATTATGTCATTGAATTCTAACATCACGTGAGGTATGTGTTATTCCATCTTACAGATGAGAGAAGCTCAGGGAGACTCAGTAACTCACCCAAGATCATATAGCAGGTGGCAGAGTTGGAACTGAGGTCTGCTTGTATCCAAAGGCCTTGTAATGCTGTTCTGCCACACTACCTCTACGTCTTTGAAAACTGTGGATCTGAATGTCATATACATAAATGCAATCGTATGTATATGTGCACACCTACCCACAATGTTAACTAAAATAGTACTCAGCCATTCCAGGTAGCTCTTTGTTGTAGATAGATAGATAGAGGGTTTAGACCCCCACAGTGTAACATTATACTCCTTTTTTCACTTTGAAAATCTTTGGCCAGCACTGCCAACAGGTAACCAATTTGATTTATATGAATTTTATCTCATCTCAGATTTGCCTGTTTGGGGATGGAAGTGACGAAATGAGGCAGAAGAGTGAGTTGATGGAAAAGGCATTGTATAATATTCACTATGTGCTTTCTGTACTAAGCAAAGAGCTTTGTAGTTGTGGTGTGTAGTAGAAGCTCATCTGTATCATATCAGAGTCCACTTTACTTGGGGAAAACCCACTGCATGTGGTTCTCATGAGACTAGACTCCTTCCTCCTCCCTGCCTGGCAAGGAATGGTCATTTGATCAGTACGTAGGCAGAGAACTCCATTTCCTTGGCCAAAGGGATTGGATCAGAAATGGGCATATGACCCAGTTTGTGTTATTTTAACCTCTTCATGAGATTTTTGCTGTGACTATCAAGAGTTTTCTTTTTTTACCTAGGAAAAATAGTTGTGAGGGTAAAGATTAGCGGCTATCTGAGCCACCATGTGTAGGCTACACTGTAGTCTAGGAATGAACTTCAGAAAAGCAGAGCCAAAAGTTTGAGAGAAATATTGGAATTCCTAATGACATCAGTTGAACCCTTTGTTCAGCTATGCTCGAAGCCAGCTTCATTGTCTTGAACTTTCCAATGACATGAGCCTCCTTGGAGCAATGGCATATTCAGGGCTGGAACTGTGAGGTGTGCATAGGTACCAGAAAGTAAGGAAGTGATCAAAAATAACGGGGGCATGTCAGAAGGACACAGGAACCAATGTGAAGACTCTCCTAAGAGCCACATCTGGGACAATTTTAGCATAATAATAATAATAGAATATTTGATATGTAATAAATATGTGAGTCCATACCAATTTACATAAATCATGGAATAAACAAATAAATCAGGGAAATGGGACAGCTTTTCCTTAACAGTAGAATTCTAGTTGATAAGTGTAAGATGCATGGTGGAAACAGAAGCTTATCATTTGCCAAACACCACAGTAATAATTGTTGCAGGCAATAATCATTGGTGGATGCTAAAATGAGTGAATGAAAGTATGATGAGAAAAGCCTATTTGCACCATCCCAAGATACCACCTTACAAAATACTTATTTACAAAGGAGAAACTAGTAACTCTACAGCGGAGAAACCTTGTAGATACTACCTTGACCAAGTAATCAAAGTTAGTATCACAGCAATGAGACATTGACATGTGGCTTCTGATATGATGCCCTAAGAAGGACACAATGTCGCTTCTGTGGTATTCTTATCAAAAATGCATAACCTGAATCTAAATCATGAGAAAATCTGAGACAAACTCAAGTTGAGGGACTTATTTTATTTTATTTATTTAAAGATTTTATTTATTCATTTGATAGAGAGAGACACAGCGAGAGAGGGAACACAAGCAGGGGGAGTGGGAGAAGGAGAAGCAGGCTCCCTGCCAAGCAGGGAGCCCGATGCGGGGCTCAATCCCAGCACCCTGAGATCATGACCTGAGCTGAAGGCAGACGCTTAACGACTGAGCCACCCAGGTGCCCCGAGGGACTTATTTTAAATAACTGGCTAGTATTCTTCAAACTTGTCAAAGTCAAGAAGGATAAAGAAGACTGAGGAACTTTCCCAGATTGGTAGAGACCAAGGAGATATGAAGCCTCAAAGCAACATGGGATCCTGGACCAGAAAAAGACAATTGTCAAAATTTGATTCAGGTTTGTAGATTAAGGTATTTTTATCAATATTAATTTCCTGGTTTTAGTGGTTTATGGCAGGGGCGCCTGGGTGGCTCAGTCTGTTAAGTGCCTGCCTTCAACTCAGGTCATGATCTCCAGGTCCTGGGATCGAGTCCTGCATCGGGCTCCCTGCTCAGCAGGGAGTCTGCTTCTCCCTCTCCCTCTAACCCCCCCAACCCTGCTCATGCATGCTCTCTCTCTCTTAAATAAATAAATAAAATCCTAAAAAAAAAGAGTTTATGGTAGTTAATTTGTTTATATTTTGGGGAAGCTGGGTGAAGGGTATATGGAAATTGAGTAGTGTTTTTGTAATTCTTTTGGAAATCTAAAATTATTCTAAATAAAATTATTTCCCCTCTTGTTGTCATTTTAAGTTATTTTATGTTAGGTTTCTCTCATCTGAAACCAAAAATGCCGTAATTTAATAAAGTATACTTATTTTGTTGAATTTTCACAACAGCCCCATAAAGCTTTAGGTAGTTTAAATAATTTTCACATAGTAAATGACAGAGCCAGGATTTGAATCTACATCTGCTTGACTTCAAAATTTTATGCATATTATAAAAATAACCAACTGGATAAGCAGTCCAGCTTATGTTAAAATTTACTGTATTTTCAAAAACTCTACCTTGTTCCAGAGAAGACTTGAAGCAGAATACTTGAGATTTGAGTACAGGTTAGGAGAAATATTGGCAAAATATTAGAAAATATTTTAGTGTTTGTGTTTTATAAGCATACAGTAAAACTCTAATTATGTGGTACAGGAAGGCATACCAATTAGCCTCAATATGGACTTCCTCTGAAAATAATTAACATTTGACAGACAGTATGATCTAATGAACCAGATGACTGAGGCATTTTTCCAATGGGATACATACCTGGTTTAAGCCTTTGATGAACTGTTTTTTTAGATGGGAGTAGTTTAAGGAAAAGCAAACAGTAGGGCATGTTAAAGTATCTATTAACTAAACACCCTGAAAGGGCATAAAATGCCTCCAGCTGCCAAAAAACAATTAGGCTGCAAATATGCCTTTGGTTACCTAACTACACATTTCCCTAAACATTTAGTTCTAATTAATTTTCTTCATTACACAACAATGCCTCTCCTAATTACACTAGAGAAATTCTATAAACCTACTAGCTATTCGAAGTCTTTATTGCACAAATTATTCTGGTAGGCCCCTATTAGAAGCAAATCCTCACTCTCTAATTTATACATACCTCATCTCAGCGGACATGGGCTACTTAGTAAACCCTTGACAGCCCAGCAAACTAATCCTGATGTGACCATTTTCCAAATTAGGAATTTTGGCATGATGGAATACCAAGGCTGAATAATTTAAAACATACCAAGGTAAAGGAAAGAAACGTACAAACACAAGGACCGTGTAGCATCCGAATTCATACACATGTTGCCAAAGTTTGTGATCCCTGGATCAGCAAGAGAGGCTGACTCTGAGGAGAAAAAAAACGCCTTTGCTTTCAGTGAACTCGTAAGTACAAAGGGTAGGCAGTGGCGGTCCTCAGGCACCAGAAACAATACAGCGAGTACAGTCAGTATAAAGAACTAAATGGGTCATTGAATCATAGACTTCTAAGGGTAGGAAGAGACCCCGAACCCCTCACCTCATAAACGAGGACATTAAGGTCCATTAAAGTGACTTGGGCTGGTGCCACTCTCCAAGGTCCTGGCAGAGCTGGCCACACAACACAGTGTCACCCTAGAGAGGGTTAGTACACTTGATTGGAGCCTATTAGCTGTTTGAAAGTTGGGGCAAAGCAGAGTTTGATTCCTACACAGCTATTTTTGGCTTCCTTTCCCAGCCACATAAAAACTGGTGAACTTAATTATCAAGGTTTTGGAGGATGACATGTAAGCCAGTCAGTACACATGCATCTTCAGTATTCAAAACTCAAAGCCAATGGATGGTGATTTAGCAGCTCCCCTTTCTATGCCTGGAGTGTGGTGATTAATCAACCATCTCAGCCCAGGCCTAGGGACATGCTTCTGACTTTTTTTTGGTACATATGAATTTTCTCTCGTGACATTAGATGAAAAGTTACCTAGAGTTTTGCTAGCATCAACATCACTTGGGAGATTATTAGTTCCCAAACCTATAGGAACAGAATTTGCATTTTAACAAGATCCCCAGATAATTCATGTGCTCACTGAAGTTTGAACAGCATGGGTCTAGAGCAGTAATCTTCAAATGTTAGCATGCCTCCACTCATCCGGAGGGCACCCCATCCCCAGAGTTTCTGAGGCCTAGAATTGGCATCTCTAACAAGGCTATCAGGAGACTTCTGAGAAAAAAGCTTGGATTCTGGCATAGACTCTCTGCTTTGCCAGATCTTTGGGGGTTTTGGAGATTCAGTTGCTGGAGTTTTTGGTAACCGAGGGCTCTTTATTGTTCACGAAGTGTGGATTTGTGCAGTCCTTTTGGTGACTGGAAATTCTACACATTTGAAGATATCAGTAAGTCAGTGGTTTCAGAGGTAGGTTGTTAATGCAGATTGCTGATCCCCACCGCCAACCCCTCCCCCACCCCCCCAAATTAGTGGGTCCTGGATGAGGTCCAGAAATATGCATTTTTAATAAACATCCACCTGATTCTGAGACAGGTGGTCAAACAACATACTCCGAGAAACACTGATTTAAATGCTGAACATCTTAGGGAAAAAGCAGGATTTGTGCCCTCTCAGCAGCAGGATTTCAACATTCTCCCAGTGCGGGCAGCAAGTACTTCTCATAATTTAGAAATTGAAGCAGTTCCAGGAAGTCAGTCCACTGAGCCTTTTCCTCATGGAAGCCCCAATAGAACTTGCTCACTCCTCCTTTCTTAATTATGTCTGGCCAGAAGTGAGCACTCCAGCCGCTGTGTTCTTTAATCTACTTATCCATCTTATAACTGCAATTAATCAGGTGCAGCCATCCATCTGGTTAATATGAGGACAAGCTGTTAATTTGTGAATGAAGATAAAGGTCTAAAGACAACAAACAAACTAGCAAGGAGCTCTAGAAGGTAACATTTACCCCAAACCCTGCAAAGCAGGGTGAAGGAACAGGGGAATTCACTTGTTACAATAAAATAAGGAAACGCTTTTTGGTGGAGGGAAGTGAATATAGAATTTAGGCACCTCTGGGTATCCATGTGGCTTGTCCCCAGGTCATCTCTGAACTTAGAATCTTTAGCTATAATATAGGAAAATAATAGGACTTAATCTTCATCTCAGGGAAGTGAGGAGACTCCACTGAGATCAAGAGAGACAAAACACTTTGTAAAATGCAGCAGAAATATTTTTGGTCATTTCTGTGTATTTCTTTTACTTGTTTCATAGATATACAGGGGGATCTCTTTTCATGTGCATCTGACACTTTGAGTTTTCTAGCAAGGAGATTGCACACGTTGATCACATGGTAGCTTTGCTATTTTATAGTCTTCAAGTTTTTTTTGTTTGTTTAGTTTTTTGGTTTCTAAAATCCACAGAACAGATTCCCTAATCCTTTCCAACCCCAGTCTTAAACTTAAATGTACATTTCAGTGTGTTATGGACTGAAGGTGTCCTCTTCAAATCCACTTGTTGAAACCCTAACACCCCGTGTGATGGAATTGGAGGTGGGCCTTTGAGAGGTAATTAGATTAAGATTATATTTTGAGGGTGGGACCCTGGTAATGGGAATAGTGCCTTTATAAGAAGAGGAAGAGAGAGAGCACCTAGGAAAGGCCATGTGAGCACACAGCAAGGGGACACATTTCTTTAAACCTGGAAGAGTGTCCTCACCAAGAACTGAATGTGCCAGCACCTTGATATTGGACATCACAGCCTCCAGAACTGTGAGAAATAAATATTTGTTGTTTAAGCACCCCCCCATTCCCTTCAGTTTATGGTATTTTGTTATAGCGGCCTGAGCTGACTCAGATGGGGCTCCCTGCCACTGGGCCCAATTCAGTAGGTTTGGGAGGAGCCTGGGAATTTGCATTTTTGGGGGGGATTTTTTTTTTTAAGATTTTATTTATTTATTTGAGATAGAGTGAGATAGGGCACAAGCAGGAGAGGGAGAAGCAGGCTCCCCACTGAGCAGGGAGCCCAATGTGGGGGCTCAATCCCAGGACCCTGAGATCATGACCTGAGCTTCATGAAGGCAGATGCTTAACCAACTGAGCCATCCAGGCGCCCCAAGAGAATTTGCATTTTTGACAAGATCACTTTCCTTTTTAATTCTGCGGTGTTATGGACTGCATTTTAAGCACCACTGCATTAAAACAAAATTTCCTCTGATTACAAAATGTAAGCTTTCTTTACTTTTAAAAAGTTTATGTTCTCTACCTCATATTCCTACTCCTGGTCTCCAATTTAAAAGGAAGCATACACCAGATTTAGAACTAAATGAGGTATAGAGAAAATATACACCTAATGACCTTGCATGCACTTTTGTCAACACTGCACTAAGCACAATTTCTTCTTTTCCATGTCATTAAGAAATATTTTGAAAGCCTTTCAACTACCCTAGGAGTTTATGATCAAGTTGGGAAGACCAAATATACCCTGCAAAACACTTTGCGAATAATTACTGAGCAAAATAAACTATGAATGCAGAACAACATTGCCTAAAGTCCCCAGGTGAGAGCACGGTCACATTCCTAAAAGGAGAAATTGAGATCTAAATCCCAAGTGCTCAGAAAATCTACTTTATCACTTCAACTTGTTTACAGCCAGCTAGAGGCAAACCTCTAGACTACAGTTCAATCACAGATGGGGTAAAACTTTGAAGTGCTTCCAGTGGCCTAACGGTCTGCCCCGTGTCATTAGATAAAGTCTGAGAGCAGTCTCTCCAAGTGTGATCTATGGGCCACCTGCAGCAGGATTGCCTTAGAAATCTATTCATTGTACCTCCCCCAAAAAACCTTGAAAGCCAGGTTGTGGAAACTTGTCATTTACCTAGCTCCCCAGATAACTCTTATGTTTAGTTTGAGAGGACATCCTCCAGGAACTTCTCCCCAACCCCACCCAGTACATCTGACTTCTGGGATTACCACTTTGTTCTTGAGACAATGTTACTCGGCAGGCATTGTTAAACCTGCAGCTGTCAGGAGATGTTGAGTTTTCAGTTTCAGTCTGGGTAGATTCAGATAGGACAGGAGCCTTCCCTTTGCACTCGCAAGCACAGAGATCTGTGATGGACAAATGGGGAGGTGAAACTCTGTGCTGTGAATTGTGTAAGACTGTTGAATCACAGACCTGTACCTCTGAAAAAAATAATACATTATATGTTAAAAAAAAAAGATAGTAGGAAGGGAGAAATGAAGGGGGGGAAAATCGGTGGGGGAGACGAACCATGAGAGACTATGGACTTTGAGAAACAAACTGAGGGTTCTAGAGGGGAGGGGGGTGGGAGGATGGGTTAGCCTGGTGATGGGTATTAAAGACGGCACGTACTGAATGGAGCACTGGGTGTTATACACAAACAATGAATCATGGAACACTACATCAAAAACTAATGATGTAATGTATGGTGATTAACATAACATAATAATAATAATAAAAAAAGGAAATCCAAAGAAAGAAAAAAGGATCAGGGTCTGAGGATAGTTTCAAGAGCCCTGTCGCTGTTGGGCGGGTCCCAGGGAGTTGGACTGATTAGGTTGAGACTGTAGTGTGAACCCTGAAGGGTGGTGTTTTTTTGTTGTGAGCAAGTGCCTGATTTCAGCTTTGATTGCCCAGGCACCCATTTCAAAGTGGTGTCCACTTCAAAAATGACTATTTCTCATAAACACACGCCAGCTACATGATTCAATAAAAATCCAGGCCACCTCCCGCACCGATGCTCCTTGGTTTTAGAGATCTTGGTTGATTTTGGTGACTGACCATTTGGGCCACTTGTCTTTTCCCTTCCCTGCACTTTAAACTCCCCCTGTTATGTTTTAAGTTCTCCAATAAAGAGAGAGCCCTTGAAACCCTAGGCCCCCACCTTCAACCCCGATAAAAACAGAATGTTTGGCACTCTCCTGTGCTCACTCTCCCTCCCTCTCCGACTTCTACTCCTCCCTGAGACCTCACTGTGTGGCCCCAGGCGTGCTGTGTAATTTCTAGGTCTTGTAAATAATAAACCTTTATTTTTTCCAAAGTTTCCGGGTGGTTGTTGCTGAAGGGCGTCTTGCTATCATAATAAGAACCACAAGGGTCAGTCCAGTGGTAACACTGGTTTGGAAAGGTTGTCTGTGGGAATCTCACTGGAGTCCAGGTGAGTGCCCCCAGGCATTTCTAGCATTGCTATTGATAAGCTGAGACCAGCACAAAACAGAGGTAGACTTATTTTTGTTTGTTTTCTTAAAAAGTCCTGTTTCTAAAAAGAAAATTTCTTTCATTTACCCATGCTGTATCCAAAGGGTAGATGACAGGAATATGAGGGCAGTAAATTTAGTCCTGTGATCTATTTATGAGCTTCAGGCTGAGGCAAAGTCTTTCTTCTTGAAAGCCATTGAGCAATTTCTAATTATGAATGAATACATATCCATTGTGGACACCTGTAAAAGCAGCAATAAATGCAAAGAAATCTAATCCTATCAAAATAATCTAATGATTGCTGAGTGTATAGTGGTGTGGGATTTCAGATTATTAATAAATGGAGCCACGCTATGCATTTGCTAGCTGCTATCTTCCCCTAATATAAATATTGTCACTGTTTTTCTCCTTTAAAATATATTCTGTGCCCTGATTTTTAAAATGGCTACATAGTTCCCCATTGTATTGATATTATGGTTTATATACATAGTCATTGATATGGAATGCACTGTCCTTTGATAGTTCCCAACAAGATCTCCCTGTTTTATACCAGATGGCTTCTCCAGCTCTTGCCTAATGATCAAGGGGTAATGTTCTGATTATAGTAGTTGTTCCATTTTTCTCCCTTTAGATCACTTACGTTCTCATTTCATCCTTAGGGGCTTTCTGAAAGCAACTACAGCAGTCTCAACCCCTTGTATTTCATTCATTCATTTATTTATTCATCAAATATTGAGGAAATGGAGGTGACAGATACAAACCCTGCCTTTCATGGCTTTGATTCTGGTTTGAGCTCCAGAGCAATATACTAGTAAAAAAATATATAATGCCAAGTAGTGAGAAGAATCACTTAAGTAGGTCTAGATTTATCGCTCTTAATTGGAAGGACATCTGTTACACTACAAACATTACTGTCAGCAAAATCAGGGTAGAAGGCTGAGGTCACAGTGGGTCAAGGGGAGGAGATCAAGGACCCCCTCTCCTCCAATATATGAGCACTTCTCGCTCTGTCACTGATGGTCTTCCTGGTTCCCCATTTTATGTACCATATAAAGGCATGATCCGATTATTAGCTCAATGGATGACAATTTTTTAAATTAGATGGCGAACACCAGGCCTCCTTTCTGAAGTAGATCATTTTATTTATAATGGTCTTGCCTTTGGCTTGCTGCTTACTGTTTTTGTGGTTTTTCTTTTGTTGTTGCTTCTTTCTTTCTTTCTTTCTTTCTTTCTTTCTTTCTTTCTTTCTATCAATGAAGGATTTAGACTGGATGGACAGTGTTGGGAGTCTTGTTTCTCTTTTAAAGTTGAACAGAATGCTATTTATTGCGTATTTCTGGGGTCAAGCAAATCAATAAAGGAGGCCAACAAAAGCATGTCCTTCAGAAGTCACCAGCTCACTGAACGTGTATTGTGGCAAAAGCTGCACTTTTGTATCTTAAGAAAAAGGGATGGATCCCAATACTATCTAACTTCTCTGTCAGACCGCAGATGAAGAGAAACTAGTCCAAAAAGTTATGTTTCCTCACTGAACTTTCAGATGTCTGCTCATAGATGAGCTTCTAATTAACCAAAATCTGGCTCCCATGAGGTCACTAAAAATCTGACACTTTTTCAGAAGGAAATTTTAGAGTAACCCTCTGATCATTTTAGAGAGCATTGAAGCATAAAAGCATTTTGCTTTCCAATGGAAGTTCTTTTCTGTTCGTGTCAAAGATAAAATCTCCATGATCCCTTCTGTGTTTCTAAGCATCACGGCTAAACAGCTTAAAGAAATTTCCCATCCTTTTTCTCTAATTTGAACCTAAGCAGGCTTAAAGGGAGCAATAATGATATCTAGGATGGCTTCGTGTAGACCTCGATGGTTTTTGTGTATTTTCATTATGCATTTATTTGGTAATCAGAGGAAGTTATTTTGCTTCTTATATATCCAATTCCTCAAACAGAGTAAAGTCAGAATAAAGTGAACCATCAAGTGTTATAAAAGATTCACATTAGAGGAAAATATCCTTTTAGCTTTATTTTAATGGGAAGGGAATTAAGAAGTGCATGCTCAACATTTGTTAAGTCTGACTATTGTAGAATCTATTTCCTTACTACATAATGGTGAAATTTTTGTGGGTTAAAAAGAAAGGATGATACGTTAGTTGGCTTGGGCTGCCATAATAAGGTATCACAGACTGGGGTGGCTTAAACAACAGACATTCATTTTCTCACAGTTCTGGAGGCTGGAAGTCCCAGATCTCAAGGTGCTGTTAGTATGGGTTTCCGTTAAGAGCTTCCTCCAAGCTGGCAGACCGCACCTTCTCGCAGGGTGCCTACAAGGCCTTTTCTCTGCGCATGCTCGGAGAGAGTGCTCTGGTTTCTTTTCCTCTTTCCATAAGGACCCGTCCAACTGGATTAGGACCCCACCCTTGTGACCTTATTAACTTTAATTATCTTGAAGGCCGTATCTTCAAAAATAGTCACATTATGGGTTAGGGTTTCACCATGAGTTTTGAGGGACACAGTTCAGTCCGTAACAGATGGAATAATTCTGAGGGACTTTTGTGAGGGATCTTTCTGAAAGAGTTCTTCCCAAGTGTGAAAACCCTTGTAACCTCTATCACTGAAGTAGGTAGAGAGGGGAGTGATAATTTGAAATGGGACTTTTTAGTGCCGACAGAGCCTCAGACCTGAGCATGTTGACCCAGAACCCAGGGTCCCCCTTCAGGAGCTCGTTAAAACTTTTCAATCTACCTATGTGAGGGTTTCCAGATTCAAGCCTAGAGAATTTCTACAGGGTGGTGTGATACTTTGGTCTACCAAAAGCTTTCTCAGCTTTCTTTCTTAAATAAGAAACATGTTTGTTTGTTTATTTATTTATAGGAAGAATCACTTATTTTTTTAAAGATTTTATTTATATATTTATTTGAGTGACGGGGAGAGAGAGAGAGCAAGAGGAGGGACAGAGGGAGAGGGAGAGAGAGAATTTCAAGCTGACTCTGTGCGGGGCTCCATCCCAGGACCCTGAGTTCATGACCTGAGCTGAAATCAAGAGTCAGACACTCAACCAACTGGGCCACCCAGGTACCCCAAGAAATATGTTTATTAATAACCAAGTCACCTTTTCCTTTACCTTTAGTGTCAGTCCCCAACCAAGCTAAACACATGTTTCTGAACTGGATTTAATGCATATCTTAATGACCACTTTTGTCAAGGATTTATGCAGTCTTCCTTGTGCTCTTTGAGAAACGTCAAGTTCATGTAATTTTTTAACCTACCTCATTCTACTTTATATATGTCAAACCTCTCAGTCTTCAAAAGGGAACAATTGTGCTCTCTTTGGACATAAATGCTCTTGCTGCTGGTGAAATCAGGTCTGTTTGTTCAATTATAGGACTTTCTCCGGATGCCTACAATGGAACATTATGTCTGGTCAGTTAGTGGTCCTTTAACCTTCAGGTAAAAACAGCATGGCCTGGAGAAGAAAATTTATTTTTTCTCCTGATTAAAAAAAAAGAGATTATGGATGATCATTATAGAAAACAGGAAGGAGAAGGAAGAGAAGAAGAAGAAGAAGAAGAGGAAGTGCAAACCCCACATACGAGAAAGCAAGCTCATCATCTTACCACGAAGAAATAGTCATTGTTAACATTTTGGCTTATTTTCACCTGGTCCTTATTTTAATAGTATTGACAGAGTATTTGTCATGTGTTAAATACTTTGCATTCATTGAAAGATAGACCTTGTTATCTTAAACTCTTAGAAACTACTATGATGCATACAGATAATGTATTTAGGGTACTCCACATCTACGCCCCCCCCATAGATGGATTCCCCTGTGTGGGTTTCTCTGTACCTTATTTTCCTTAATATTGCTATTATAGACATTTAATCATGAAAATAAATAATCTTTAAAAATATCTATTTCATACCTCTATTTCAGGCTGCAGATGTAACACGATGTATTTAATCACCTCCCCACTGCTGGCTTTTGAGGTTGTTGCTCGCCTTTTTATGCTGTTGCTTTCAGGATACTTGTTCTGCCAAATCAGAACCAAAATGTCTATATTCTGAAACTTGATTTTACAGTAGGTATCAGGGCCTTTTTTTTTTTTTTTTAAACTATCTGGAAATTCTCTCTTATACCTGGTTATAGACAAAAAGACTTTGAAATATGAGCATTTCCAGAGAGGGGGAGGGGCATCAAAATTACTTTAAAGATTGGCAAGCAGGATCTGAAGTCCTCTTAGACCACAGTTCCTTCTATCACCGGACTCCTTCCATCAATTCCATACACATCTGTTTGGGGCGCAGACAGCCCCTCCTGGCGGAGTGCTCACATGGCCTTTTCTCTGTGCATGTGCAGAGGGAGCGCTATGGTTTCATGGCGTGGGTAACTTTATTTTGATAAAATTATAAGCTTCTGAAACACTTGTAAGAATAATAATACAAAGAGCTTCCCTTTTAAAAAGACTATTTTTAAAGAGCAGTTTTAGGTTCACAGCAAAATTGAGGGGAAGGTACAGAAGTTTGCCACACACTCCCGGCCGCACACACTCAGAGCTTCCCCCATTGTTAACATCCCCCACCTCTGCATCCCTCCCTCCCTCTGACCCTGGCAACCGCTGATCTTTTTACTGTCTCCATGGATTTTGCCTTTTCCAGAATTTCATATAGTTGGAATCAGGCAAGTCTGATCATTTTTAAGAAGAAGGCACGAAAAGCTGCTGTGAGAGTGAGGGTTGTCAACTGTGAGCTTTGCTGTAAGGTGACTTCACTGGCTATTTCATTAGGATAACCCAGTATCAGTGTTGTTAGGTATTTCCTCTTTGGCTGGTCAGATTTCCTGCAGAAGTCTTTTGTTATATCATGCCCAGAGGGCACTAATTTGGGTGTCAACATTCTGGGCTCAAGTCGGGGAGGAAGGCTGGGGTCTCAGGTTCTGGGATGTAAACTTTCTCTTAATCCTCCCGTTTTTGGTAGATGCTCCCTGCCTTGGCCTCCATAATATCCTCACTGGCCTTCTGTGCAGAGGAGGGGAGGAAATCTGTGCTTTTAACTGCTCATGAAACAGATGACACCAATTTTCAGGTTTTTAGTCCCGTCCTTACTCCACAGTTCCAGAAGTCTCTAATGTGACAAACCGCTGGGCCTTTTGGGTTCTGAAATCGAATGACTTGCTTCTTGGGTCACCCTCCTGACAGATTAGGTTTCTGCTTCCCAGGTCTGCAAGCTAAATCAATGACCACTTAGTCTGTTTTCCAAATCTCCAAATTTTATTTTCATTTTCTCTTCTATTCTTTGTCCTTATGAGTTTATGCCTTTTTCTTTTAAAATCCCTTTAGTATTGATATAGCAAGGTTTTGGGAGGCAGAGGAGATAATGTGTGTATTCTATTTCCTGAATTTTACTGAAAGTCTCCTAACACTTTTTTATATAATAAAACACTTTTTTTGTGTTATGGGTTTTTTTTCTTTAAAGATTTTATTTATTTATTTGCCAGAGAGAGAGAGAGAGTGAGCACATGAGCAGGGGGGAGGGGCAGAAAGAGAGGGAGAAGCAGACTCCCCGCTGAGCAGGGAGCCTGATGTGGGACTTGATCCCAGGACCTGGAGATCATGACCTGAGCAGAAGGCAGACGCCCAATGACTGAGCCACCCAGGTGCCCTTTTTTGTGTTATGGTTTTATTCCTATGTAGGTGAAGCATACTATTGATTATGAAGCCCTCGTAGTTTGTCCTACTGCACCATTCTTACAATTACAGGTGCTAGAGGGAGACAGAACTCTGTTCAAACAATGGCTCTGCCAGCTACTAGCTTTGTGACCCTGGGAAAGTCGCTTCATTTTGCCAAAGCCTCAATTTCCTCGCTTGTAAAATGAAGATGAAAATGACACTTGCCTCCTATGAGTGTTTTAAGGATTAACCAAGACAGTAGATTTAATGTGTCATCACGGTGCCTGACTCATAGTAGGTGCTCAGGAAATGGCTGCCCTTGGCCTGGTGCTCATCCTTAAATTAGTGTAGTGGAAGTGGCAGAAAATGGTCGAAAGAGCGAAGATATTTCCAGGGATTGAGCCTGTTTCTGAAATGCCGGTTTCTGTAAAAGTTAATCTTTAGATCTCACCTGGATGGGCAACTCTTGACATTTGAAGCAGGGAGACCTAATCCACAGGTGAAGGCCATAGCAACCCTCATTCATTCATTCATTCATTCATTCATCAAGGAGTGCTCACTGTGTGGAGCATTTTAAGGTGCATATTATATAGCCTATGAGTTAAGCACTAAATACTTCAGAATGCCTCTCATAAAGCAAATTTGTTTCATATTAAGATTTAATAGAATTAACAAAATATCCTTAATAGTATCTAATATTCAGTATATATTAAAACTGCTTTGATTATCATAATTTCCGTTTTCTAAACATTTGCTCTGTTTATTGATTTGGTTTCCAAATGTGGTCTTTTTATTGTTTTTTCATTCTTAAATCTCAGTTTTCTTTTAGCTCTCTCCCTCCTGCCCCCAAGCACTTCCCTTTTCTTTTTTCCCCCCTGTCTTTGCTTGTTGAAGAAAGAAGGTAATGGTTCCATCGAAAGTCCCATATTCTGGATCTGGCCAATGCATCCTCGTGGTACAGGTTAACTTGTTTCTCTATCTCCAGTACTCTGTGTGTTGGGGGAGGTGGAACTAAAGGCAGATTAATTTCCACATCAATTTATTTTTTATTTCTTTTGGAAGAATATGTTATAGTGGTCCCATGTAATTTATATCTTATCATGTCACATGATACATAATCTTTGGTTGTTTAGTGTTTAGTGGTACTAATAAATCAGTGGTTTCAGGTGATGATATTCTCACTCTTTCAGGGTAAAGTTTCCCATCAACATTTTATTTAATTGTTTTATCATCTATTATTGACTATTATACATTGAATTGTGTCCTCACAAAAGATATGTTGAAATTCTAACCTCTGGTACCTATGAATGTAATCTCATTTGTGAATAGGATTTTTGCAGATATAATCAAGTTAAGATGAAGTCATTAGGGTGGGCTTAAATCCAGTATGACTGGTGTCCTCCTAAGAAGGGGAAAATGTCATGTAAAGTCAGAGACTTTAACCCCTCAAACAGTGGGGCACCTCTTTCCAGTTGCCCTCACTCAGAGGAAACAAGGATTGATCTGGCCCCCAGTGATGTAGGTGGTGGGTGAGGACGCCCCCGCCTGGATTCTGGGCTGCACACACGAGGAGCCAGCAAGGATGCTTTCTCCCACCATGCTCTCCCCAACATCCTAGGCACATCTTTTTATAATCCGGTTTCTTAGGTATAAGGAGTTGTATTTTTATTTCATTTTCTAAGTCCTAGAACTTAACAGAAAAGCCTTTTAAATATTCTTTTAGGGGTGCCTGGATGGCTCTGGTGGTCTCTGTCAAATAAATAAATAAAATCTCTAAAGATTTTATTTATTTATTGAGAGAGAGAGAGAGAGAGAGCACAACCAGGGGGAGCAGCAGGAGAGAGAGAAGCAGGCTCCCCATTGAGCAGGGAGGCCGATGCGGGGCTCGATCCCAGGACCCTGGGCTTACGACTTGAGCTGAAGGCAGATGCTTAACTGGCTGAACCACCCAGGCGCCCCTAAAAAAAAATTCTTTTATTTTATTTTTGGTTAATAGTTTTGTACTTTGTATTTTTTAATACAACCAACCAGTCTTTTTCCTAGCTGATCTTCTCCAAAGCATTGCTCTTTCTTACTGACAATAAAAATGGGTTCATGGCTCCAGTTAAAAACAACAACAACAAAAACAAGACAAAGCCTGGAATAATACAGGTGCAAGCCAAGGAATGCACAAGGATTGATGGGGTCGCCACCAGAAATGAGGAAGAGGCCAAGTAGGATTCTATCCAGAGTTGCAAAGGGAGCACGGCCTTGCTGACACCTTCATTTCAGACCACCAGCCTTCAGAACTGTGAGGGAAGACATTTCTGTTGTTTTAAGCCACCCAGTCTGTGGACTAACTTACAGTAGCCCTAGGAAAGTAGCACAATGGCCATTTCTTGGATTTGGTGGTTTCAGTGAAAGTTGTGAAATGGTAATATTTGAATTCTGTCACTTCTTCTGTATCCATTAGCTGGAATTATTTCAGTAGAAAAACTTTCTTTCTTTCCCCAAGTCTATTTCATTGCCTTGGAGTATATTTACTCTAGAAAGGTATAGTATATGTTGATGTTTTTTCCCATTCATTCATTCATTCATTCAAGTAAGCTTTATGCCCAGGGTAGGGCTTGAACGCATGACCCTGAGACCAAGAGTTGCATGCTCTAGGGGTGCCTTGGGTGGCTCAGTTGGTTAAGAGTCTGACTCTTGATTTCTGCTCAGGTCATGATCTCAGGGTTGTGCGATTGAGCCCCAGGTCAGGCTCTGCACTCAGCATGGAGTCCGCTTGAGATTCTCTCTCTCCCTCTCTCTCTGCTCTGGCCCCCCCACCCCTCTTTCTAAAATAAATAAATAAATCTTTAAAAAAAAAAAAAAGAGTCGCATGCTCTAGTGATTGAGCCAACCAGGCACCCTTGTTCTTTCTGTTTTGACTGTCAAATTTCAAAGTAATGAGTTGGCAACACTTAGTGATGTCCAATGAGCTTATTTTTTTTCCCATTTTTTCTTTTGAGTATATTATGGACTTATGAACTTATTTAAAAGAGAATGTCATTAATAAATTATTCTGGACCTCTGGGCTTCTCCCAGTTGTAAATGAAATGTAGGATTGATATCTTGCCCATGGGTAAAATGTATACTAAGAAAAACGACCTTGTTAGGATGTCTAAGAAAATGCCTTTTGGTGACCCAGTGGGAGTCTATTTAAGTTCCAGTAGGGTCAAAGTTGAGTTTGGCTCAGATAATTCTCTGAAAACCAGTATAATATTAAATGTAATTATATTACTATTTGTTTTCCAGCTTGATAAATCTGTCTCCTTAGAACTGCCACCATTTTGCTTGGAGAAGAATTAAGTTTAGATACACTCTCAGAATTTCTTCCTATCTCAAAACCATTACAAGCTATGAACAGACTCCCTCTTTTTATGGGGCAGATGAACATGAGGATAAAGAGTAGCAAATGAATGGAGATTTATGTTTATTTATTTATTTATTTATTTTAAAGATTTTATCCATTTGTTTGATAGAGAGAGACACAGCGAGAGAGGGAACACAAGCAGGGGGCGTGGGAGAGGGAGAAGCAGGCTTCCCGTGGAGCCGGGAGCCCGATGCAGGGCTAGATCCCAGGACCCTGGATCATCACCTGAGTCGAAGGCAGACGCTTAACGACTGAGCCACCCAGGTGCCCCTTGTGTTTATTTTTGAAAATAAAAATCTGGGTTTGAGAATTAGTGCATTTGAGGGAAAAACAGATTAATTAAAATTAGAAATGTCCTAAAAAATTCAATTTTATAGTTGTAGCTATAGTTCACATCTCCCCACAAAATTCAAGCTCCCTCAGTGCAGGACCATGTCTAACGTATCAGTCTATCCTCACTCAGTACGAAGTTTTCACAGAGTAGGTGCTTCACAAATAAATGAATATAATTAGAATTCAGTGCAATTAAAGTTCTTTAAAAGATCAATATACGTTAGACAAATTCAGAGCAATGAACATCATGTGAGAAGATGGATTGGATCCAATTACCATAAAAATGATACACTAACTGTATACAAAGTGATGCGGAAGTGCACTGATAAAGATGCCCACAATATAAAACAGGTATGGTATCGCATACTATCTCATTATATAAAGAAAAATGGTAGGTGATATTTCAGTATGAATTAGAAGGAACTTAGAGGAATCTATATGTCTCTAATGGGCTTAGTCCCTCAGGATGCAGTTAAGCAAAAAGAAACCACACAAAATATTTCAACGTAAGAGATTTCACATAGCGACATACTTACAAGGTTGGAAGTGCTCAAAGAGCAGGAGGGGATATTGAGGCGTCACAAAGACAATAGTGTGGGAAGCAGCGACCACATCTAGGAGTGAGAAACAAAGGGTGAGGTTGTGTGTTTTTGGAACCTCAGAGGGGGGCTCTGGCTTCTGGGAAAGGAATACCGCTTGCCTTCCACTTGTGCCTTTCAAAAGGGTATTGTCGCTAAGGTGCTAGGAGGGCTGGTGGAAGCTGGAGACGGGGCTAGAAGGAACTGCACCCCAGGGCTCCCGAGGCTGCTGGAGTGACACTGACAGGGGCTGCAAGCCAACAGGAAGTGGGACTTTCCTCTCTCATCCTGCTTCCTAATGCCCCTCTTGTGAGAAATGCAAGGTACAGCGTCCCAAGCAAAGCATCATCACAAAGCAGATTATGGGAACGTAGATGTGGAGCCCAGAGACAAGAACTTAGTAAGTCCTGTGGGGGAGAGGGAATGCAGACGCTTACTCTCACATTTACGTACTTCCGCATTGTCTGAATTGGGTTACAGTGATCAAGCCTTATTATTATTATTTTTTTAAGTTTGTTTGTTTATTTTAAGTAATCTGTACACCCAACATGGGGCTCAAACTCAGGACCCTGAGATCAAGAGTCACATGCTTTTCCGGCTGAGCCTTCCAGGCGTCCCCAAGCCTTATTTTTTATTGAGATATATTTCACATACCCTTTTTAGTATGCAATTAAAGTATACAATTCCGTGTTTTTTAGTATATTTACAGAGTCGTGCAGTTATGACCACTAATTCTGCAATCGTTTCTTCAGCCCGGAAAGAAACCTTGTGCCCTTTGTCTATCACCTCCTATCCCACTACATCCCCCACCCTCCCCTCAACCCTAAGGCAACCATTACCCTGCTTTTCATCACTATGGACTTGCCTATTCTGGACATTTCATATAAATGGAATCGTACATTATGTGGCCTTTTTTGTTTGTTTGTTTGGCTTCTTAGCAAGATGTTTCCAAGATTCATCCATGTTGTAGCATGTGTCAGTACTGCCTTATTTCTTATAGCTGAATAATATTCCATTATATGGGTATACAACATTTTGCTTCTCCATCCTTCAGTTGATGGATATTTGGGTTTGCTACTTTTTGGCTACTATGAATATTGCTGTTGTGAACGTTTGTGTACAAGTTTTGTGTGGCTATATGTTTTTAATTCTATTGGGTATAGTGGAAATGCTGGGTCCTATGGAAACTCTATGTTTAACACTTTGAGGAACGATTTAACTATTTTCCATAGCATCTGCACCATTTTATATTCCTACCAGCAATGTATGGAGGTTCCAAATCTGCACATCCTCACGAAGACTTGTTATTGCCTGTCTTTTTGATCATAGCCATCTTAATGCACATGAAGTGATATCTCATAGTGATTTTTTTCTATAAAGTGAAATTGTACTTATTGACCATTTGTATATATTCTTTGGAGAAATGTCTATTCAAGTCCCTTACCCATTTTTAATTGGATTGTTTGTTTTTTGTTGTTGAGTCATAAGAGTTCTATATATATTCTGCACATTAGACTCTTATCAGACATATGATTTGCAAATATTTTCTCCCTTCTGTAGGTTGCCTTTCTACTTTCTTGAAAATGTGCTTTGATGCAGAAAAGTTTGCAATTCTGATGAAGTCTAATTTATTTCTTTTTACTCATATTTTTGGTGTCGTATCTCAGAATCCATTGCCTAAACCAAGGTCACAAAGATTTACGTATATTTTCCTGTAAGAATTTTATGCTTTTAATTCTTATATTTAGGTTTTTGATCTATTTTGAGTCAATTTTTGCATGTGGATATCCAGTTGTTCCAACATCATTTATTAAAAAGACTATTATTTTCCCCAAATGCATTATCTAACACCCATGTTGAAAATCAGTTGACCATACATATATGTGCTTTTTCTCCTGGACTCTCAAGTGTTATTATTATTTTTTAAGATTTTATTTATTTTATTTTATTTTATTTTTTTAAGATTTTATTTATTTATTTGGCAGAGAGAGACACAGCGAGAGAGGGAACACAAGCAGGGGGAGTGGGAGAGGAAGTAGCAGGCTTCCCACTGAGCAGGGAGCCCGATGCGGGGCTCGATCCCAGGACCCTGGGATCATGACCTGAGCCGAAGGCAGACGCTTAATGACTAAACCACCCAGGCGCCCCAGATTTTATTTATTTATTTTAGAGAGAGAGTGCACAGGGGCGAGTTGTGGGGAGGAGCCGAGAGGGAGGGAAGGGGAGTCTGAAGCAGACTCTGCCTTGAACCCTATTTGGGGCTCAGCTGGGGCTCTGGGGGCTCAAGCTCACCACCATGAGATCACGACCTGAGCCTAAACTTAACCAACTGAGCCACCCAGGTGCCCCTCTTGACTCTCAATTCTAGTCTGATGATGTATATGCCTATTCTTATGTTAGTACCACACAGTCTTAATTACTGTAGGTTTATAGTAAGTTTTGAAATTGAGACCAACAATGGTGGTTTTTTTTTTTTTTCCCCCAAGATTGTTGGCCTTTTGAGGTACTTGCATCTCCATATGGATTCTGGGATCAGCTTGTCAATTCATGCAAAAAAAGCAGTCTGGGATTTTGATAAGGATTGCGTTGAATACCATGCTTACTTTTAGCAAAAACATTTCCACTTTGACCAGAAAGTCTGTTTTTCAAGAGGCTAACTCTCTTGGTAATAGGCAGTTAGTGTAAACTGCATTAAGTTAGCTCAGATTAAAATCAAGATTTTTGTCCCTCTTTTGTAGAACAAATCACATTAATAACTTTAAATTTATTTGGGTGAAATAAATATTTGTGTGGTTCGGTGAGGACGAGGACTATATCTAGTTTTGCTGACCACTGTATCCCCAGACTAAGCCCAGAGCCTTGTATTTGGAAGGTGCTCAGAGTTTTTTAAAAATGGAAGCATCTTCTCTAACAGGCGAGGGAACAAAAGCAAAAGGGTATATGGACTTAGGCTGTCCAAGGTGATGCCCAAGGCACTAGGATATGTAAAAAGAACCCATCCTAACCAGACACAAAAGTGCACACTTTGTATTTTTTATATGAAATGTTCAAAAGTCTGGGGGTGGGAATATGGACTGACTGTAAAACAGGCATGAGGTTTCTTTTTAGGTAACGGGAATATTCTAAAATTAGATTAGGGTGATGATTGTCCAACTCTGTAATTTTACTATAATTAATTCCCTCGTACACTTAAAGGTGGTAAATTTTATGGTATGTAAATATCACAATACAACTGAAAAAAAAAAAGAAAGAAAGAAAGAATAAAAAAACCCTAACTAACTCCAGCTTGAGACTGGGGCTTCAGTCAATTTCAGTTTTTATTGGGGAAAGTGATAACAGACGAAGTAGGTCAAACGGTGCTTTATTTCACTGGCAGAGGGAAAAAAAAAGGAAAAGGAAAGAAAAAGTGGAGGTGGCGTGATTGAAAGGAAGAGTGGGTCTGCGCAGAGCAGTTGGGACTGCCATTCACAGAAAAGGTAATGAGGGATCAAGGGCCAAGGCTCCTGTCGGGAATTGGTCTATGAAAGGGCCTGGAATACAAAGTAGAGAATGGACACTAGTTTGAAGCGAGACAAGGGACTGGAAGCCTAACCCATCTGCCCAGTTTCTGACAGTGAAGAAACAAAGAAGGTCATGGGCTTGCCTTTCTGTGGCACTTGGGGGACCACACTTGAAACACGCGGGGCAGGGCTGGTCCCCCTGGTGTGAAAAGACTGTAGCATCAGCCAGAGAAATGTGGCGGTGGGAAAACCTTCTAGTTAGGAGCCATCACTTCGCCGTTCACCCTTGTCAGCCCAGCTGCGGGGATGGCTCAGCAGGGAAGGGAAACGATCGATCGCGGCCCCTGACAGGTTACAAGGGAAGAAGTAAATGTTCGACAAATAGCTGCGGGTCATGTTGGCCAGGCCGTCTGACTCCCAGTCCTGCCCTTGATCTTGGTCCCAGAGTGCCTGCATCCCTCGCAGTCACTAAGTCTAAATCGCATCTGGAGGCTTTCTGGCTTCGATACTTCTGCTCACCCCAAGCTAAAATTCACCTGGCCTTCAAAGCCTGCCTCATTTATTTACGGTGCCAGCTTGCTTATCATTCTTTAGCATGTGTGATGTGCTAAGGACTAGGCTAAGATCTTTCCAGGCATGCACACGTTCTCACACAAACCCAAGAATTAGAAACCGTGATCCTCAGTTTTTTAGATTCGGGTATAAACTCAAAGACATGGATTAATTTGCTGAGATCACACAGCTAGTAAGTAGCAGAGGTGGGCCTTGAACTGGGGTGTGTCCGATGCCAAAGCCCATTTTCTCAGACTTGTCTTTTCAAAGTGAATCTTCAATGGGTCATTCTACTTGCAGGTCTGACTAAAGATTAATTTCTTACTTCTGAAGGTGGAATAAATAAAACAGCTAATTCTTTCCCTCTAATTGACTTGGGTCCTCACACAGATCAGCAGACCTGCCTGATATAAATAAAACAAACACCAGCTGTATTGCCCCTGGTCACTAGTTGGGGAGTGAGGGTCCCACTCAGTCTTGCTGCACAGTCTGGGGCAGGGGTGGGAGTTGGGATGGGGCCTGTGTCCCCGCAGCCTGCAGCCCTCAGAAGTGCTCTCGTTTCAGTTAGTTAGGGCTTGGCATGGCCAGCCGCTCGGACAGCAACTCCGACCCTGCCTCCAGAGACAGGGGCCTGGCAGCCATGCTGGGCTCCCCTGGGGAGGGCCTGGAGGGCTCTTTCTTTCTGCAGCCAGTTGGCCTGATTTCAACCCTTACTGGGAACGACCAGGCAGGCATGATTGTGCTGGGTCACACAGCTCAAGTAACCTACTCAGCTTTCAGATTATTACGTAAACAATCGCATTCATGAGATTCAAATCTAACACTTGCACCCAAATTCAAACTAGAATATTATGCTGAAAGCCTGCAGCCTTTGACCAGCCTTGAGGAAGAAAGTCTCTTGCATCTTACCCCTCCATGGAGGGATGATAAGGATTAGATAGAAAGCATTATCCCCATTTTGCAGGTAAGAAAGCTGGCTCAGAGGAGTTTCTATCCTGAGTGTGCCTGACACCTTGTTTTATGTCTGTAGATACTCCATTTTAAATATTTGTTCATTGACTGACCCGTCTCCTTGTGGTCAGTGGAGGATAGAAGAAAATACAGGTGGGGCGCCTGGGTGGCTCAATCGTTAGGCGTCTGCCTTCGGCTCAGGTCATGATCCCGGGGTCCTGGGATTGAGCCTCACATCGGGCTCCCTGCTCGGCAGAAGGCCTGGTTCTCCCTCTGCCACTCCCCCTGCTTGTGTTCCCTCTCTCGCTGTCTCTCTCTCTGTCAAACAAATAAAATCTTTAAAAAAAATACAGGTATTATTTACTTAGTTGTGGGTATAATGTTGTTTCTGTTCTGTCTGGTTCGGCATACTGGAGAGTTTTCCTTTCTCTTTGTCTGGGCACTGAATTCCTGCCATCCTGTCCCTACCTGGGAACAGCCTCTGGGATTCTCTTGCCACCGTGGATTTGAAGGGTGTAGCCAGAGCGTGGAGGTACAAACTGATGGTGTGGAGCCAATAAATGAGTGGGAAGTAAAAGGTCTTTTTCCCTCCTTTGCAGGAACCATGCAGGAAGGCAGTGAGGCGGGAAGCCAGGTATGGGCACAGCAGCAGGGGAATGACCAATGTCATCATTAGGTCTGAGAGTTGTGCGTCCTTGGCTATCCAGCTGCTTCCTAATGACATTTTCTCCCCCTCTTGATTTCTTCTCCCTTTCGTAAGAAAGTTCAGTGCAGAATGAAACAGGGTCTGATTTGAATGGAGGTTTTAATATAAGTGATATTTGTGTTCCTTAAAATGAAGGTTTTTTTTTTTTGTATATTGTCCCATGTTATAAATGATTTACATTTATGAGAAGGACAATTTTTAGTCCTAACCTTTCAAACCTCCTTGGCGATCAGCTGCATTATGTTTTTAGACCACACGAGGGCAGTGTTGTCACATGTAAAAGATGCCTGCCTTCTGTTTTCTGAACAGATGGGCACATTTGTTAGACTTCATTGGATGTGTTTTTCCTTTATTGAAGCACAGGGGAATTTCAAATTTGCAGGTAGAATGGGGGAAGATAGTTAAGATTTTATACCGTATTTTTATCTCTCTGTTTATACTGATAAATGTAGCAAAGGCAGTTGATTTATCCTCCTTTTTGCTGTTTTGAGAGATTGTTGCGCTAACAAGCTGGGGTGGGTGTTCATTACCACCGTGACCCTGGCAGAAGATGTTCTGTTGATTTTGCATTTAATCGGAAATGTCACAAAGATAGTACGGAAGCCCATCCTTCTTCCAAACCCTCAATACCCTCAGATACGACTTAAATCCTACTGTTACTTTCAGGCAATTTTTGCATTTGGTCTTTCTCCTCAACTATTAAGCAGGCAGAATCTAGCCAGCTTTCTCTGAAGAGGGAACCGTGTGACCTTCCTTAACCCCATGATCATGGGAACTCTGAAGTGTCTCTTTCACAGATGAGTCTAGTCCTGCGGGGTTCTGAATGTCCCCTGGCCCCTACGGATGCAGGAGGTCTTAAGTCAGAGCTAATCCATTGTCTCTTCCTACGGTGGCATAATGCAGAGGTTGCTGCAGAACTTTGGACAGTTCTAGCATCTGTCCTGTGAGCACATCTGGTTTGTCAGGCTGTATTGGCTCATACAGTCATGAATTTTTAAAAACTGCTAACACTTAAATGCAAAGAGTTCTCTTAAAGATCCAGGTTTCTCGCTTTTCTTGAAACATTGGACAATTGTTTCAACAACATGACTAGCCTGCCCAGTCTCTGGGTGACAATTGGCCACAGCCACCTTCTTTGTGGCTATATGTAGTCATTACATACCCAGGTCTCCCCTTTTGTTTCCCTGACACTAGGGGAGGTGCTGATTATAACCACGTTTGCACTATTTTTGTTACAACAAAAAAGGAAAATGAGAATTTAATACCCATGTCGGTCTCAGAATAGCGAAATGAAAGATACAATGAAGGAGCTGCATGTGTCAGGGAGAATGAGCCTGCAGGTAGCCTTCTCGGCCGCAGCATCGCTAGCTCGCTAGCACCTTGCGTTCTGCACCCGGGATGGCTGCATCTTGGAGGGGGGCAGTCCTGGGGCTGACCCGGGATAAAGTACCAGCACGCTGGTGATCTTTTTATCCCCGTGGTTAAATGGGGGATAATCTCACTGAACTCTCACAGCAGCCCTGGCAGGTAATCACTACCTTATCTGGGCACGCTGCTTAACACGGTGTGGTTGGCCACCTCCTCACTTTGTCTTACCTTCCTCTTGGGGGCAATGGATTTTCAGGCTGGCACTCCACGGAGCGTCCTAACCCTCATTCTTTGGTAAGTTGCAGCTACCACCCAAGTTCACTACCCAGCCCGGCTGGGGGGAAGAAAGGGTTAAGGGAGAAGGGGAGGAGGAGAGGAAAGCCCTTTGGAGGGAGGCTCAGACCCGGATATGGCTAGATGCCCGTTCTGGAGCCTCGAGGTGGCAGCTGAGCTCCGTAGGGCTCCAGGAGGATTGGAGGAACAGACACGAAATCCATCCTTGCTCAGCAGACACATCGGCAAAACGCCCAAAGCAAACAGCAGAGGAAGTTTGCTTTAGTGGAGACAAACTCACAACTTTGCTCTTTCAAAGCCTCTGTTTACAAGTCAAAGCCGAGGCTCAGGTGGGCTTTCTAGCACACTCACCTGCGAGGGGCTGCCTGCAGGCTTATAGCTAACAGGAGCCAGGCTGCTGTGGGCTCGGATGGATAACCAGGTGGGGCAGCTCGGGATGGGAATCTGCTCCCTACCCCTTGGGGAACAAGGACTGCTCACCCCAGGCCTCCCAGGGTCAAATTTGGGAAAGGAGGAGATGAAAAACAAAAACCACAAAACCCCCCTTAGCCCTGGTGAGTTTTCAAATGGAGCATCACCTGTAGGTTGTGGAGTGAGGTGAGCAGCAAGAAATTGACAGATGCTGGCCTTAGGTAATCGCAGCCCGAACAGAGGTGCGAAATAAATCATGTTGCTGGAAGAATAGAAGCCACAGAAGGTATCTCTAAGGGGTAGTGTTGGTTCCTTTACCTGAATGGTGTCTAATGTTGTAACTGGATTGGGTGTACCTGTTACCTTGAAATTAAACCAACTGTACTAGTGTCTGGAATAAAAGTATGTTGGCCAAAGGTGGAGTTTAGTGAATATATAAAAACAATATCACAGATCTTACATAACTTCATTCCAATGAAAAATTTCCCATGGGAAGGGAGGCAAAGGTGATGCTCTCTGCTGACTAATAGGAAAATGGAGACCCTGAGGAACATACCTAGGAATTTAAAACTTTCCCTCCTTCTCTCCTTCCTTTCTTTTCTTCTCTGTTCTTTTACTATTTCATGGAGCCAGAACGTCATGGGAACTGTGCAGATTGGGTGAGCGACTGAATTTCTTGCCCTTGAGGGGTTGCTGATGAAGATAACTTGGAGATGGTCTGATCCCATGGTCAAGCCCAAAGGTTCTGGAGGCAGCTTCCTCTGGTTCTGAATCCTGGCTGTGATGCTTTTTAGCTGTTGGGCAAGTCACATTCTTTCTTTAAGCCTTGAGTTCCCGTGACTAGAGAGGGGTGGAGAGAGATGGAGCGCCGAACGCAAGGTGATGCAGGGCTGAAGGACAGTGCAGATACTCACACGGAAGTGTCTGTTTTCCAAGCCCTGGCTTTCCAGCTCTCCACCGGATACACTGCCATCACGTTAGAAACACATCCCTCCTCCCCACCCCCCACTCTGTCCTCCCCAACATTTCCTCCCAATGTAGATTTTGAGCTCTTAGATCCAGTGCATTCAGTCTTCGTCTTCGGTCTTTCCTACTTATGTTAGGATTCCTCAAGGCAGGAACCTCTCACGTTCGCTAGTTCCTTTGTAATCTAATCCTAATTTTTTCAAAGTGATTCTTTGACTCTTCCTGGCCATAATTTCTTGTTGATCTTTGCTCCTCTGCATGCCTTTTTTTCTCAGACCATCCCCTCTTTGGGTAATACTCTTCCTTCCCCTGAGAAGCCTATATGGGTGTGGTTCTGTGTCCCTGCATTTCTCTCAACTATTCTTTCCCAGAATGTGCCCTCGAGGGTCAGTGGCCAAATAAATTAGGAAAATGGTTGCTTGTTTCAATGGAGCTTTGTGTTAATGTGCATTATAAATCCCTCAAAAGATGCTATTGCATGTAGGGTTTCTCATACTGTTTAGATCTAGGAATTTAAAACTTTCCCTCCTTCTCTCCTTCCTTTCTTTTCTTCTCTGTTCTTTTACTATTTCATGGAGCCAGAACGTCATGGTACATATTTTGGCAGCTATAGCGCTGACTGTTATAGTGAGGTTATTGAATTCCTAGGTAGGGGGAGCCTAAGGCCAGACTCTGGGACCGATTGTATTCCTAGGTGGGGAATACCAAAGGCATCAATCATCCCCGCTGCTGTTCTGCTGGGAATTCATATTTTGCATCTAGGACTGTGCTCTTACCATCTTACCTTGTAACCAAGTCCCTGTGTTATAAGGCATTCTAGTAAGTGGTCTCCTGTCTGCTATCCCAGTTCCTGTGGCTTTATTTATTTATTTTTGAGAGAGGGAGAGAGAGCTCATGCGTACAAGATAGAGGGTGGGGTGGGGTGGGTGACAGAGGGAGAGGGAGAGAGAGAATCTTAAGCAGCCTCCATGCCTAGCACGGAACCCTGAAGAGGGTCTCGATCTCATGACCCTGAGATCATGACCTGAGCCGAAATCAAGAGTTGGAGGCTTGACTAACCAACTGAGCCACCTAGGCACACCTCTTATTTGTGATTCCAAAGTCTGGCATCCTACTCTGTCCCCAAACTTGATTCTATATTGCTTGCCCCCCCCCACACACACAACGCCCACTCATATCTATACCTGTTTTCTTTCCATTTGTCTTTCCCTCAGGAACTGTTAGGATACCCTGGTCTTCCTTCTTGGTCCTGTGCCCCTCTAATCTCCCTCACTCTTTGCCAAGTTTGATAAGATTTAGGTGTTGAAGAGTTCAGGCTCTAGGGTCTGATAAACTGACTTCTGATAATTGTGAACTCTCGGGGGAGTTATTTAACCTTGGGCCTCAGCAAAGCCAGTGTAATTCCCTTATACAGTCCTGTTGTTGAGGATTAAATGAGATAGCCCATGTGAAGTGCTTCTCATACCACCTGGTGTATAGTAAGAGATCAGTAATTATCAGCTATTATATTATCCAAGTCCCAAGGGCTTCTTTGATCAATTTAGCCCATACTGAGCTCTCTCATCTCCAAATACTTTATAATTAGTGTCACCGACCTAGCACTTGATTTTGTTTGTGACTTAGTGACAGCTACCCACACTAGATTTGGACTTAATTTTTTTTTTTTAAATGGCTAATTTCAAACATGCTGTAAGTAGAATAATAGCATCTTTTTGTAGGATCCTTTTGTACTTGTCACTGAATTGGGTCTTTCGTGATAGTTCTTTCTCCTTCTGTTCTGACATTAAATCTCACATGGCTCCATACACGAGAGATGTTGACATCGGCTGTGACTGAGAACAAGTCACCCCTTGTGCACAAGGAGGGCTGTGCATAAGGATGTCTCTGCTCAGTCTCTCTTGGAGGACGGGACCCCCAGAAAGTCTCTCTTTTCCCTCTTTTTTATTAAGGGGTGGGGAGATGGAAAAATAGCAACCGACTTCCTAGAGACTATACCTCATTTTCCAGAGGGAAACTATCCTACCTCTCCTCATCAGTTCTTCAACTGAGCCTGGTGCAAAATAACTTTTGAATTGGTGACTTCCCATTTTTTCCTAAAGTTTTATCAGAACAACTGCTTTCTTGTATCGGGTTTGAATCCTAGTTCTCGACCTTTGTGGCTTAAAGCAGCAGACTTGAGAAGAACAGATCTCAGAGCTAAATCTCCACAGCACCCCCCTACCCCCCGCTTTTTTTTTTGCACTGGGTGATTGACATCCGGGGACACAGCATATTGACTTCTCTCAAGATGTTGAACAAAATAAAAACGACGTGCAGGGGGAAACAAGGTCCTACATTTATTTTATTTTTTTAAAGATTTTTTATTTATTTGACAGAGAGAGACACAGCGAGAGAGGGAACACAAGCAGGGGCAGTGGGAGAGGGAGAAGCAGGCTTCCCGCTGAGCAGGGAGCCCGATGCGGGGCTTGATCCCAGGACCCCGGGATCATGACCTGAGCCGAAGGCAGACGCTTAACGACTGAGCCACCCAGGCACCCCAAGATCCTACATTTATTAATGTGGCATCAGACAATGTCCCTGGAAACATGTTTTACGCCACAATTCCTCTTGATGGCACTGGAGCCTTAAATATCAGGACAAGTCTGGTCTTTCTCATTCTAAATCCTATTATCTAGGTTAGCTCATCTGTATTCAAAAGATCAATGTTGCATTATTACAAAGATCCTTTCAAGTGTAAAAAGGATGGCACTTCATTACAGAAAGTAAAAGAAACTAATCAAACTTTCTTGGTGAAATCATTGACTTTTTTAAGTAAAGGGCAAATTTAAGAATTTGAAAGTCCGAGATGCGAGAGAACTCTGGTTTGGGCTCACTCCGGCGGGCATGCATCTGGTTGTAGTGTGTGGGTCTTGGATAACCTCCAAAAGAAAGAGGCTTTCTTGAAAGAGTCTCAGTGCTTGCAGCCATGCTCATTTCTTCGGTCGCGGCGTGGTTGTGTGTCTTGGAAAAAATGAGCCGCTGGTGGGAAGACTCAGAGTCACTGTCCCTGGTGTGCCCTATACGGGCAACACTTACATTGACCTGGTTAATAGAAATTGTTAGGAAAACACTGGTAAATATTATTTATTCATTGTCTTAACTCTTACCAGACAGCTCTTGTTTCTTATTATCGCCAGTTGGGTGCTGTGGGTTGTGTATTAGCAGGTAGGATGTTTATTAGGCAGTGCTCTTGGGGTCAACACCTGTGGGAGGGAGGGGAGGGCAGTAGGAGGGGAGAGGGGGCGGGAGGATCCACACCCGACGCCCAGGACACACACGTAAGGAGGAGGGGCTCTGGAGCATGAGCGGCCTTTTGGTGCTGTCTTTCCTGAGGAGGAGGGAGCCTGCCCTGTGATATAAACAAACAACCTTGGAAAGGTGCTTGATTTTAGCAAGCCTTCGGTCTTTAGTTGGGGCAATCCCCAAAGGGAGATGATAGTTGAGGGCTGTTTGCTGGCAGCACTCCCAGCAGCCTGGGTAAAATTCCTGTTATTTCTGAAAGTTGGATCTGGGCCGCACATCACAGTGTCCACCACTCCTAATGTCTTAAAGGAAAATGTTTATTGAGCACCTTCCGTGTACCAGAGCTGTGCTAGGTCTACGAGGAACAGTCCTTGCCTTAAGGTATTTCTGATCAGCCTCCTCTGATTTGTTGATCAGTATGACATGGCAGATGTAATTCCAAGTACTCTGCTTGTATTCACTAATTTCACCTGCTAAACCATATGAGCTAGCTAGATTTTACAGATGGGGAAACTGAGGCATGTGGTGGTACCAGCTTAGGCAGGCTTTCCCCAGAGTCCTGATAGCCTACTACAATACTACTTCCCACATGTTGCCATTTCTGTGAGATCAAAGCCAGTCTTCATCTTTCTGAGCTTGTGTCAGGACTAGCTATAATACTTGCTTACTGAAAGACCCTTAGTGTGGCTGTTACCTTGCAGCGGCGCTGCCCATTATCGGGAGCCCCTAGTCACATAAGCCGATTGAGCACTTGGAATGTGGAAAGTCCAAACTGAGATGCTGTTATGTGTAAAATACACACCGGAATTCAAAGACTTAGGTGGAAAAAGAACGTAAAAAAAAAAAAATCTCATCCGTCCTTTTATACTGATTGCTTGTTGAAATGGTAATATTTTTGATAGGTTGTGTTAAATAATCTAAAAATTAATTTCGCTTGTTCTTATGTTTTAATGTAGCTACTATAAATTTTAAAAATTACTGAGTGGCTTGAATTTATGGCTTGCATTTTGTTTTTATTGGACAGAGTTCACTTAGAGTATCTGAGAGTCTTCCTATGGGGATGTATTTTGCGCTTAAATTCAGAGAAAATCCTACTTGGTCTGGTATTGGGATCAGGTTCTTTTGATATGCTTCATTTAATTTGTATTTATTAATAGGGATTCTAGCCACCAAACAGCCACGACTTGCTGGTTGTTCATGATTGTTGAAAACTAGTTAGAGGCAGCCTGAGTGAGATGAATTAAAGTTCTATTGTTGTGGGGGAACAAGGTCATCAACTTGAAATTAATCAACGGATTTCAAATCACCAGGAAGGGATATTTTACCCTCAGCTTTACAGTTTCAGCATGTAAATTGCTGTTTAGAGGAGAGTCTGTAAAATCAATCCAGCCTTTCTCCCTTCAGAAATTAAAAGCAATTTATTTTTTATTTTTGGCAAATCCTGGGAAACACTTGTACGTCCAACTCCTTCACCCTGACGCCACCTGTATTGCATGTTGTTTTGGAATTTTGAGTAGGGAGGTGGGAAATTTGGTTGTCTTGGTGTCCCCCAGGATTTGGAGGAGACCCTTCTGATCCCTACTGGGGAGCCCATCTGTCTCCACCTGATACGTTTTACTTCAAATGAGTCAGAAACCCCAAAGCTGAACTTGGCCAAAGTAGCACATATCATGTGGACTCCAACCAAAGCCATATAAATCATCCCCAGATCATACCAAACTTGGCCCCCAAACCGGGCACAGATTTTCCAATCTGGTCCTGGAGTTTGCCAGAAGGCAGGAGGACCACAGGGATGTGTGGGTTGCAACTGGCTTTTGTCCCAAACTTCTGTGGTTAGTGAAGCTTGTCTGATCTGGGATTGGATATCAACACAACTCATGGACTCGAAAGACACCAGACCACCTTGAAGGGTCATTTGGTCCAAGCCCCTCCAGAAGACACCCCCACAAATAGCTGTGTATCCAACCACCAACCTTCCCCCTACCGCCCCCCCGTGCCCCCAGAAATCAAGAAAGATCCAGAGACGGTTTGTAAATAAATACATTAAGCATTTCAATTTATTGCTCTCTCAGTATTTTTAATATCAGTATGCTGATGATAAGCCTAAATTGGGGCCCCAAGTGAATGAACTTTTATATCTTTCTGAATAGATTTGCAGAGGCTGCCTTATTTGGTAGACCGACTCTTGAAAATAGCAACAGTGTATTTTGTTTATCTGATTTCTAGGGAAGGTTCTTTTTAAAGTTTTTACTGTTGTTATTATTATTTTTTTTAATGGAGAGGAACAATAATGATTAACTCTAATTATTCTTTGTTCTCCTTGGGTCAACACAATTTATTTTCCAGTTTTCACCGAGGTGGCTCTGTGCTATATAGTATTTGTCTGATTTGTGAAGTAACCTATATTTTGGGGAAGAAGATCTAGGAAGGTGGTGAGCATTTTGGTCTTCAACTCTACCCAGGAGCCGCCAAATAACTGCATCTCTGCCTAAAGAGAGCTACCTATCCTCAATCTGTTTTCTTTCCTGGTTTCTCTAACACAACGAATTGACATCCCATTTGATAATCAGGTAAGGGCATTCCTGGAAACAAAGGAACAGGTGTGGCTGGAGCTTCCAAGGAACTTCTCAGTGAAAACAAAGTCCCTGCTTTCTGTATGAAGGATTCTTCAATCTACCTGGGCACCTGGCCAGCTGGGTAAGAGTTTAGGATTTATTGGCCGTGTGTTTGGGCAATTTACTCAACCTCTCTGTGCCTCAGTTTCTTCATTTGTGAAACAATGATAAGACTTTATCTTACGGAGTGGCATAAAAAATACTGTAAAATGACAGGCATAGTTTCCGGATTATCAAATGTAGGGAAGAAGTTATCAAACGTAGGAGGCAGCAGTGGTGGTGGAGGATCATCTCTTCTAGTCTCAAAGCATTTCCACAAAGTTGTTTTTTTAAGTGCTGGAAGAGGTTTCTAGTAGCATTTGTGCAATGAACATCTTACAAATGCAATACATGTATAATTCCTAAGAAATTTGTTTTGTTGAAGCATAGTGTAAATTGGAGTCAAAGGCATGAATTTGACTGCCTGAGTCAGTATTTTCAGAGGAGAAATTGAGCACATCTAGGCTACTTTTAGTTCAGACCCAAACCTGCAAGGTCTGTTGTTAGCTTTCTGAAACACACAGTAGGATCACAGCAACCTGGCCATACTTCTAGTCTTTTATCTTATTTTAGGCTCCTTTTTAACACCCAGCCTGACCAGACATCCCATGTGCCCATTTGAACATGTCCAGAGAAATTGTTTCTGATATCACAATGATTCTGTTTTTATTCTTGTACCACACTGATTATTGGGACATTCTTCTTTCTAGGAACCTTGATGTTTACCACTTCCCTGTGACATCTGGTCTTGGTCTTAGATCTGTGCTTTGGAGAACGAAGCCGTTCTCTAGCCTCACATGCCAGAGTTTCAAGTCTTTGTGGGTGGTTATTATACTTTTCTGAAGTATTTCCTTATCCAGGCTAAATATACGTTGTTCCTTTAGTCATTCCTCCTGTGGCAGGGAATGGCTGGTGAGAGAAGGGCCTCACGTTTCAGTTCTTTACTGTGTAACAAACTTAATGAGGAAACCCAGTTTTTATTATATTAATATATATGATATAATAATATATAAAATGATGATGATATTATTGTTATATCTCAGTCAGTTGGTTCTTGCTTAAATCTCTCAAGTGGTTGCAATCAAATTGTGAGTGGGGTTGGCTAGGCTTGGGCTGACTGTCCAAAATGGATTCATCACTCACACATCTGGCTCTGGTCTGGGATGATTTGAATGGCCGGGGCCTGGAAGAGCTTGAGATGGGCTGGCTTCTTTCTCTCCACAAGGCCATTCCCTTAGGCTAGCTTGGGCTTCCTAACAGTGTGGTAGCCACAGGGCAGGATGGACATTTTACATGGCAGCTCAGTGCACCAAGATGGTAGAAGTAGAGGCTGCTTGGTGACTTAGTCTGGGTCTAAAAACTGTTGAGAGTCAGCTATGTCCTGTTGATCAAAGAAGTCTCAGAGCCTGCTCAGATGAAAGGAGAGGGACATAGATTTTGCCTCTCAATGGGAGGAGAATCAAAACATTTATGGCCATCTGCCTCTCCACTCAGCTGTCCTGGTGCTGTCACATGTCACCTCTTAAAACAGCTACAGTGTTCAAAACAGGACAAAACAATCTGGCATGCAATCAGGCCACAAGAATTTCTTATTGAGTTGTCTGCCCTCTAGTTCAATGTTGGATAGAACAGTGGTTGGATGGCCTTGGTTAGTTTCTGACTTGAAAGGAAATGTTTCTGGCTTTTCATCATTAAGTATTCTCTTTGCCATAGGTTTTTGTTTGAAGATACGATTTATCAGTTTAACGTGGTATCTTTTTCTTTCCTTGTTTATTTTTAATGCCCGAATGTATCTTGAACTTTAGGAGGGCATTTTTCTGCATTAACTGATGATCATAATCCTCTTCTTTAATTATTACTATGATGAATGATAGGTTTCTATAGTTAAAACCACCTTTCACTCTTTTTTATGGCTGAGTAGTATTCTATTTATAGATATAATACAGTTTGTTTATCCACTTACTTGTTCATAGACATTTGGGTTGTTGCAGTTGGCTACTAAAAAAAAAAACTTATGAATATCCATGTATAAATCTTTGTATGGACATATATTTTTATTTTTCTTGAGTGAATAACTAGGAATAGAATGGCTGGATCATAAGGGATCTGTTTGCCTTTCTCCCTTCTCCTATCCATGGCTGGATAGGTGAATGTTTAATTCAAAAAAAAAAAAACAAAAACAAACTACCAAGCTGTTTTCTAAAATGGATGCACTATTTTCTATTCCTATCAGCAATCTAAGAGAGTTCCAGTTACTTCACATCCTTGCCTCTACTTGGTATGATTATTTTTGAAATTTTAACCATTCTCATCTATGTATAGTGATAGCTCATTATGGTTTTAATTAGCATTTTCCTGATGAGTAATGATGTTTTCTATCTTTCTTGTGCTTCTCAGCTATTTGTACCTCTTCTTTATAAAGTGTATGTTTAAAGTTTTGGCCTATTTTAAAAATTGGGTTCTTTTCTTATAATTGAGTTGTGGTGTTTCTTATGTATATTCTGGCTACCAAGTCCTTTATCTGATATATGTTTTTGGAATATTCTCTCCTAATATATGACTTACCTTTTAACTTTTAAAAATGTCTTTGAAAAACAAAGTTGTCTAATTCTGAAGGCTAATTTATCTTTTTTTTTTTGTCCTTTTACGACTGGTGTCTTATATGTTCTGTCTATCTAAACACTTCTGTCCACCTTATGGTTGTAGAGATTTTCTCTTATTTTCTCCTAGAAGCTTTGTAATTTTAAGTTTTATATATAGGTCTATGATCTGTTCTGAATTACTATTTTTGTATTGTGTGAAGTAGGGAGTTGATGTTACTGGATTTAGTTTGCGAACTCTTTTTTAAAAGTTATTTTTACAACTAAGCTCAGGTGAGTTAGCAGTATTTTTTTTTTCTTCACACACATTCTTTATTTGTCTTTGAGGTATGGTTGTTCTAGGCTCATAAAACGAATTAGGGAGTTTGCTGCCTTTCTCAATTCTCTGCAATAGTTTGTATGAGATTAGGGTTATTTATTCCTTAAAATTTGGGACAATCTACCTTTTAAGCAGTTTTGGCTTGCTGTTTGTGTGTGTGTGTATAGTGATTTAATTTTTTTTAAAGATTTTATTTATTTATTTATTCATGAGAGACAGAGAGCGAGAGAGAGAGAGAGAGAGAGAGGCAGAGAGACGGGGAGAAGCAGGCTCCCCACGGAGCAGGAAGCCCAAGACGTGGGGCTTGATCCCAGGACCCTGAGATCATGACCTGAGCCGAAGGCAATTGCTTAACTGACTGAGCTGCCCAGGCGCCCCTTAGTGATTTAATTTTTAAATTTCTATTATCTATTTATATTTTCTATGGGTTTTTTTAGTCATATTTAAGATATATTTTCATAGGGGCTTTTTAAAAATGGTCTGTCTTATTGCTATCAGTTGAGAGCTGATTGAGAGCTATGATCAGATGACCTAATTCTTCTTCCCCTCTATGAGGTGTATTGAGTGATACAGTAACATCCTAAAGCAAATGAATAGCATTCTCTTCTGGTGGCATTCCTGATGACAGCAACTCAAATAATTTCATATGTAATCCAGGCAAATGCTGCTTTCTGATGGTCCAGCTTAACTTCAAGATATAATTCAGAACATGTAGCCTAAATATTGGTTCTCAGAATTACTAGGTTCTTTGCAACAAAGTGTGAATTCCTAAACTCTGTCACACATCTACTACCTCTGAATCTCTAAAGATGGGACCCAGGAGCTGAGTTTAAATTTTTTTTTTCACTTTTAACCTATTCATTAAAGTATAATTTACATACCATTCAGTTAATTCTGTGAAAGTGTACATTTCAATGATTTTTTTTAGTCACTTATGCAGTTGCCTTATTATCACCACAATCCAAACGAAACTGCATTTTTAACAAGGGACTTCCTATGAAATAGTTTGGGCTCTCAAGTTGAGAAACCCTGTTTGACAGGATCAAATGGATTACATGAACTTCACCCAATTTGCTTTGAGCTTTATTGTTGTTACATAGGTCTTTGGGCAGGAGGGAGTTCACCATTGTTCCATAGAACCTTTGCAATGATAGATTTAACAGTTTTGCTTTCAGTATCCTCAGTTGATGATATGAGCCCATAATGCACTACAATTTGGCTGAAGTACAGATTTGAATTCTGCTCACTGGATCATTGGCTGTAAGACTGAGTCCCTCAGCTAATGTGTGATTCTAGTCAACTCTCTAGCATCCATATCTTAAAACAGCTTTTACGTATTTTTACTTGTAAGCATAATGGCTAGTTGTCTTGGAACTGGTAAATTATGCTCCAAACAAAGCTCTGAGTGTCAATAGTGGAAAAGGAAGGCCTTAGATGTCTTTCATTCCCAGGCATAAAATAAAGATTGTGGATGCATTTAAAATGTGTGTAGGGGCGCCTGGGTGGCTCAGTTGGTTAAGCGTCTGCCTTTGGCTCAGGTCATGATTCCAGGGTCCTGGAATGGAGCCCTGCATCAGGCTCCCTGCTCAGTGGGGAGTCTGCTTCTCCCTCTCCCTCTGCACCTCTTCCCTGCCCCTGCTCATGCTCTCTCTCTTGCTCACTCTCTCGATCTCTCTCTCTCTCAAATAAATAAAATCTTAAGAAAAGTGTGCATGTTGGGCAGGGATGGGATGGGTAATGAAATGTTAAAGCATCTGAATTAGCAATATAGAGATTCAGGAAGTTTGAGGCATTAGAAATGACAAGGTACTTTACAGGGGGTCTTCTCCAGCATTTTTCAAAATACGTAAATCAGCATGTTCCTTGATAGAACAAAAAGAATGGGATAGATGGTTTATTTATTTATTTTTTTTTTAAAGATTTCATTCATTTATTTGAGAGAGAGAGAGCACATGAGAGGGGGAAGGGTCGGAGGGAGAAGCAGACTCCCCGCTGAGCAGGGAGCCCGGTGCGGGACTCGATCCGGGGACTCCAGGATCATGACCCGAGCTGAAGGCAGTTGCCTAACCAACTGAGCCACCCAGGCACCCTGGGATAGATGGTTTAAATAACTCACAAACCCCTGAAAGGTTAATCCAACTTATTTCTACAAGATGTTTCAGGCCCATTGTATATTGTGACTCTCTACTAGGGTCATGTGTTTTTTTTTTTTTTTTTTTTTTTAAGATTTTATTTATTTATTTGACAGAGAGAGACACAATGAGAGAGGGAACACAAGCAGGGGGAGTGGGAGAGGGAGAAGCAGGCTTCTTGCAGAGCAGGGAGCCCGATGTGGGGTTCGATCCCAGGACCCTGAGATCATGACCTGAGCTGAAGGCGGATGCTTAATGACTGAGACACCCAGGTGCCCCTGGGGTATGTGTTTTATAGTGGAATTTAAATTTTTCCAAAGAGCATCTCTGCAGGAGTGTTGGCTAGTATTTTTCCAGTCTCAGTATCCAATTTATCTTATTTTGATTGCACAATATTGAGAAAATTATAATTCACAAAGATAAGTAGTTGCGAAGGGTGGCAGTTTTTGGAAACAGATTGCTTTGCTGTGTCAAGATACTTGTCAATTAAACTGAGCAAAAAGTGTGAAAGAGGAACAATAGGACATTTTTGCTTCAATTGTCTGTTTTATTGTCTGTGCTTAATTGTTTATGTCTTTTGTTTAAATATGTCTCTTTTTTGATCAGTGCCTGATTTGAAGGTATTTTGTACTATGGATTGAGATAGGATCTATATGTTTTTTACCAGTGCTGCTTAAATTGTGTGTAGACCAGCACTGTTTGTTACTGGTCTCAGTCAAGAAAAGAATAGAAATTGGGAATTAGTATTTAGAAATTTTTACAGCCATTTGTCACTGCTATGACATCCAATCAAATGATCAGTGGATTCTTTTGGTTAATCAGGGTCTCGTCCAGTTGGGTGATGTCACACACATGTGATGAATCACATATAGTTCAAGCTACTTATTGTCATCAACCTCCAATGAAATGGACATTAATAAACAAAGAAACAAAACCAAACTTGTCCTTTACCATAGATAGGTTGAGAAGTACTGCAGTAGAGGATAATTAAGCTGTTGGTCGTGTGTAATTAGATATGATATATACATATATATATGTATATACTTTTAAAAGGAAGCAATCAGGTTGTTGCTATATCCAAAGTCATTGAAACTCTTGTACCACTGAAAATGCTTCTGTATAAAATTTTTTTTTTAAAGATTTTATTTATTTGACAGAGAGACACAGTGAGAGAGGGAACACAAGCAGGGGGAGAGGGAGAAGCAGGCTTCCTGCCAAGCAGGGAGCCCGACGCGGGGCTCGATCCCAGGACCCTGGGATCATGACCCAAGCCGAAGGCAGACGCTTAATGACTGAGCCACCCAGGCGTTCCCCATATAAATTTTTGAAACCTTGTTCAGTTTCTAGAATTTTCCATCAGACAAAATCCAATTTTCTCTCTCAGTGCTAGAGCCAGAGGTAGTTTCTTTTCCATTGGGGATTTTCTTATCACAGGACATCAGAAATATCAAGGGGGTTGGTCTATCTCAATTCAATTAGTCTTTCACCCTTTCACCAATTTAAAAATATGGTCCACTGGTATTTTCTTGATTTATAAATTCTATGCAAATAGAGCTCAAGCCCAATGCTCTTTTGGATTGCTTGTTGCCTCTAGTCCCTGTCTGTATAGAAATTCTGGGATGGTTAGGACCTATAGATTTTGGATTTTAGTGCTCTTCTTTTTCTTTCTCTTTTTGGCTAACACTTTTACAGCTAGCACTGTGATTGGGTCCCTGTAAGATCTCAATACATTTTAACAGTTACTAAAATTATTCTTTGATTACTTATGTGGAGAAAGACAACTCAAACATTTTTACAAGAATTGTGGAATTGTCTCCTTATCTGGTAATTTTATTTATTTATTTATTTATTTATTTAATTTTTTAAAAAAGATTTTATTTATTTATTCATGAGAGACAGAGAGAGCGAGAGAGAGGCAGAGGGAGAAGCAGGCTTCCAAGGAGCAGGGAGCCCAATGTGGGACTTGACCCCAGGACCCTGGGATCATGACCTGAGCCAAAGGCAGACACTTAACCATCTGAGCCACCCAGGTGCCCTCCTTATCTGGTAATTTTAGAGGGCAATCACAATGATAATCACTTAGGGAGTATTTGGTGGCTTAGATACAAAATATGCCTGAGTTGTGAAATTGAGCCCCACGGCAGGCTCTGTGCTCAGTGGGGAGTCTGCTTGAGCTTCTCTCCCTCTCCCTCTGTCCCCCCTCCTTGTAGGCATGCACTATCACATTCTCTCTCTTTCTCGAATAAATTAATAAAAATATTAGGCCTGAATGCTTTATTTTCCTTTTCCTTTCTCAAAATTAACCTCTTTCTAAGCATTTATATGAATGGGATCAAAACTTATGGCTTGTTCTCTAATTTAATTTTTTTCATTTAATGATACAACTTGAGCTTTCCACTTGGTATAGTCAACGTAAGTTCACCTCGTTTTTTGGATGGTAGTTGAGCTTTCTGTTGAATAGATGTACAGTTGTGGGTTCTCCTACTCTCTCGCTGATGGATACCTAAGCTTCCTGGCCAACTGATTGTCTTCCCGACTGTACAGACTAGTCATGTTCTAGAATATTAATGCAGATAAAATGTTTTCACATGCATGCAAATTACCATGTGCTGAAGGGACTAAAGAAAATCAGCTTGGCCCTAAAGGGAAAAAGGCAGCAATTTCAAAGACATTTGAACAACAACTCTAAAATAAAATTAATTAACTTCCCTTTAAACAAGTTCTTTTAAGTTTTCATGGCAATTTGTGCTTGTGAAAAAAATTCTTGGCATGTCTTCTATAGGGAAGACACTTATTCTCTGAAAACCCCGAAGATAGGAGGAAAAGGGATAACTCCAAGTAGAAATGGAAGACTCTGTTAACACTGGACTGAACCAAAAAATATTTAAGTTGTATGATTGTTAAAAGGCCCTTTGAAGCAATCTGGAATTGCAGTGTTAATTCCATAGTAAAATTTCCCCACAGAGTATTACAAAATAGGCTGGTATGAGACAGTCTCTAGTTTGTTTTCAGGCACATTGTAGGTGCTTAAATGTTTGTGGAATGAATGTGGTTGTGAGAGGAATGACCAAATGCAGACCCAGAAGCAGTGATGTGACTGAGGTCTCGTGGTGGGCCCACCATTGCATGGACCATGAGCCCCCCACTGACTCTCTCTGAAGGCCAGAAAATTAATGCTAAAATTCAACTAATGCCCATGATCTGGAGAGTGGGGAATAGGAAAAGTATTTCAACCAGGCTCTTCAACCCCTCAGGAGCTGGCAGAAGTTGGGAGAGGCTCCCACTGCCGAAGAGACCTCCTAGGGACCATGCATTGACACAACAATATAATTCATATAAAGTTGAAGGATGATTATTAAAAATGATGATGCTCTTATAAATAATGTTAATCTATTACAGAGATCATTTAAAAAGTAATTGCCATATATTTTGTTTTTAATTTATTTTTAAAATTTATTATTGGAGTAAAATTGACATACAATGTTACATTAGTTTCAGGTGCCATGTTTTTAATTGGAGAAATTACTCTTAAAGAAGTCTGTTGCCATGGATTAGAGCTTCAATGTTTGACATACACAGAGAAGGAAAACATAGACCCAAAGACTCCAAAGAATATTTGATCCTACTTCCTTCATACAGATGTGGGAAGATGTGGTTTGTGTCATGTGATAGATAATGATCTCTTTAAATTATCACCTTGGGAACAATGTAAGATGATATAATAGATTGACTAGAATATCTGGGGTCTAGTCCTCATTTTTGCTCTTTAACTTTTATGTCTTTGCATGAGCAACTTAGCCTGATTAGGCTTTATCATCAGGAAGTTGGGAATAAAAATACCAGTCCTGCTTATTTTGCAAGGCTGTTGCAAGGATGAAATGAAATAAATGAATGTGAACACATTTTATAAACCACTGTTACACAACTATAAAGTCTCATTACTTGCCGAGATTACAATATCCTCAAATTTTAGTGTGTAGATAAGAGTCATTTGCGGTGCTTGCTAAGAATGCAGTTTCGAGAATGTCACTTCTATTTCCAGCAACACATAAGGCAACAGAGCCCGAAAAACCCTCCCACTACACAACTCCTAGAAATGTTGGATAAAGTATATCCAACATCATTATAAATGCATAACTGAGCATGTGATCAAGAAAGGAAAATTTCTAGGGCCAAAAACTGGAAGGGAAAGAAGTGACTCAGAGAGGTAATTGGGTGCTAAAGGCACAGTTGTCTTGAGGGACAATAATCCATAGTAGTATATTTTAGTCTAGAGGAGGACAGAAGACAAGATCTGAGGCTCGCCCAAGGTGTGGAGTGAGAATTGAGACCCCCTGTATATCCATCTCTCCTAAAGAGTGTTTTTCCTCATTAAAAAGGCAGACCAAAAGACCAATCTACCATTGACAAAGGGAAGGGACAAGGAGTCTAACCCTCCTAGCAGTTTACAAAGACCCCAGTCCTGACACTAACTCTAAGCTCCTGGGTTGGTGGAACCAACGCACAAAGGGCAAAAGCCAAAGTATTTTTCCTTGCAGGTATGTCCCCTCTGCCCAAGGGTCTATGGATTCTATAAATAAAGCCCAGGCTAACATTAACTGCAGTTCCCAAATCCTTTTGTAATAAGATCTCGCAGAAATATAGACTCCCAAGGACTTCAGACATTGGATATAAGATACAGAATGTAAGTATGTCTATAATGTTTGAAAAGTGCAGATTCCTGGGTCCCGATGAATCGATAGCTGGGGTAGGCCTAAGGACCTGCACTTGAAGAAGGCATCCTCAAAGTGTAAGATGCTGGTATCTTTCAGAAGATAGCCTCTGGGAAATGTAGCTCTGCCAGTTTCCCAAAATGTATTCCACTGACCACCTCAAATACTAGAAGTATTCACACTTGGCTCCACTTCCATGTTAGTGGGTTAAAAGGAATAAGATTTTTTAAAAAGACTTTATTTATTTATTTGGCAGACAGAGAGAGAGAGAGCACAAGCAGGGGGAGGGGCAGGCAGTGGAATAGGGAGAAGCAGAAGCCAGATGTGGGTCCTGGGATCATGACCTGAGTCGAAGGCAGATGTTTAACCGACTAAGCCACACAGGTGCCTCAAAAGGAATACCTTTTAATGACAAATTTCCTTTTCTCCTCTGTGGCTAATTAGGCTTTATCAGTTTTCTGATTAAATGGATAATTAGGTAGTCAGAATTTTTCTCCTCTGGCCTGAAAAACAAGCAAACAACAAATAATGATACCGAACTAACATGGAGAGTGAATGGAAGTGACATTCTCTCTCCCTCTTTTGCCGTCTGCTTCCCTAGTGGCCTGCCTAGTGCATTGCTGCTGAGCCCGCCCAGGCTGGAAATGCCCCTCATCTTGTTATAACTTAGGGAGGTTAAAATGGTGCATAGTGGACCACTGAAGCATATGGTGACTTTCTTTACTGTTTGTGTTCCTCCCATATTGAAAAGTTGTAGCTGCTCCAGATGCATTTTGCCCTTCAGTGGAGGGTTGGGGAAGAGATTGCGGAAGGGTTAGGGGAAGGTCTCAAGAGAACAGCCACCAGAAAAATTTTAGTCCTGGCTTTCCATCCTCTTATTCTCCGTCACCTTTTTATCTATTGAACTCAACATGAGAGGGGTTTGCTTTTGAAAGCCCTATGCAGGGACGAGTTGTTTTTCCTATCTTTGAGCTGTTCAGCCATCTGTCCCAATTTCTTCCTGGTTTCCTGTTATTTTCATTCTGCCTTTATAAAGATTAACGTGCAGTGCAACCACATATTCTATTAAGCTTGTCTCCTCACTACTTTATCTCATTAACTGCTTGATCACTATGAATAAAAATAATCTTCCATTAAGTCACAACTTCAAACGCCTCTGAGACTTTAGATCAAGCAAACCTTCAACAGCTTAAAAAAAATCTCTTTAAATCCAAGAGGTTCACTTCAAAGGAAAACCTATGGGTGTTCTCAACCCAACTGACAGGTAAATAGTCCTTTGTAACTAAAGATGCAAGTGAGAAAACACGGCTTCTGCTGGAGTTTATAGCTTCTCATAACTTTTTCTCCGGTTAAAAGGACAACTTAAAAAAAAAAAAAAAGGACAACTTAGAGCTGCCTGCGAGACGGGTTTGGCTTGGATAACACAACACTGTACACACGGAGATGGGATAGTATCAGTAAGCAACTGGACAGCTTTCTGTCCTATTTCATATTTCGTATTTCTTTTTTTTTTAAGGTTTTATTTATTTATTTGAGTTAGACCAAGAGAGAGAGAGCGAGAGTGCACGAATGCGGGGCGGGGAGTGGGGTGGTGAGGGACAGAGGGAGAGGGAGAAGCAGGCTCCCCGCTGAGCAGGGAGCCCCATGCGGGGCTCGATCCCGGGACCCTGGGATCATGACCTGAACCCAAGGCAGACGCTTAACTGACTGAACCACCCAGGCACCCCTCATACTTTATATTTCTATTTACAAAATTAATACAAAAAGGAATAAAAGAGAAAACAGGGAAACAAGGAGTCAGGGTTGGTAGGGACAAATATCACACAACCAGAGGTGACCACTATTAATAATTTGATAGTCCTTGTAGTTCATGTGTATGCATGTGTGTGTACAGAAAAGTATGAAGTGCGTATGCTTTTATAGACATTCTTTTTTCCACATCCATATACTTTCTTCCACATCCATATACTTTCTTTGTGTGAAGGATAACTTTGTGTGTGCTCTTTCCTTTGCCTGGCCTATCCCTCTTTGACCCAAAGAACTCCTCCTCTCCCTTCAGAGCTCCACTCTGTATTATCTTACCCTTGGGAGCCATTTTTGAACTCCCTGACCTATCTATTCCCCCCTGGATGCTTTCTTTGCTTAGTGGTCTTCTTGTGGGTGCTGATTACAGTTGTAATTTTTTATTCCTGTGTGATTTTTTATTGTTTTTTCTCTTCCACTTGGCTTTAAGCCTCTCACTTGCATATCTTTAGTTACAAATGACTAAATTTACCTGTCAGTTGGGTTGAGAACACCCATAGGTTTTCCTTTGAAGTGAACCTCTTGGATTTAAAGAGATTTTTTTTAAGCTGTTGAAGGTTTGCTTGATCTAAAGCCTCATAAGGGTAGGGGTGTATATCCTCAAGGCCCAGCACAGTGCTGGACACACAGTGCGTGCTTCAAGAACTTTGGTTTGGATGAATGAATGATAAGTTTTCAGATACTCCATACTTCTCCAGCTATCATTTAACTTTGAGGTTGTTTATTGGCTATTATAAATGGGAAGATAGGCATCATTGTATGAAACAGCCTTGCCCATGCCCTTAGTTATTTCTTTTTTTAAAAAAAAGATTTTATTTATTTATTTGAGAGAAAGAGAGAGTGTATGCAAGTAGGGGGAGGGGAAGAGGGGGAGGGAGAGAGAATCTCAAGCAGACTCCATGCTGAGCACAGAGCCCAATGCAGGACTCGATCCCACCACTCTGAGATTAAGACCCTGAGATACAACCTGAGCCGAAACCAAGAGTCAGATGCTTAACCAACTGAGCTACCCAGGTGCCGCTATCCTTAGTTATTTCTTTAAGAAAGATTCCTAGGAGTAGAATTAAAAGACTACAGAGTATGGGACACTTTAGTGCCTTAGATACATACCTCCAGAAACATGTCAATTATTACACAGTCTCTAGTAGGAGAAAAGAATACCTATTTCCCCATATTGTCATACTTTAATTTTTCTTTTTCTTTTTTTAAAATTTTATTTATTTATTTGAGATAGAGAGAGAATGTGTGTGAGATAGAGCACAAGCAGGGGGGTGGGCAGAGGAACAGGGAGAAGCAGACTCCCCACTGAGCAGGGAGCCCGATGCGGGCCTGGATCCCAGGACTCTGGGATCATGACCTGAGCTGAAGGCAGACACTTAACCGACTGAGCCACCCAGGCAGCCCTTTAATTTTTTTTTCTAATTTGTAATTTTTTTTTCCTGCAAATTGACTATTCCTAATCTGTCTGTTTTTCTACTTGGATATCTATCTTTCTATATTTATAACAATCCTGTGAATTAAGATTCTTGGTCATGTATCACATAGTCTGTCTGTTGACTTAAATCTTTTTTTTTTTTTTTTTAAAGATTTATTTATTTATTTATTTGAGAGAGAATGAGAGACAGAGAGCATGAGAGGGAGGAGGGTCAGAGGGAGAAGCAGACTCCCCGCTGAGCAGGGAGCCCGATGCGGGACTCGATCCCGGGACTCCAGGATCATGACCTGAGCCGAAGGCAGTCACTTAACCAACTGAGCCACCCAGGCGCCCGACTTAAATCTTTTTTTATCTATCAGTTGATGTGTGTGTGTTTATTTGTACAGATGCAAAACTTTCCATCTTTTTCCTTTGTTGCTTTTGTTTTTTTTATCCTTATAAAGCTTTTCCCACACTAAGATTATAGAAATAATAGCTGTGAAAAAAACAAGCTAAGGGTTATATATGAGTATACAGAGGGAGAGGACTGGATTAATCTATAAATGAAGCTGGTGAATTAATCAATTATATGGAAGGGAAAAAGTTAGTCTCATCTAACATCTTACATGAAAGTATTCTCCAGATGGATTCAAATCAAATTTTTATTTTTATTTTTATTTTTTATTTTTTTAAAGATTTATTTATTTATTTGTCAGAGAAAGAGAGAGCACAAGCAGGGTGAGTGGAGGCAGAGGGAGAAGCAGGCTCCCTGCTGAGCAAGGAGCCTGATATGGGACTCAATCCCAGGACCCCGGGATCATGCCCTGAGCTGAAGGCAGATGCTCAACTGACTGAGCCACCCAGGCATCCCCAAATCAAATTTTTAAAAGTATAAAAGAATTGGAAGAAAATATTGGTGAGTACCACTTATCTGTGTTATTTGAGTACTCAAATTTGTCAGAGTGTAAGAATTACTTTGGATGAAAAATAATTTCCCATTGTTAAAAGTTTTGGTTAGAAATTTTGATCAGAGATCTCCCAAGTAGTTCCGTGTTGAGAGGGAGATTCTAACCTTGGTCTCTAAATACTAAGTACCTTTTTTTGAGCTCCACAACAACATTTCTGTTAAATTAAGCCAGGGTAAGTAGATAGTGTGGTGGAGAAAGGCTCTGCCCTCACTTGTAGTTAGAAGGCAGAGTCCTGGCTGTATCTCATTACTCATCACATAGGTCATCTGGGGAGAAGTTTTTCTTAGGCATTCTCTTTATCTGTAAAATGAATAACAAAAATCTCTGTTCTGTCCACTTCACAGAGTTGTTGGGGAGTTCAAATCAGGTACTATGAATGGGCACTATTATTACTGAAGAGTGCTGTATGTAATAATAGCACAGTGTGTTTTATATTGCTGCTCTTTATGTTCCTATCTATCTCTCCTGCAAAACTATTTCTTTAAGAGCAAGTTTGTTCCTCCCTGCACTCTGAAAATGCTTGGCATGATGACTTTTCTTAAAGATCATACTCTGTAATGATGAAGAGCTCGGACTGGGGTCCTACTGAGCTTGGTTTGAATCCAGGTCCTGTTGTTTGTACTGGTGTGACCTTGAGCAAGTTGTGTAATCTCTCTCTGTTTCGGTTTTCCCATCTTTGAAAAGCGGATAAAAATAGTGCCTTCTTGATAAGTCAAGGCTCTGGTTATGTCACTAATCCAAACTATGGCTGTTGAAACAATAAAGGGAATTAGGTAGCTAATCTATATGTGTATGTGCATGTGTATGTGTAGGTCTCTCTGTCTCTGTCTCTGTATCTATCCAGCTATACTCTCCAGGAGTGGTTAGTTAAGGTATGATCTTGTCACCCTCTTTTGATTTGCTTTTTCTTTTAGCCTCAACTTTTTTTTTTTTGCAAATAGTATTTGTCCACACAGCAGAGAAGGTGTCATAACCCCTCATTAACACAAATAAATGTATCAAGTTCTCCAATTTGAAATTTAACAAGTCACAGATTTTTAAAAATCATAATTAAATAGTCTTTTTTTTTTTTTTTTAGAGAGCGTTCACACATGCAAGCCAGGGAGAGGGGGGAGAGGCAGAGAGAGAATCTTAAGCAGGCTCCATGTCCAGCACAGAGCCCAGCACAGGGCCAACAGAGGGCTTGATCTCACAACCGTGACCTGAGCTGAAATCAAGAATCGAACGTTTAACCAACTGAGCCACCCAGGCCATAAAATAGTCTTAACTGGTTCTACTTTGGTCATATTCTCACCCTGAACTCACCATGTGGTCTGGTGAACAGGTTGCTTTGATTGTTTAGACCTGGTGTCCTTGCCCTATTATGGCTGTGGTCATGTAGGGTTCTAGGACTGTCAGCCCCACCGCCATCATATGATTGGAGAATGAAAGAAGCAGTTCCCCAGAGGAGAGGGGTTGTGTGGGGTGTGTTAAAACACAAAAATAACCCATGTCTACTAGTTTCCTCATAGGACTATTGTAAGAATTCACTGATAGAAATTTTTTTTACCATTGGTATATAGCAAGTGCTCACATAAAGAAAAAAAAGGAAAAATTTAGTTTTTACTAGTATTATTCACTGGAAGGATACTTGTTTCTAGGTATCTTGCAGATATCAGTCACCTGAACTGTTGTAGTTAAACCGTCTCTGACTAGGTTTAATGCAAACATCTAGGAAAAAGTTGTAGGAGGTCATGTGGTAAGAGGGGAACCGAAAGGCAGCCATCATGACTCTTCACAGAAATGAGCCCAGGGAAGGGCACTGGGGCTTAGAGCAGGGGGAAGAAGCCTGTCTTTTCTGATGGGCAGTTCCTCATAATAAATGCTCATTTTCAGTGGTACCTGTAGGAATATACTAACCTTGAGTCTCTACTGCCATTCCCAACCTCTCTTCAGAGTCAAATAATCAGGCTTAAACACGTTTAAAGTGCCATAAGATTATGGCTCCTCTGGTTTTTTTCCTTTTTATTCCCTTCCTACTGGTTAGTCTGTTACCACTACATTTTTGCCCTTTTGTCTCCCCAGACTTGGATTTATCTTAGTTTTGACTTTTTCCTTTAGTCTGACTCTGGTCACATACAGATACAGCCCAATATTAATATGTAATGAGAAAAATGGAATTTAGTTTAGCTTCCTTGTATGTATTGCATTGTTGAGACTAAAAAAAAAAAAGAAAAGGTTGAACCTTTTGACTTAGAGCCATGGAAACACTCTTCTTATTTAAGCACCATCAACTTAAAGTTGAGGTTTCCAACTGGCATAGATCATCACAGCAAGCAGGCAAATCTTTTGAAATAAACCCAATTTTTTCTTAAAGACAGACATCAGGAGCACATAAAAAATCATGTGCACCACAATGTATTTCAGGGGTAATTTCCCTTGATTATAAACAACATTTTGATGTACTTGTCTCTATAACATCGATGAGAAAGAGTCCAAGTGAATAAATAGTTCCTGCATTTCATGATGTGATTTTAATTCCTCCACCTTGGCTGCTTAGGGATAACGGCTTAATCTGATATCACTGAAAATAAGAAATATCTATATTTCCATGATCACTGAAAGTTCAAATTGGATTGTAAACTCAGATAGAACTGACCTGAGGCTTATCAGAGCTGAAGCAATGGAACTGCGTGAGAACAGAGCAGATTTAATCAGAAAGGAAATTCTGCTTCAGAAACAGTCTTTGCCCCACCAAAAGACACGAGTTTAGGAGGAAGGAGGACAGGAGATGAGAAACAGAAAAAAGGAAGCTTTCAAACATTTTTTTTAAAAAATAGCACTTTCCCCACGCCCTGGTAACTTCTCCACTCAGTTAGGTTTAATATGAAGTAATCCTGCATGTTCCTTAGGAAATCTGGTTATGTTCTCGAAGCTGGTGAATAATGGAGATATCTGCCACACTGGAAAATAGTGCCGATCAATAATATTGTATGTTTTTGTTTGCCATGCCTTTTTGCAGCTGACTCACTTTCCCTTCTCTCTGGAGCTTGGCTGCTTTATTTATAGACGTGATTTTTATCTTCTCTTTTCCTAATGGTGATGTTTGGCGGACCAAGGGAGCAGTTATGAAAGTAACTCTGTAGGGCAAATAACCAAGCCAGTGATACTGTAGTCATTTCCTGAACTCACAACCCATTGGGGGCTCACTGCCTTCCTGAGGCTGAAATGCATGTACTTCACCCCATTCTGATACTATTCAGAGCAGACACATGTGGGCATCAAAGCTGTTGTTATTGGAAGATTTTTCTGCTCCTGCAGAATGATATACTGTAACTAAAACTTGAATTTTAGCAAGTAGGATAATTGTTACTTCTCTAATGTCTCTGATTAAGGTCAGCAGCAGACATTAGTTAGGAACTAAGATTGCTTTTGTGGGCAAATGACGCAGGGGAAGAAATTTAAAAAAAAATGGTTTCTGTCTTGAAAATGGAGGATACCAGAGGGAACTGTATGTTATGCACAGATTCTATCAGCTATCTAATACTATGTGACATAATGGCTTCCACAACACCCATTTATTTACTCTTACTTTTGCCATTTGGGTAGGGCTCAGCTGGGCTGGCTCATCTCTGTTTCATGCAGTGTTTGTGGTCAACTGGTTGGTTTCCACAACCTCTTTGACATGCCCAGCAGTTGGCTGGGGGGCTTGGTTCTCCTTTGCATGGCTCCTTAGCAAGATATCCTGGGCTTCTTCATTGCACTAATAGCTTCCCAACTACACAGCATCAAACTCAACCCCCTTACGAAACATTTCACCTCCTTCTCTGTACCATTTCCTGTATTTCCTGGGGATGTGTCACAAATGTTCTCAGAAAAGACCCTTCCACTGGAACTGTCCTGCTCAGCCAGCTGCTTCAGTTTTTGCTTGTCCCTCCATGTGTGCATTCCAGCATGGCCCAGTCGCCATTACATCTTTCTCTTACTGCATACCTTCATCCACGCATCGGACCCTCGTGGCCCCAGTAGCTCTCTGGGGCAAGGTGGGAACACTGCTCCTTTCCCCTCTGGGCTACTATTTTAGAGGGGCCCCAAGCAGGACTCTTTGTCCACCTTTCTCCATCCTCTGTTGTTCTTCCTCTGTTTAAGACATGAATCCAGCATGGGCTTGGCTGGGAATGAATGGATTGGACCACGGCACAATATGGAATTAATCTAATGGCATTTTACTTGATTAAACCTATTGTGCCCAGTTCTATCTATTTTTAGGGTAAATTCTCCCAAGACCCTGACTCTCTAGATAGCCATCTTCCTGTCCAGCTAGGACCACCCCCCCACCCCATTTCACCCATCATCCCTCTCTTGAACTAGCACCATTGTCAAATGAGGTTTGTCCCATTTTAGAGGTGAAGAAACTAAGTAAAGGAAATGGGAAATTCAACTCCCTTGACTTAGGCAGCCACTGTAGGCTAGGGGGAAAAAAAAGCAAGATTCCAGGGCTCTATTTAGTCCATCCCTCAGTTGGCAAATCCTCCTTATCCTGAGAAATCAAAGATATCCTGTGGGGGTAGCAACGAGATACTCCATATGGTGTTCTGCTCTTTCTCACCCTTTTAATTTGGCTCATTGTTCAATCTTAATTTGCAATTGTCACAGCTGCGATTGCATTCCCAATGTTCCACCAACTCCAAAAACCCTTGAATCTGAACCCTCGGTGGTTTTAATTTTATTTTTGTTGAGAAAGGTTATGTTGTCACAATGGGCAAAGCTAGCTCTTCAGTGAGGGAAAACATTTTTTCTGGGAAAAAGATACTTCTAATTTTGTATTAAGCCTCAGAATGGGCTGCAACTGTGGAACCTCAAGTGCAGGGGAGTTGACAACTCAGCCATAATCAAGCTAACTGAATTGGACAGAGCAAAGTGAGACATAATTAGCAATTCCGTTCAGCGAGCTGTCTCCTGAAAAACTTAAAATACCTTCCCTGCCTCATGCATATTCAGTGCCTCATTTGCTATTGTTTTTATCCAACAGGTTGAAATTCAAAAGGAAAAAATTCTGAGTTGTCTGCCTCATTTTCATCCCCCGCATTCTCCTCTCTTCTCAGCAGCTCCCCTCACCCCCCCATCCAGTCCCATTTCAGTATAGCAGGTCACCCCGGTGCCAACTGCACACTGACAAATACAAAGTTCTCTGAGCACATTTTTTTCTCTTGCTAGTAGTACCTTTGTCAACCTTTCCTCTCAATTAGATAAACTGAGCAGGTACGTTTGCCCTGGGGAATTATGACCATTTGGTTGTTATGGTCAGGCTTCTGGTGGGAATTCTGTCTGTCACATGGTTACTGGGTCATGATAGGTTTGCGCTGAATTGGAGATTGATTGATGATCCCATGCTTTTCCTCCTGATCTCTATCCACCTTGATGGGTTAGGCTTTCACTTTCCTTGACATTCCAGGTAGTTAGGCTTTTGCCTGTGGATGTGCAGGGAGACCACAGAAGCAAATACATTTCCCTCTGTTCATTGCATCCCTGGTTAGCTGAGCCTACAAGTTCTCCATTAGAAGATTGTCTACAAAATATGTTGGGTGTGACTATTCTGGAAAGACCCCCGGAAGAATGGTTGTCTGCAGAGGCAGTGCCGTGTAGAGCAAACAAGAGTCTGTGTTAGATCTAGGGTCAAAGCCTAGCTCTGTGCTTTTAGCTGTGTGGTCTTGACCAGTTACTTAACCTCCCTTATCCCCAAGTGCTTCATCTGTACAACAAAGATCATAGCAACCCTGTGTGTGAGTATTATTATGAGGATTACATAAGATAAGGTATAGGGAAGACCTAGACAAGTGTCTGGCACATTGTTGGTGTTCAGCAATTGTGTCCTTCCTTTCCTTTGTAAATTCCTCCCCTTCCTCATCTTAGTCTTCCTTTTCCTTTTCTTTCTGTTTTATTGTATTTTGCAATTGGATATCAGAAAATGTAAAATAGGGCGCCTGAGTGGCTCAGTTAGTTAAGTGACTGCCTTAGGCTCAGGTCATGATCCTGGGGTCCCAGGATGGAGTCCCCACATTGGGCTCCTTGCTCAGCAGGGAGTCTGCTTCTCCCTCTGACCTTCCCCCCTCTCATGTTCTCTCTCTCAAATAAATAAATAAAATCTTAAAAAAAAGAAAGCAAATGTGAAATATTTTAAAATTTCAGGCAAATTACTCAGTACTTTCAATTTCTTTCCCTACAAAGTTTCTTTTTTTTTTTTTTTTTGAGATTTTTTTATTTATTTGACAGAGAGAGACACAGCGAGAGAGGTAACACAAGCAGGGGGAGTGGGAGAGGGAGAAGCAGGCTCCCCACGGAGCAGGGAGCCCAATGCGAGGCTCGATCCCAGGACCCTGCGATCATGACCCGAGCCGAAGGTAGACGGTTAATGACTGAGACAGCCAGGCACCCCCAAAGTTTCTTTTTAAAAGACACATTCTAGCAATTAGCAAATGCCGATTTAAGTTTCATCTTCTTTCCCCTTCCCGATCAATACCTAGTAAAGGTGACTGGCCAAAGGCATAAATTGAGTTAAATGAGAAATTATTTTTCTAACCCTAAATCCCTGGAAGCATCACTGTATTTTATCACTTCAAAAATAGCCTCTTTCAATGGATAAAGAAGATGTGGTATATATATATAATGGAATATTATGCAGCCATCGAAAATGAAATCTTGCCATTTTCAATGATGTGGATGGAACTAGAGTGTATTATGCTAAGCGAAATAAGTCATTCAGAGAAAGACAAGTATCATATGATCTCACTGATATGAGAAATTTAAGAAACAAGACAGAAGATCATAGGAGAAGGGAGAGAAAAATGAAACAAGACAAAACCAGAGAGGGAGACAAACCATAATAGACTCTTAATCTCAGGAAACAAACTGAGGGTTGCTGGAGTGGAGGGGGGTGGGAGGGATGGGGTGACTGGGTGATGGACATTGGGGAGGGTAAGTACTATGGTGAGCACTGTGAATTGTGTAAGATTGATGAATCGCAAACCTGTACCCTTGAAACAAATAATACATTATATGTTAATAAAAAAAATTAAAAAAAAATGACCTCTTTCAGATTTTAGCTTTTCCATTTGGGGAGCATTAAAATAAGAAAAATATATCAATAAAATGTCATGTTTAAAATTTTTAATTTGCTGACCTAACTTGGAAGGTTTAATTTTCACATTTTTTTTTTAAGTGAAAAGTAGGAAGTTAAGGTGTACTTGGGTTTGTAAATATTTTAGGGGAAGCTGAGATATGCTTTAAATGGATTCTGTATGAAATACAACAGTAGTGCCCAAAAGAGAGTTTTAAGGGGGAAATAAAAGAAGGAGAAAGGTCACCAGTGTTGTAAATCAGAGGAGGAGAGTTGAGAAGTTATTCCTTTTCAAAGTTAAATTTGTCATAGCAGGTTGACATCTGAATAAGTTCATAGGATGAGAAATGAATGCAAGGACTAGATCGAGTAGAGGCACCCCTTTCCCTCCCCTCCTTCCAGAAAGTCTATAGATCTTAATACATGTATCATACTATTTGGCAGGTGATTTAGCCTTCATTGATTACCATCACACACTGTCCTCTAAGTGTTTTCCAAGTAAAAGTCTTGTTTTTTCCAAAATATTGCAGAATACTTGAGGGGGTGGATCACCTCACATACTTGATGTGGCTTCCCACAGCTTCTAGCCCCATTCTATATATTTGTTAAGCAAGAAAGGAATCCTTGCAAACTGGAGACAGAATGAGAGAAAATGAAACCATGAACCAATCTTCCATCTGCAGTACCCCTCACTTTATGAAGGTGTGAAGGCCAAGGCTATGAGTCACCATGCTCATCAACAGAAATGGTTGTACAGGAGGGAGGAATAGATGAAGTCCAGAAGAGAAGACTTTGAAATGAGTGTGTTGAACTCCAACAATGGAAAGAGATGAAGAATGAACTGCAGATGAAGGGAATGAGATGGAAGAAAACTGGTGATTGCTCAGCTTCTGTGGAATGAGAGTCTGGAGTGTGAACAAGTTCCAATGCAGCTTCCATGTCATAAAGGGGGAGAACAAGGTAGAGGATATATTAGAAATCATGACCCCCCTTTGACTGAATAACTTTAGTTAGATGTTCAATATAACCTCTTGTGTCTCTCAAGCAGGAACTTGATAAGCAATACTTAATGGAGAATTGAGGGAGCCAATACCCTGAAGAATAGGGACAAAATAGGAGTGGACATTTGAAGCTTAGGGAGAGATTTGCACCCTGTTAGCAGTGGAAAATGCCATCCTTTGCCTCCTTGAGCAAAAGTTCCCTGAGTTTTGAAAGCAATTAATCTGATGTTTCTACTTTAACCCAAATAGAAGCCTAAATCCTGAAAAGTCTGTGCAATAAGTATATTTTGTTGACAGGTTATTGAATAGGGTATAACCTCCCACAAAAATCTTGTCTAAATCCACCAAAATGGTGAAAATGAATGATACTGCATCAAAGTCATGGCTGTAGTTGTTACATAGGCTTCAATTTTTTGCTTCTTTCTCCCTTATACTTTTTTTTAAAAGGAGGGAGTCTATTGAGAAATCTTATTAAAAATCACAAACTGAACAGCAGACCTCCCTTTTTTCGAGAACCAGAAACAGGTTTTAAATGACAAAAAAAAAAAAAACCCCTCCTTTAATCTTTTTGTAACATCTTGACAGTTGTGCCAGAAGATGTCTGCTTCTGCCTTCAAAATATAATTGCTTTTGGTCTGAAATAATTCATTTCCCACTCCTTTCCCTCTACTAGAAATCTTTGCCCTTTAAGCTGGATATTTTCCCTTAATTTTGTGGCTACTTTTTTGGAAGGTAATGGGAAGGGGTAGGGAGCCAGGAGGCAAAGGAGACCAGAGTGAATGTCATAAACACAATGCTTTGCGGGGGTATAATGTGGGATAAAGAGAGCCTCTGTGAACCAAGGGAAAAAAACTAACCTCATAAAAATGAGGTTAACTGTCACACTGTTGAATATCTGGTGTCATCGAAGGTATTTGACCTTTTTAAATCCATCAGAGCAAGTTTCTATTTGTTTTGTTTTCAAAAACTCAAGTCAAGTCATATCATAGTTGAATACCTTTTGAGCAGTTTAGTGTCTTAAAGATCCCAGATCTTGTTTTCTCCAAAGAATCCCCTATAAACATTGGAGTAAGAATGTCTTCAGATTTCTGTAAAATCTGCATCTTTGGACTCTTTAGCAGGAAACATTTCTGACTTATGAAATAAACCTAATGGGGAGTAGAACTAGGTGATCTCAGCAAAGGAGGATCTTCAATGGTGGGATGGGGAGTGTAGACATCAGTGAGAATCTGTAACTGCAAAGTGGCATGGTATGCCCTTCTAACACCTAAATTTAAGTCTTGAATCACAAACTACAGAAAAAGAAAAATAATAAAGGGAAAAAGAGGACATGAAAGAGAATCAGAGGTGTTGACCATCACAGTAAACCTAATAGTTTTGGGCTCCTTACATTATAGTGTATGCTTTTTCCCATATATATTTGTCATTTTTTCCCCAAACTCGTTCTGTGAAAGTAATTGTAGTCTATCAGCTCTTTCATGACTCAGTTGCATGGATGTTTTTGGCTCCTTTGCATCTACTTTTCTCTGTATTCACTAAAGCCCAGAAGAGGACTCTGCCGTGCACTTTGCAGAGTTTATGGGATTTGACCTGTTGGATGAATGAAGATTTGTCTAATAGAACATCTTCTCTGCTTTTCTAGTTGCTTTAGAAAATAGGAAATACATGAATAAAGAGAAGCAGGGGAAGGGAACACCAAGCCTCTGTTGCAGTACTAGGTACTCCTGGGAAACTATCAGGTGAGCTGTTCCTTCCACCTGCCTTGAGGCTTCTTCGCTCTTGAAGGACAGGGTGGAAGTGGTACATTTCTTTTTTTTTTTTTTATATATGTATTTTTTTATTATGTTATGTTAATCACCATACATTACATCATTAGGTTTTGATGTAGTGTTCCATGATTCATTGTTTGCGTATAACACCCAGCGCTCCATGCAGTATGTGCCCTCTTTAATACCCATCACCAGGCTAACCCATCCCCCCCCCACCCCGCCCTCTAGAACACTCAGTTTGTTTCTCAGAGTCCATACTCTCTCATGGTTCGTCTCCCCCTCTGACTTCTCCCCCTTCATTTTCCCCTTCCTGCTATCTTCTTTTTTTTTTCTTTTTAAACATATAATATATTATTTGTTTCAGAGGTACAGGTATGTGATTCAACAGTCTTACACAATTCACAGCACTCACCATAGCACATACCCTCCCCACTGTCTATCACCCAGTCACCCCATCCCTCCCACCCCACCCCCCACTCCAGCAACTCTCAGTTTGTTTCCTGAGATTAAGAATTCCTCATATCAGTGAGGTCATATGATACATGTCTTTCTCTGATTGACTTATTTCGCTCAGCATAATACCCTCCAGTTCCATCCATGTCATTGCAAATGGCAAGATTTCATTCCTTTTGATGGCTGCATAATATTCCATTGTATATATATACACCACATCTTCTTTATCCATTCATCTGTCGATGGACATCTTGGTTCTTTCCACAGTTTGGCTATTGTGGACATTGTTGCTATAAGTATCAGGGTGCACGTACCCCTTCAGAACCCTATATTTGTATCTTTGGGGTAAACACCCAGTAGCGCAATTGCTGGGTCATAGGGTAGCTCTATTTTCAACTTTTTGAGGAACCTCCATACTGTTTTCCAGAGTGGCTGCACCAGCTTGCATTCCCACCAACAGTGTAGGAGGGTTCCCCTTTCTCCACATCCTCGCCAACATCTGTGGTTTCCTGACTTGTTAATTTTAGCCATTCTGACTGGTGTGAGGTGGTATCTCATTGAGGTTTTGATTTGGATTTCCCTGATGCCGAGCGATGTTGAGCACTTTTTCATGTGTCTGTTGGCCATTTGGATGTCTTCTATGGAAAAATGTCTGTTCGTGTCTTCTGCCCATTTCTTGATTAGATCATTTGTTCTTTGGGTGTTGAGTTTGATAAGTTCTTTATAGATTTTGGATACTAGCCCTTTATCTGGTATGTCATTTGCAAATATCTTCTCCCATTGCGTCAGTTGTCCTTTGGTTTTGTTGACTGTTTCTTTTGCTGTGCAAAAGCTTTTGATCTTGATGAAGTCCCAATAGTTCATTTTTGCCCTTGCTTCCCCTGCCTTTGGCGATGTTTCTAGGAAGAAGTTGCTGTGGCTGAGATCGAAGAGGTTGCTGCCTGTGTTCTCCTTTAGGATTTTGATGGACTCCTGTCTCACATTTAGGTCTTTCAACCATTTTGAGTCTATTTTTGTGTGTGGTGTAAGGAGATGGTCCAGTTTCATTCTTCTGCATGTGGCTGTCCAATTTTCCCACCACCAGTTGTTGAAGAGACTGTCTTTTTTCCATTGGACATTTTTTCCTGCTTTGTCGAAGATTAGTTGACCATAGAGTTGAGGGTCCATTTCTGGGCTCTCTATTCTGTTCCATTGATCTATGTGTCTGTTTTTGTGCCAGTACCATACTGTCTTGATGATGACAGTTTTGTAATAGAGCTTGAAGTCTGGAATTGTGATGCCACCAGTTTTGCTTTTCTTTTTCAACATTCCTCTGGCTATTCGGGGTCTTTTCTGGTTCCATACAAATTTTAGGATTATTTGTTCCATTTCTTTGAAAAAAGTGGATGGTATTTTGATAGGGATTGCATTGTATATGTAGATTGCTCTAGGTAGCATTGACATCTTCACAATATTTGTTCTTCCAATCCATGAGCATGGAACGTTTTTCCATTTCTTTGTGTCTTCCTCAATTTCTTTCATGAGTATTCTATAGTTTTCTGAGTACAGATTCTTTGCCTCTTTGGTTAGATTTATTCCTAGGTATCTTATGGTTTTGGGTGCAATTGTAAATGGGATCGACTCCTTGATTTCTCTTTCTTCTGTCTGGTTGTTGGCATATAGGAATGCCACTGATTTCTGTGCATTGATTTTATATCCTGCCACTTTACTGAATCCCTGTATGAGTTCTAGCAGTTTTGGGGTGGAGTCTTTTGGGTTTTCCACATAAAGTATCATATCATCTGCAAAGAGTGAGAGTTTGACTTCTTCTTTGCCGATTTGGATGCCTTTTATTTCTTTTTGTTGTCTCATTGCTGTGGCTAGGACTTCTAATACTATGTTGAATAGCAGTGGTGATAGTGGACATCCCTGCTGTGTTCCTGACCCTAGGGGGAAAGCTCTCAGTTTTTCCCCATTGAGAGTGATATTCGCTGTGGGTTTTTCATAGATGGCTTTTATGATATTGAGGTATGTACCCTCTATCCCTATACTCTGAAGAGTTTTGATCAAGAAAGGATACTGTACTTTGTCAAATGCTTTTTCTGCATCTATTGAGAGGATCATATGGTTTTTGTTCTTTTTTTAATTAATATATTGTATCACGTTGATTGATTTGCAGATGTTGAACCAACCTTGCAGCCCAGGGATAAATCCCACTTGGTCGTGGTGAATAATCCTTTTAATGTACTGTTGGATCCTATTGGCTAGTATTTTGGTAAGAATTTTTGCATCCATGTTCATCAGGGATATTGGTCTGTAATTCTCCTTTTTGATGGGGTCTTTGTCTGGTTTTGCGATCAAGGTAATGCTGGCCTCATAAAATAGAATACTCATGAAAGAAATTGAGGAAGACACAAAGAAATGGAAAAATGCTTGGAATTTTCCTTCTGTTTCTATTTTTTGGAACAGTTTCAGAAGAATAGCTTTTAATTCTTCTTTAAATGTTTGGTAGAATTCCTCTGGGAAGCCATCTGGCCCTAGGCTTTTGTTTGTTGGGAGATTTTTGATTACTGCTTCCATTTCCTTAGTGGTTATAGGTCTGTTCAGGTTTTCTATTTCTTCCTGGGTCAGTTTTGGTAGTTTATACATCTCTAGGAATGCATCCATTTCTTCCAGATTATCTAATTTGCTGGCATATAGTTGTTCATAATGTTCTTATAATTGTTTGTATTTCTTTGGTGTTGGTTGTGATCTCTCCTCTTTCATTCATGATTTTATTTGGGTCCTTTCTCTTTTCTTTTTGATAAGTCTGGTCAGGGGTTTATCAATCTTGTTAATTCTTTCAAAGAACCAGCTCCTAGTTTCGTTGATCTGTTCTACTATTCTTTTGGTTTCTATTTCATTGATTTCTGCTCTGATCTTTATTATTTCTCTTCTCCTGCTGGGTTTAGGCTTTATTTGCTGTTCTTTCTCTAGCTCCTTTAGGTGTAGGGTTAGGTTGTGTATTTGAGACCTCTCTTTTTTCTTGAGAAAGGCTTGTATTGCTATATGCTTTCCTCTTACAACTGCCTTTGCTGCATCCCAAAGATTTTGAACAGTTGTGTTTTCATTTTCATTTGTTTCCATGAACTTTTTAAATTCTTCTTTAATTTCCTGGTTGACCCATTCATTCGTTAGTAGGATGCTCTTTAGCCTCCATGTATTTGAGTTCTTTCTGACTTTCCTCTTGTGATTGAGTTCTAGTTTCAAAGCATTATGGTCCAAAAATATGCAGGGAATGATCCCAATCTTCTGGTACATGGTGAGACCTGATTTGTGACCTAGGATGTGATCTATTCTGGAGAATATTCCATGGGCACTAGAGAAGAATGTGTATTCTGTTGCTTTGGGATGGAATGTTCTGAATATATCTGTGAAGTCCATTTGGTCCAGTGTGTCATTTAAAGTTTTTATTTCCTTGTTGATCTTTTGCTTAGATGATCTGTCCATTTCAGTGAGGGGGGTGTTAAAGTCCCCCACTATTATTGTATTTTTGTCAATGTGTTTTTTGCTTTTGTTATTAATTGGCTTATATAATTGGCTGCTCCCATGTTAGGGGCATAGATATTTACAATTGTTAGATCTTCTTGTTGGATAGACCCTTTAAGTATGATATAGTGTCCTTCCTCATCTCTTATTATCTTTGGTTTAAAATCTAATTTGTCTGATATAAGGATTGCCACCCTAGCTTTCTTTTGGTGTCCATTAGCATGGTAAATGGTTTTCCACCCCCTCACTTTCAATCTGGAGGTGTCTTTGGGTCTAAAATGAGTCTCTTGCAGACAGCATATCGATAGGTCTTGTTTTTTTATCCAATCTGATACCTTGTGTCTTTTGATTGGGGCATTTAGCCCATTTACATTCAGGATAACTATTGAAAGATATGAATTTAGTGCCATTGTATTGCCTGTAAGGTGACTGTTACTGTATGTTGTCTCTATTCCTTTCTGGTCTATGTTACTTTTAGGGTCTCTCTTTGCTTAGAGGACCCCTTTCAATATTTCTTGTCGGGCTGGTTTCGTTTTTGCAAATTCCTTTAGTTTTTGTTTGTCCTGAAAGCTTTTTAACTCTCCTTCTATTTTCAATGACAGCCTAGCTGGATATAGTATTCTTGGCTGCATATTTTTCTCATTTAGTGCTCTGAATATATCCTGCCAGTCCTTTCTGGCCTGCCAGGTCTCTGTGTAGACATCTGTTGCCAATCTATTGTTTCTACCGTTGTAGTTTACAGGTCTCTTATCCTGAGCTGCTTTCAGGATTTTCTCTTTGTCTCTGAGACTCATAAGTTTTACTATTAGATGTCGGGGTGTTGAACTATTTTTATTGATTTTGAGGGGGGTTCTCTGTGCCTCCTGGATTTTGATGCCTGTTTCCTTCCCCAAATTAGGGAAGTTCTCTGCTATAATTTGCTCCAATATACCTTCTGCCCCTTTCTCTCTTTCTTCTTCTTGGAATCCAATTATTCTAATATTGTTTCATCTTATGGTATCACTTATCTCTCGAATTCTGCCCTCATGATCCAATAGTTGTTTATCTCTCTTTTTCTCACCTTCTTTATTTTCCATCATTTGGTCTTCTATATCACTAATTCTCTCTTCTGCCTCATTTTATCCTAGCAGTTAGAGCCTCCATTTTTGATTGCACCTCATTAATAGTCTTTTTGATTTCGACTTGGTTAGATTTTAGTTCTTTTATTTCTCCAGAAAGGGTTTCTCTAATATCTTCCATGCTTTTTCAAGCCCAGCTAGTATCTTTAAAATTGTCAATTTGAACTCTAGTTCTGACATCTTACTAATGTCCGTATTGATTAGGTCCCTGGCAGTCGGTACTGCCTCTTGTTCTTTTTTCTGAGGTGATTTTTTTCCATCTTGTCATTTTGTCCAGAGGAGAATAGATGAATAAGAGAACAAAATGCTAAAAGGGTAACAATGACCCCAGAAAAATATATACTAAACAAATCAGAAAAGACCTGAAACCAGGGGAAAAAAAAGGGAAATAAAGAAAAAAGAAAAAAAAAAAATGAAAAAGATAAAAAAAAAAAACCAGAATATGATCAAATATGATCAGGCTGGTGCATAGATCAGTGCCACACACTAGATTTTGGGCGTATTTTGGTCTGTTAGAAAAATGTGCCTCCTAAAATTTTAAAGAAATAAATCTTATATATGTACAAAAATAAGAGTAAATATAATGAAGGGATGGAATATGACTGTAAAGATGAAAATTATAAAAGATTTTATAAAAGGAATTGATAAGAAGTTGGTTGAAAAAAGAAAGAAGAGGATTTAAAAAAAAAAAAGGGAGAGAATGTGATCAGGCAGGAGACTAGAGAGATTTAGGGTATATTTTGGTCTGTTAGAAGAAACTGTATCCCAAAATTTTAAAGAGAGAACAACTTATATATATATATATGTACCAAAAATAAGGTTAACTGCTATGAAGGGATAGAATATGAGTCTAAAAATGAAAAATAAAAAAGATTTTTTAAGAAAGAGATTGATAAGGGTGCCTGGGTGGCTCAGATGGTTAAGCGTCTGCCTTCGGCTCAGGTCATGATCTCAGGGTCCTGGGATCGAGTCCCGCATCGGGCTCCCCGCTCCTTGGGAGCCTGCTTCTCCCTCTGCCTCTCTCTCTCTCTCATGAATGAATAAATAAAATCTTAAAAAAAAAAAAAAGAGATTGATAAGATGTTGGTTGAAAAAGGGAAAAAGAGAAATTTAAAAAAAAAAAAGAAAAAGAAAAAAAGAAAATTAAAAAAATTAACTTTGAAAGACTGAAGAATCATGGGAAAAAAGCCATGAATTCTATGTGCAGCATTCCCCTAGTGCTGGAGTTCTGCTGTTCTCATTGATTGGTAAACTTGGTCTTGGCTGGCAGTTCTGCTGATCTTCTGGAGGAGGGGCCTGTTGCCGTGGTTCTCAAATGTCTTTGCCAGAGGCGGAATTGCCCCGCCCTCACCAGGCCAGGCTAAGTAATCTGTTCAGGTTTGCTCTCGGGAGCTTTTGTTCCCTGCAAGCTTTCGTACAGCTTTGGAGGATGAGAGTGAAAATGGCAACCTCCCAATCTCTGCCCCAGAGGAGCCGAGAACTTGGGGCCCCATTCCTCAGTGAGCCCCCAGAGAAAAGCAGTCAATCACTCCCATCTCCCCAGTCTCTGGCTGCACTCTGTGCTCACCTGGCCTGTGACCGAGTGTTTCTATCTCTGGCACCCGACCCAGTGTGGAGACTCCAAACCCAGGAGATCCCTGCGGTGTGCTCCCGCGCTGCTCCTCCCGGGAGAGGAAGGGGAGTCTCTCCTGATCTGCTGCTTGTTGGGTCCCTGCTGGAAGAGCAGTGGCCCGACTGTGCTGTGGGTCATGGTTTATGGCATCCCTGAGCTGAGAGCCCACTCCTCAGCTCCGTCTTTGCAGCCGGCTTCCCCACTCAGATACCTGGGAGCTCTGCCGCACTCAGGTATCTCCAGTCTTTCTGTGACCCCAAGGGTCCTGAGACCACACTGTCCCAGTGAGTGTTCCACCCCCCGCTTAGCCACTGGAGCGACGTCCCTCATCAGAGCAGACTTCTAAAAGTTCCGATTTTGTGTTCCGCGGCTCTATCACTTGCCAGTAGCGGCTGACAGAGGCTCCCTCCCCTGCCATCTATCTTCCCGTATATATCACCTCGGATTCACTTCTCCGCACATCCTACCTCCCAGAAAGTGGTTGCTTTTCTGTTCAGAGAGTTGCTGCTATTCTTTTCTTTGATCTGTTGAGTTCGTAGGTGTTCAGAATGGTTTGACCCCTATCTAGCTGAATTCCTGGGACCAGACAAAATTTAGGTCTCCTACTCCTCCGCCATCTTGCTCCTCCCCTGGAAGTGGTACATTTCTATATAGGCAGGAACCTAAGGTACATTTGGGGAAGTAAATCTAAGCCCAAGTTTTCTTCTTTCTTAGGGAAAACAAGGATGAGAATTACCATGCATTGAACACTTACTATGAGTCAAGCATTTGACTTACATGAGTCAAGCTCCTTATAGTGTGTGGTTGGGCCTATATCCCGTTTCCCAGTAAGACACAGTCACCAGTATTCTGGGGAGGATCAATTAATGCCACTGTGTATGCACTATGTTATTTATTTATTATTATTTATGCTATATATTATTATGGTTCCTTAGGAATTTCCCAATGGACGAGGACAAAGATTCAGTTTTACTAGCTGGGTCCAAGACATAGAAACAAGAGACTGATTATTTTCTTTGGGTTTTCTTCCTCTCGGTCACTTGCCCTGTTAAAATATAGGTATCCCAACCCATCACCCATTCCCGAGGGGTGGTCTTTTCTGCTTCCCTATATCAATTCAGGACCTCATATGTCTTTTTTTTTTACCTTTCTTAATTTGTTATTTCATGTTATCTGTCCTTCCTGGGATATAGGTTCTGTTTGGTCCTGAGTCCCATTTCCAAGATTCCCACTATACTCTGTTACTTGGGATCCCACTTTTCCTTCTGAGGAGCAGGGCTCTGATCTATTTCAGTCTTTGGGGATGCCAGTAGGTTTATGCAAAACTAATGATGATTATCGAGTGGCCTGGTATTCCTGGAGGAGTAGTGCCTCCTAACTCCAGAGACCATCCCACTTTACCCTTCTTCAGCATGGCAAGATAGGTTGGTCTGACCTTATTTTACTCTGAGGAAAGTAAGATTAAGAGTTAGATAAGTTTCTTAAATCATGTAATTAGTAAATGGTGGAGCCAGAAGTTAAATACTACTCTGTTTGGGGTGAAAGGAAGTGTCTATATTCCTTTTACACAACGATCTCTTAAAATCTAACATTTATTGAATGCCTCCTGATGGTTCAAGCACTGTGCCAAGGCTGCTATGCTGAGGAATTCTGACATGGAGTTGGCATCAAACTGAGTTGGCTTTCTGAAATACTGTGATGAGAGAGATTCTGTGGTCTTGTCTACACCCAGTGGGAAAGGATGTTGGGATTCATTGTTAATGTCTATCTTGGGAGCAGAGTAGGGTGGCTTTGCCAATTATTCACCTTCTCTCCTGGAGTCAGCCAGCATCAGGGGTGGGATGATAGGATATTTAAGAGCTATGTTTGCACTGCTGCAGACCAGATTCAAGTCCTGAATCCACATTGTGTTTAAGTGGGATGTCTTGAGGAAATTACTCAGACTGAGTCTCCATTGTCTCATGCTTTAAGCGAGGATGATCATAGTATTCACCTTGGGTTACTTTGAGGCTTAAATGTGACAGTGCTTTTAAAGCACATGATACAGTGCTTGGCACATTAGATCTTCGGTAAATGTTACCTGTTAGAAATAAATGTAATGAGACTGGAAGGTTAACTTGATAGACCACTTACTATCTTTTTATTTTTCTTTCTCTAATCTTACAGAGGTTACTTCTCTAAGGATGCCTACTTGACGTATTTTTCACAGTGAAGTAAAAGAGTAATTATTTTCCCATTTATTTCCCTGACAGGTTCCTCTTCACTTCCTTAAGATGAGAAGTCCTAATTTGGCTAACTGATCTAGTCGATAATGAGCACCAAATGCTGACTAGGAGACTCAGGTAAGGCATCATCTACAAAACACAGATGAAGGCATGATATATTTTGAAAAGTCAGGATGAGTGTAATAAATTGAGGGGCTTATAAGGGATGCAGGGCAGAGAAAACCCTGATGTCTGTGTTTTGGGTGTAGATGATATTGCTTTTGCAGACCACAGTTTCTCCGTCTCTGCTGCCGTGTTGTGCGATAAGAGAAGTATGAAAAGGTTTGGCAAGGGGCTGAAGCTGAGACGTGTAGCCAACCACCACTGTTTCTTGTCCCAGTTCCATTAGCACCGCAGTCAAGTGCTCCAGTACTGTGAGCGTACTACGGTAGCTTGTAATTGCCCTGTGCTTCAGTCAAGAGATGGGTAATTGCTCCTATGGGCCATGGATTTCCTGCTAGCTGCAGCTGATTGAAACCAGCCATTTATTGTGGTTAAAAACCCCAGACTCACTGCAGTGTTTACAGATAAACCTTCTGTGCGACAGTCATTTACTCTACCCAGCGATCCATATATTAAAGATATTACACACTACCCCCTCCCTTTCTCTTGAAGACAGATCAACTGTTCTTTTTAGTTTGATTGAATTTCAGTATGTAGTGTTGACATGCCAACTCTCTTATTTTGTGGCTTATGCTTTAAATAAATTTGCATTTCTTTGGACCTAAGTTCTATTTTGGGGGTGTTTGTTAATAACCACACTACTGTAGTTTTAGATGCTTTTACAAAGTTGCTTTTCCTCTTTTTTGTGCCTCCCATGAGCCAAGCACAGATCTTAGCCTGTGTGTTTCTTGGTGCCCTCATGAGTTGGAATGTAGTAAAGATAGGCTGTTCACTTTTAGTAATCATGAATTTTTAAGTTTGGGGGAAGCTGACAGAGGATTGTGTGTTTTCTAATTTTAATGACACCTGCATCTGTGATGGACACAATGGATGCTGCTACATGCCATCACAAGGTAGAGGACACTCTGTATCCATTCTCAGCGTAGCAGTTTCCCATTCCGCTACCCCTGCAGTTCTATTAAAATTTGGTTTTAGGGTTTAAAAGAACAGATTGGTATCTACATGATTCAGGTCTGTCCAGTAGGTCTCAAGATTTGGGGTGGTTTTAATTCAATTTCTCTGCTTATGAATAGTAACATTGATACCCTTTGTTCTTGTGCCAAGAATGAAAGATAAGAATACTCAGGGATAAACTGGGAATGCTGCTCTGTACTTGTGAAATCAGAAACTCTGTTATTCCCTACCACACCCTATTTTTTTTTTTTTAACTTTTTCACCAAACCTGTGCACTTGGTTGGAATTCATGTGTAATTTATGCTCTTTCTATAGGAATAAATAAAATTATCTGGTAATCTTGACCTTTATATGTAAATTCTCTAGGTTGATTCGTAGGAAAAATGGTCAATCTATTTTTTTTTTTTTAAACTGAATGACTGTGGAGGGTTTATATCATCATGGTCAGACCTAGTCAAATTAACAAAAGAGTTGAGATTTGTGCATTTCCTTTAGCTCTGTCTTCTCTTTTTGTAGCTTTATCTCCCCTAGATATATGGAGCTGGTGAATTCATTTGTAATGCAATGTTAAGGAATATATTAATTAGAACTCTCAGGTCTGTGTCTAACAAAGCCTGTGTTCCTGGAACCTCAGATAAAGACTACTAACGTACCCTTTACATTCTGAGGTTAAAATTAATGATTTGAGCAGAAGCCAAATACAGCAATTGACATAAAACAAAGAACACTTTCCCATAGTATACACATACATGAATTTGGTCCCCTGGTAGACAGCAGATGGAGTATGTATGTCCAGGTATTTAAGAACATAATACAGAAAAAGAAAACAAAAACTTGACTCCTATGATGGTATAGTTGTGTGATCCATTTTAGCAGATACACATTTAACACAAAGATTAATGGAATAATAATTACATTTACAAAAATAGTTCTTCATAAAAGACCATGGAAAATAATAAATTAATGAACACTTGCTTATAGGCCCTGCTACTTTGTTTTATATCTTCTTATTTATTGTTTACCTAGTGAGTAGATGTTCTTTTCTTTTTTTTTTAAAGTTTATTTATTTATTCAAGCAATCTCTACACCCAAATGGGGCTCAAACTCACAACCCCAAGATCAGGAGTCCCACACTCCTCTGACTGAGCCAGCCAGCCGCCTCGTGATGTTATTTTCTTAAAGATGTGGAAGCAGAGGCTCCCAGAGGTTAAATAACTTGGTCTGTGTCATAAAGCTTGTAGGAAGAGCCATTGGGATTCCAGTTCAGGTAGGCCTGGCTCCTAAATCCATGTACTTTCCATTATTTTACCCGGTCCTTGAAGTTTGCTTATTTCTCTGAATATCAGATTTCCTTAGTGCAGTTAAACGTGATTTGATTGATCAGTATTTGGTTTCCACTTGGTTTTTTAGGAACTCATTCAATTATTGATTCATTCAGCTAATATTTATTTTTGTATCTCCCGTGTGTCAGGCACTGCTGGGCACTGAGAATACAAGATTAATGAGATGTGGTTCCTGTTCTTGAGAAGCTTTCAGGGAGGGAACAGATATGCAAAAAACCCACACTTTTGATCCAGTATGAGAGCTACATTAGAGGTAGTGCCCCTCCCGCCCCCCTCCATGGTTTTGCTTACAGGGTTTCAGTTCCCTGTGGCTCAGCCATGGTCTGGAAGCAGATGATTCTTCTGACATATCATAGACGAACACTACATCACAATGCCGACGTCATTCACCGTACTTCATCTCATCACACAGGCACTTTATCATCTCCCATCATCACAAGAAGAAGGGTGAGTACAGCACAATGGGTACTTTGAGAGAGGCACCATATTCACATAACTTTTATTATAGTATATTGTTATAATTGTCCTATTTTATTGTAAGTTATTGTTGCTAATCTCTTACTATGCATAATTTATAAATTAAACTTTATCATAGTTATGTATGTATTGGAAAAAAAAGTAGTATATATAATAAGGTTTGGTACTATCTGTGGTTTCAGGCATCCTCTGGAGGTCTTGGAATGTAGCCCCCACAGATAGGGGCAGACTACTGTATGTTCAATTTTCATGGGTGAAACAAAAAAAGCAAGTAATTGTATGTTTGTGAGGAGAGGTTGTGTTTGGCAAAGGGTTTTTACCAAAAAAAAAAAAAAAGAGCTTTAATGGGAGTCTTAAAAGATAGTGATCATGGTGATAATAGCTAATAGTTTTGAACACTTAGTATGTTCTCGAAAGCAACCTGATTAAAGTCTCACTTCATTTAAACCTCCCAAAATCTCTAGGTATTATTCCTTTTCACATCTTGGTGATGAGGAAACAAAGGCACAGAGAGTTAAGTAACTACTGGAGTAGAAGCCGGATGCAAATCCAAGTTGGCTAGCTCCAAAGCCAGCCCCATTTTGTGGTTCTGTTTTACTGAAGACGTGCTGAGTAGGGGTTTGCCCAGAAGAGGTTGGGCTGGGGTAAAGGGAAGTCTGGGGACTTTGCAAGGTTTTTACCTGGCCAAGTGAGCAGCATGTGCCAAGTCAAAGAGGTGAGAAACAATGTGGCATATATTGGGGATTTGTAAGTAGCAGCATATGGCTGAATGTGCCTGTGTATTGAGGGTTGTTGGGGAGCGTTGCCCAGATCAGAAGGACCTATTTGGGCATGATAAGTTTGGACTTGGTGTCACTGAAAGATTTTAAATAGGGGAATGAGATGATCCCATCACTTTTCATCACTAAGGTATACATGGGAAATTAGGCAAAAGTCTAGGTTTCAGGGATATGAGTTAAAGCCCTCAAAATATGTTAGTAGCAGCAATTTGACAACCTCAACTTAAAAACATTTTAATAGCATACATTATTTATCTCAATATTTAAAGATGTGATAACTTCAACTTTTAAAGCCTTGCTTCTTTCTAGTCAAAGTTCTTCTAATGAAGAGGTTAGACTGGTACCTGGAACTGAAATCTGCAAATGCCTTGATCATTTACCTGGGTTTCAGACAGGCCATGTCACCTGAGATAGAGACTCATTCTGGATCTGAGCTTTATTTTTTTATTTTAAAGATTTTATTTATTTATTTGACAGAGAGAGAGAGACACAGGGAGAGCAAGAACACAAGCAGGGGGAGTGGGAGAGGGAGAAGCAGGCTTCCTGCCAAGCAGGGAGCCCAATGGGGGCTCGATCCCAGGACCCCGGGATCATGACCCGAGCCGAAGGCAGACACTTAACGACCTAGCCACCCAGGCGCCCCTGGATCTGAGCTTTCGATCAAATTGCTTTTTCCTAAAAGAGGGCCTCATGGAGAATTTGTAAATCACAGATTTAGCTTTTGTGTGTGTTTTAGGAGCCCATTCTAATGTTTCACAAACCATAACACAAATGCCAGGCTTCTGAGCCCACATATAGGATTGACAACCCATTTTGGGGAGGGAGATCCATGGTTGAAAGGGCCACTGGGTTACTGCTTTTGATTACTGTCTTTCTAGACACTGCACCTATCAGAGGAAATGCACCATCTGAAGATTTAAAGCCAGTAAGCACTCTTCGCCTCTCCTGGTATTTTCTGCCTTAGATTGGATCAAGCATTGGCTGACACTGGTGGTTGTTTTCCCTGACTTCCTTTGCTGTTATATGATGACCTTTTCTTTGTTTATTGTTTTATTTGAACTTGCTGGGAGTTTATATAATTGATGGGCTTGTATGCCGTAGTATGTCTGGGAATCTGCTGGTGATATACAACAGTGTCTGAATGTGTAGTGTTTTCTTTCATTCCTCCCCCCCCACTCTTAGCCCTGATGTCAGATAGTCAACATCCCAACTGGTTGAGCTGATATGGTAATAGAGATTCTTCCTTATCTTGTAAGCGAAAGGTTTGGGTTAATCAGAGTCACCCAGGGTCAGCCTGTATTAGAAATTTCAACATTTTGTTGACAATCTCTTGAGCTCTGGTATAATACCTGACTTTTAGGTTTTGATATATTTCCTAACAGAGATTGGTCTCTACTTACATTGTCTCAGCCTGACTGGGGTGTTGAAATGTACAAATCATGCAATTGTTCCTTACTTATGAAAAATAAGTAGTGGGGCGCCTGGGTGGCTCAGTCGTTAAGTGTCTGCCTTCGGCTCAGGTCATGATCCCAGGGTCCTGGGATCGAGCCCTGCATCGGGTTCCCTGCTCGGCCGGGAGCCTGCTTCTCCCTCTCCCACTCTCCCTGCTTGTGTTCCCTCTCTCGCTGTGTCTCTCTCTGTCAAAAAATAAATAAAATCTTTAAAAAAAAAAAAAGAAAAAGAAGTAGTATGTGGTTGTCAGTATATGTTTGCTAGCTAATCACTTAATATTTTAATCTGATTTTAAAAACTACAGGCATTAGAGAAAGACAAAGAAAGGGGAAAAAAACTATAAAACAGTATAGATTCCCATTTTTGAACCAAGTTGTGTATGATCTTGAATGAAAAGATATGGAAGAAAAAGTATCAGAGAGCAGTGGAGATAATCCAGGTCACAAGGACTTTCTGTCATTCCTCCCTGTACTAGTACACGTGTAATTTTTTTATATTTAGAAAAGTTTAAAAGCACAGGCATTATTCATGATGCTGGCATAACTCAAAAGCTTCTAATATGTGAGAGGCTTGAGTGATTAGCAAATAATTCAAATATGTTGTATGTTTCAAATAAAGAAGTTAATTGTTCAGTTGACATAGTTAAGCTTTAAGTTTTCTATAGTTGTCTCTTTAAATTAAACTGTGCTTGCATTTTGCAGCAATGATTGAGGTCCTTACATCTTGGCATGAAGGAATTGGGCTTAGTAAGTCACTACTTTCATATTCTTAGAGCCTTATTATTCAAGGCAAGCATTAACAACACTTCTACTAGCTTTGGGAATTGATATGCAAACAGATATACTTGTGATGACTTTTGCTCACCTGTGATGTTAGCCTTAGTCTTATCTCAGTACCTTCTCTGTCAGTCAGTCTTGTCCAACATCTGTTGGAAGCCTATGGTGTGCCAAACCTTGTGACGGGTGTTTAGGATAAAAAAATACAGGGTTCCTCAAGAAGTTCACAGTTGCTTTGAAAAAGAACCCAGCATAAATATTGAATTTCATTGCTTACATGTGTTTTCCCATAGAGAAGGAGATAGTTTCTAAAATTGGTTATGCTTTGCCAACCCTTCTGAGAGGTGTTCTAAAACAAGGCATAACTGCCAGGTTGATGCGGTGATTGAATATTTTATCAAGGGCCATGTAGTTAATCATTAAACATCTAGTTTGGTGCTAATTTAGCAACAATTCTCCATGAATGTTCAGAGTTGAGATTTCCTTTGAGTTCCTTGAGAATGGATTTGGAAAGCTGCAGGCAAGAGCGCAAGTGTTTGATTTGGTTCAAGGGCCTGATACGGAGGGACTTTTTAAAGTTTCTGTGGGATCCTGTCAAGTTGGTTCTTTGTCCCTCTTCATGGAATAATACCTTAAAAAAGGAACTTGAAAGAGACGAAAACCAGCTAATAGGGAAATGAGCAAAAGAAACGTCAAACTCAGAGGGCATTTGTCAAGGTTTGTCAGTGTTTTAGTTCATTTGGGCTGCTATCACAAAGTAACACAGACTGGGTAACTTATAAACAACAGAAATTTGTTTTTCAAAGTTCTGGAGGCTGGGAAGTTCAAGATCCAAACACCAACATGGGTGTATTCTGGTAAGAGTTGCCTTCCTGGTTTATAGCCAGTGCCTTCTTGCTGTGTTCTCACATGGTGGAAGGGGTCAGGGAATCTCTCTGGAGCCTATTTGATAAGGCATTAATCCTATTCATGGGTTCTCCACCCTCATGGTTTAAGCACCTCTGAATGCCTCACCTCCCAATATCATCTTAGGGGGTTAAGACTTCAACATATGAATTTGGGGGGGGACACGAATATTTACACCATAGCCCTCAAGCACTCATGGGTCCATATTGGTCCCAAGTTATCAGAAAAGTTTGGATCTTTATGGATCAGGAAATTAGTAGGGGGTGGGGATGCAAGTAGTCATGATACTCAGGGTTGCTCCTTATTTCTTACAGTGAGTATGTTTGTTGTGTATGTGTCTTGAGAGGAAGATATCACAACACCAAACTAAAAAAAAGTGAAAAAAATCTGTGCCAGAAACCTGTCAAAGGTAGAGAAAAATGCTTTCCCTTAATACCACTGTTTTGAGAGAAAGTATTCAAATTTTTGAAGGGACTTAATATTTTCCCATACCTGCATTCGTATATAGATTTGATCTATCTTTCTATCATCTATCTGGATTTGATCTACATATACATATGAATTTGATCCAGCTATTTGGTTTTAGCATAGTTATCTGCTACACTCTCATATGTTAAAGAGGAAAAGGTAGGGCATCATTTTAGTTTAATATTTTAGTTCACAGGATACAATTAATAAGTGTTAAATAATTTAGAAGGCGGTTGAGTCTTTCTGGGTCAGACTTTTCTTCTAAGAAATAACTGTATTTTAGATTTTACTCACATTTGCTCAGAGTCAGCACTGTGTCATCACTGTGGTTTATTTACAATGTATGTTTTATTAATGGGAATTTATTGGGGAGATGACAGCAATAAATTTATTGGGGAGATGACACTTTCTCTCATTCTTTCTTGCCTTCTCTGAGTCCAAGCTCCAAGAGAGCATGTACATTAGATTCATATTTTGGATTTCTTGAAATCATGTTACAAAATACAATAAAAAAGAAAAAAAGGTTTTACCATTTTCATCTTAATTTTCTTTTCTATTTTTTAATCTTAATTTTCTTTCTTTCTTTTTCTTTCTTTCTTCTTTCTTTCTTTCTTTCTTTCTTTCTTTCTTTCTTTCTTTCTTTCTTTCTTTCTTTCTTTCTTTCTTTCTTCTTTCAGATTTATTTATTTATTTTAGAGAGAGAGAGAGAGCACACAAGGCCGAGAGGAGGAGAGGGAGAGAGAAACTTTAGCGGACTCTGTGCTTAGCGTGGAGCCTGACACGAGACTCAGTCTCATGACCCTGAGATCACAACCTGAGCTGAAACCAACAGTCAGAGGCTTAACTGACTGTGCCACCCAGGTGCCCCTAATCTGAATTTTCTGAACTGAATTTCTTCTTTTATAAGATGGGGACATTGATGCCTTTCTCTCCTGGTTTGAGGAAGTGTTCTGGCACATGGCAGGCACTCAGATCAGTTTGTGGAACTGTTTTAAGTACTTAGGAAAAAGTAAGGTGTTCAACGAATGTTATGCCTCTTCCACATCTCTCTGCTGGGGATATGAAGGCGAATGAGACAGTTTCTGCTTTCAAAGAGCTTGACATCTAGGGGAAAGAAAAACAGGTAAACAGAGCCAATGAAACCTCTTATTCAAAGTGCTTTAGGACTAAGGAGGCAATGTATTAAGGACCTCTGTGTTCTCGGCCAGCCAGAATTGTCCAAGTCAGCCATGTTATTTATATAGTATATAACTGAATGTTTACCCAAAAGACCTAAAGTCATTGACAACCTATAAAAAATGTTGTGGTGGTGAAAGCTATTAATGTGTACATTGACAGAAAATAACTTTATCAGTGGGTCTGTATTAGTACTAGGGCTGTTGTAACAAAGTACCACCAACTGGGCAGCTTAAATGACAGAAACTCATTATCTCACAGTTCTAGAGGTTAGAAACCTGTGTCAGCAGGGTTGGTTCCTTCTGAGGGCCACGAGGAAGGATCTATTCCATGCCTTTCTCCTAGCTTCTGGTGGTTTGCTGGCAATCTTTGGTATTTCTTGGCTTTTGCTGCATCACTGAGATCTCTGCCTACAGCTTCACATGATGTTCTCCTTGGGGGCCTGCCTGCCTCTTCACATGGTGTTCTCTTTATACAGATACCGGATGGGGGTGCTGTCTTGATTTCAGCTCAGGTCATGATCTCAGGGTCCTGGGATCAAGCCCCGTGGGACTCCATGCTCAGCAGGGAGTCTGCTTCAGGATTCTCTCTCCCTCTGCCCCTCCCCCACCAAATAAACAAATAAATAATAAATAAATAAATCTTAAAAAAAAGGATACCAGGTGTATTGATTAGGGGCCTACCCTACTCTAGAATGACCTTATATTAACTAATTACATTTGTAACAACTCTACTTCCAAATAAGGTTACATTGTGAGGTGGAGACTGAGGTGGAGACTTTAACACACGAATTTTGTGGGGAACACAATTCAACACATTAAGAAAAGTGTTTATTGTATTTTTCAAGGAACAGACAGGAGGAACTGATTAACATTTCTCCTAAACACTACAGACCCTGGAAAGGTATATATATTATCCTGATGAGCGAAATGGAAGAGCATGTATTGGGAGAGAAGGGATAGCGCCAGGCTTCATTGGATGTTTTCTATAGCCTAGGCACCATTAGGTTCTTTGTCCAAGTTATTTCATTTACCATAATTTAATTCTGATTAATACTTATTTATAAGATCATCTCCATGTTGCAGATGTAGAAACTGAGGCTCAGAAACATGGACTAACCAGCCAGAGTTGGGAGCCACAAATGGGTAGAGCTGGGATTTAAAAGCTAATATATTGGGTGCCAGAAAATATGTTCCTTCCCTTCTAGCCTGATGTCCTTCCAAGAAAATCTGTGATGATAAATGTAAGATTGTGGAACCCAAATATCCTAGAACACTTCTCATATAAAAAGTGTTTATCTCCAGGTGAAGTAAGTTTACCAGTTATGTTCTTGGTCATATTTTAGAACTTTATAATGGGAGCAGATACCTCTGTATTCTCTAATTCTTGCAAAGGTCATTCAATAGGCTGATATCAGAAGCTCTTCAATCTAAACTTCAACTAAAAAAAATTTTACAATTGTCTACATTTTCTTATCCCGCTCATCAGCTTGTTGACCCCCATGGGAAAGTGCTGAATTCACAATGGAATCAGAAGAAGAGACTCTTGGGGGTAGTTCGCATGTTAACTTTAGGCACTTAAAATTTGACTTTCTTCTGTTTGGCATTGAACATGTTCAATTTTTCCCCCATTCCCCTTTCTTCTCTATTCTTGTCCTACCACATCCGTGTCATGAAAATGGCTACTGAAATAAATTAGTTTAATTTGTGAAATTACATTATGGTTCTCTCTGATCATGCCAGTTTACCCAGATTAGCCCAGGCAGATGGCTGTGGAGTTTCATTGCTGGTGAGAAAGGGGGCCCTTTCCAGAGATGAAGTACAAATGTGGGAGAAATGTTGTGGATGCCAAAAAGCTGTGTGCTTGAGTTTTTGGGCAAGCAAAAGCAGTGCTGTGCATCAGGACGACTCTGCCTTCTGAACAGAGGGCTTTCTGAGCGCTAGAAGCAGCTGGTTCTGGAGAAAAGATGGCTTGAAAAGAATCAGAGGCATTATGAGTCTTAAATTATTTAAGTTCCTCCTGTGGCAGCGAACTGTAATTGCTTCCTATTTCTGTAAATATTAGCAGCTGTGAGCCTTTCAAGTTAGGAGCTAAAACAGTGCTCAGTGTATCATACTTAAACTCTGGAATATTGTTAAATATCTGACCTTGGGCTGTCAAAGCACACTCATTACCTACACTAGTCCTTCTGCTGGGGAGCTGTTGACACTCTGAACTGGTACATTATTTTCAGCCTGGTCTGTAATAGCCTCAATAGATGGAGAATCAGCAAAAGGAATTGCGAGTCACCACGTAGCAGTGTCGTGATCCATTTCCTCCGGGGAGGTCGCCTCTGTGCTTGCTGCCTTTTAGTTGTTTTTACACCTGTGACTCCATCTACAGCTGTCATGGCAAATCCTTTAGCAAACTGGCAAAAACTTGAAATAGGCTAATTCGAATACCAACTCTTACCTCTTTAGTCTCAGTTGATCTCTCTGCCTTATGTTCAGTGGTTTAGTCATACTGAATTTTTTTTTTCCTCCAGCCTCCAGATTCATCATATTCTCACTTGTCTCTTGCACTTGGCTTATTCTGAAACTTCTATCTGGAACACACTCTGCTTGTCCCATAACATCTCCATGCTAGCTTTTACTTATTCTGTTGATGACACCTGCTCCTGGAAGCCTTCCCTGACCATCCATATGTGGGCTAGTTATGTCTTCTTTATTATCCCATATGGTGGGCACTTTCCCCATAAGAACACACATCATATTGGATTGTAATAGCCTATTTAGTGGTCTTCATCTGCCATTCTTCAGTGGGCTCCCTGAGGGTAAGAAAAGTAACAGTTCTATTTGTTGTTTTAGTTGTAGGGTCTGTGTGGAGACTGGTAAATAGAAAGTGATTGACAAATGTTTGTTGAGTTGAATTCATACTCCTATATCTAACATTGGTGGGAAATAAAACCTTCGGGCTTAGTCTTGAGTAGACCTGCCAAGGCAATCTGTGGATGTGGCAAAATCTCATAGATATCTTGAGGTAGCCACTTACTCTTCTTCCTTGTGAATACATTTGTTTGGGATAGAATGTGCCCAGCTCCCATAGGTGAATCATTATTGGCCTAAGCCAGTTATCTCTATCTCACTTCTTTATGCCAGTGATCGGTGAGCATGTGATCCATTTCTGGTAGTAAGACATAAAGGGAAGTATGTTGAAGGTTTGGGGAATTATTTTTCTTTTTTCTTTTGTTTAGAGATTTTCTTTATTTATTTGACAGAGAGAGAGCACACAGGCAGGGCAAGCCGCAGAGGGAGAGGGAGAAGCAGGTTCTCCGCTGAGCAGGGAACCTGATGCGGGCTCGATCCCAGGACCCTGGGATCATGACCCAAGCCGAAGGCAGACACTTAATCGATTGAGTCACCCAGGCACCCTGGGGAACAATTTTTCTTTTTATTAATAGAGTGGTGTGAAAAGGAAGACATTTTTACCCTTGTCCCCTTTTTTTTTTGCTTGGATGCTTTCATAGAAGATAAAAAGAAATGCTACAACTATTTGGCAACCATGAGAAAATAGGGCCCCAAATGAAGGCAACACATGAGCATGGGAAAGTAGAAAGATGGAAAATTCTTAGGTCCTTGATGATGCTGAGCCATCAAAATCAACCCTGGGACAACTCACCTCTGGGTTTCTGTAAAGTAAAATACTCTTCTAACTTAAGCTACTTGTGCTAAGTTTTCTGTTACCTACAGCTAAAATCATCCTAACTGATACAGACACCAGGAAAAGGAAAGTGTGTGCATGGAATTTGGGGTTCATTTAAAAAATGAAAAGGACTATGCTACATAATGAGAGAAAGCAGCATAGAAAATGTGTTGAGCTTGGTGTTGAGACATCTTAGTTTACCTGAGTATTTTCTTATGTAATCTTGGATGAGTCACTGTTCTCTCTTATTTTCTAGTAAGGCAATCATTTACTCAACAACTAGAAAAAAATATATTTGATTGCCAACTGTGTGTTATATACTATGTTAAGTGTTTATTTGGGAAAACAGAATTGAACTAGGTGATCTCTAAGGTCCTTTATTTGTAAAACTCTGATTGGCCTTTTATTTTTATGTCTTTGAACATAGTTTTAGGAACTGTGAGTCTATAAAAATTTTGTATATCTTACCCCCCAAAATCTACTTTGATTCAAATCATGTTTATCATTGGCCTTTTTCTTCATCTAAATTTCTTGCAGATCCCTGTCTGATAGAATTTTTAAAAAACAAAAAACAAAAAACAACAAAACCCACAAGCATCTGTCTCTGGCAAGCATGCTCATGAGTCACATCTCCTCCTCTGCAAAGCAAAGTCTCATGAAATCAGCTGATTAAAAGGAGCACTTAAAGAGGAGGCAATCTGTTAAATTTATTTTAGGTCTAGCCCCCTAATTTCCATTCCACATGCACTCATTTATTCCATCACCCGGTGTTGGCAGGTGCAATCTATTTAGGTGACCCTGCTCAGGCTCACCCCTCAAATTTCCTGGCTGGAGAAAAAAGGCTATTGAGCTGTCATCAGAGGTATTGTAGCCACTGATGCCCAGGTTCTGTGGGTGATTTGAAACTGATTCATTATTGCCCCACTTTGATTAGGACAGGGCTCTTGATTCAAACTACCATGACCTTGCAAGTTGTCTGTGTTAACCCCACATTCTTGGTAGTAATGGTGGGGTGAGATTGCCATTGTGCCAGGTTGTTAAGTGGGGGATCATCCATGCTTAATGGGGGCACTGGGCAACCTCTGGGGCAGAAATAATCATCACTCCAATGGGACAGAGGATGGTGAAGAAATGATCCCAGTAGCAATTGGTGGTTGTGAATTTTAGGATATTGGTTTGACTGCTGAGTGAGCGTAAGGACTTACACAGTGGATCCATGGTGTGAGGACCAAGCAGCTTGTGAGCACCTTCTGCAGCTCTTCCGTTCTTCGCATGTGCCTTCACTATGTCTGATTTCCAGCAAGGGGGAAGAAAGAAAGAAAGAATAGTAGAACTTCATGTGTCTTATTTTTTAAGGATGTGACCAGAAAGTTGCACAAGCCACTTCTATTCATACTTCCCATTGGCTAGTACCTGGTCACGTGCCACGCCTAACTTTAAGGAAAACGGAGAAGCGTAGTCTTTAACCTGGCATTCGTATGCAGAAAGGACTTGTATTATTATAGAAAAATAGTTGTGGGGTGGGAGACTAGAAATCTCAGGCACAGTAGTCCTCAGCGATGGCCACAGGAGTAGCATCTTGGTGAGCCTCAGCATCTGTGCAGCTCTGAATTCTTCAGGGAATGATTCTGGCCACGGTCACAACTCTAGTTCTGCTCTCATACTTCCTTGTTTGTGTTCTTGTCTCTTCTCCCAACTTGCTCCTACCTTGTAGGGGTGGAAAAGCCCATTTTACCGCAGCATCTTTCTGTACTGGGCTGAGGTCAGTGGCGTTTTTTATGAGTTAAGTAGTATTTGCACAATTGCTTATGTTTTTACAGTTCAGAGAAGCAGATTGACGCCTAAACTAATGCCTTCAAAATGTAATTCTGCCCTATCTTTTCCCCAGTTGTGTAGCAGAGCCCTTTGCCTTTAAAGGAGAGAGCAAAACCCCAGTCCCAGCTGGGAAGGCATGAAAAGACATTTAGAGGCAGCTTTTGCCTGGTGAGAATGTGTTCTCTGGAGATGCATGTGCCTTATTAAGAAAAACCAACCAAACTGCTTTTGGTCTCTGTTTAAGATTTGTAAAAGACAGCAGCAGGTAACTTGCTCATTGCATATTCTCTAGACACTTCTACTCTCCCTCAGAGCTAAGGAGAAATGACATATTATCTGTTTCCTGAAAATATGATCTAGGAATATTCCTCCAAGAACAATTCCTGATTTGTACTTTATTTTATCCTTTTAAGAGATACACTACTAGGGAATTTAAAAGTTGTACTATTTTTTTTTTTTTTTAAGATATTATTTATTTATTTGAGAGAGGATGAGAGGAGAGAGAGAGCACATGAGAGGGGGGAGGGTCAGAGGGAGAAGCAGACCCCCTGCTGAGCAGGGAGCCCGATGCGGAACTCGATCCCGGGACTCCAGGATCATGACCTGAGCCGAAGGCAGTCACTTAACCAACTGAGCCACCCAGGCGCCCTAAAAGTTGTACTATTTCATGCATGAGGGATTTAGGTTTTTTTCTGCCCATTATTTTGGTTGTGAATTGGTGACATTTGCTCAGTCCCCGATGAATCTCCAATATTTCCTTATAGAACTCCACGAGCAGAGAGATCTATGCTTTGGTTTCTACAGTGAGTGAAGGACAATTTTGAGCAGTCCTTCTATAGTATTCTATATATAACTAATAGTTTAAAAAGTAAACAGTTTATTTGGTTGACTTATGGTTGTTTAGGGAAAGGAGGCCTTTAGTGGAATTTTATTTTCTTATTGTGTGGTGAAATTCACAAGGATTTTTGTGTGTGTGTGTGTGGAAACATGAGGAGAATCAGGACTAAGTTGGTGTTAGTTGTGGGAATGAGTGGTGGGAGGATACCTGGCTCCCATTCCCTTACCACGTTCTCTTGATTTGTGGTTCTGGGCTGGTCAGGAAGTGCCATCTTGGTACCAAATGTCAGCATCCTCTTTTCTAGAGATGCACTAGGCTTTTGATCTCTTTGTGATGCACAAATCTTGTTTCCTACATCTCATGTCTTTAGAAGCCAGTTCTCTGTGAGGTAAAGGGCTGATCAACCTAAGAAGATCCTCTAATGGTGGGAACATTGGGTGCTTAGGTAGTTGTGCTAAAGACATTTTAGGGCAGATTTTTTTTTTTTTACATTCCTATAAAGTCCATTCCTGTCTGATTTCAGAACCATAGACTCTCTTGGGATAAAAAACCTCAAAGATTAAATATTTCTATGTGAATGAGGAGCTGAAAGAAACTTGAGGGGCAGGTTTTTGAGAGTGAGACAGTTCCCCATCTCTCCTTTTGTCTGGCTTTATTTTATTAAAAAAAAAATCTCTCTCATTATGTATATCTACTTATCTAGAGGGAGGATTCTCTATGTACATATGCTACCAAAAAACTTGCTTTTTACTATTTAAGTAAAGATTGAAGAACTGGGTAAGGGGGGAGGGATATATTCAACTGCCAAAATGAGGTTGATATCAGTATAGATTTATTGATCCAATTTGTCCTTGTGAGACAAGTGATCTTTTGCAGTATCAAAGCATTTTTGCAATCTGAAGAAATCTAAAGAAATCTGAAGACTATCTTGTCCAACTGCTTATTTTACACAGGATGGAAACTTTGAGGTTCAGAGATAAGTGACTTGCCTAAGGACACACAAATAAATTGCTCTGTTGCTTTACTTTTTGCAAGTAAACTTTTTATTGAAGAATAACATACATTAAGAAAAGTGCAAACATTTTTCCAAAGGGACTAGATTTCTGTAACTAGCTTGTAGGTCAGGTATAGAAAGCACTCCAAAATTCTCCCCAATCACTACCCTTTTCTCCACTCCAAAAGGTTAACTATTATTTTACTTAAAACGTAGCTTAATGTTGCCTGTTTTTGAATTTTATGTAAATTTGATCATACAGAATCTGTTATTTTTTTGGGGGGGTCTGGCTCTTTCATTCAACATGATGTCTACAAAATTAATCCATTTTCTATGTTGCTATAGTCTATCCATTTGCATTGCAATACTTTATACCAGTGTGTGAATGTAACATAATTTATTTTTTTTCCCCATTGCTTTGTTTTTAATGACTAGAGGTTCCTAGTGCTGATTTTCATGTCTGCCTTAATTATCTTGCTTCTGTACAGTAGTATCTTCTCAAAATCAACCTATAAGGAGGTCGTCTGAAGTCGAATCCTTAATTACAGCAACCAGGAAGCAAAAATATATACCACTACTGATTGTATGCTACAGCAATTCCTGTTTTTCTTTGGCCTTTCTCTGACTATTGAGAAGTTAGTTGAACAAGAGTCAGATGACATTCCTCTCCTTCTTTCTTATTCTTTATGATGGCCTTTTGCTATTAAGAATTGATTTACAGTTTGGGTTTTGAACAATTCATGTTAAAGTGGTTTGTTTAAAGGAGTGACTCTCCTTGTTCATTTTCTCCAGATCCTCTGGGAGAATCCAGATGGTTCTTGCATTTTTAGTGAATGAACACTTGCCATCTTGCATAATCTAATTGTCTAAAACTGCCCACATGCTTACCATCTGAAGGAGTGCTGTCTGCCAAAGGTGTCAGGTTATCTTTCATATGGCTTTAAGAAAGAAGACATTTTAGCCTGAAAGCCTGGCATCAAAAAGCATCTCTCCTGGGTGGATAAAATTGACAGTTCTTCAACTCCTTTATTAAAAATACAATTCACCAATCTGAAAAAGAAAATCGAATTATTTAACTGCTAGCAGTTTTCCCCATGGTAAAATAAACCTTAAGTGTTTACAATCAAGTTAGCTAGATTTTAACCAATTTACTTATTTAACCAAGTATTAAAAAAAAAAATCTGTACCATACCTTGTAAGTTCTTCTAAACTTTTTTTTTCCCCATTGATTTTGATTAAATAGGTAATTGGCAGTTGATCAATAGGCATCATTCTGATGAGCTGGTTTGGCTGAACCTTCTGTGTGACAAAGCTCCGGAAAGAGGGAACCCAGAGGTTTGCTGACACTCCAATCTATCTTCAATGAATGCAAGCTGGCTAATAAATATTTAATGGGCAGTTGTTTGCAGTTTAATAGAATTAGATAATTCTATTAGAATCCTGTTTGGAGACCTACAGGTATCATATATCACAGTTGAAGACATGGTTAATAATTTAAGCTAAGTGGCTAGTAATTAGACAGTCAGATTAAGCAGGAACTTTTGGTTTTAAGCCATTTGGGATTTGTGTGTATATGTGTCAGAGAGAGAGAGAGAAAGAAAGAGAGAAAGAGAGAGAGAGAGAAATTGTGTAAGATTTTAGATTGTAAACCATTACAAAGATTAGCTAATGCAGCAAGTCTGGGCCAAGCCTTAAACATGATAACAAAGCATGAGGCCCCTGGGGTTTATTTAATATCTCATCCTCTTAGTTAATGAGATGGAAAATAGTTCACTGTTTATCTACAGTAGATTGAGCAGATGTTGCCAATTCTGTTTTATGGAATGTAATCTTGGTAAGATTGTCTTCTGCCCATTACCTTTTCATGGGCTCGATCTCTCCTGTACTCTTCTTTTTTGGGGGGTACAGATACTCTCTTGGCCACGGACTAGATGAAAAAACCTCTAAGTTAGGAATTAGCGGCCTTTTCACGTTCCAAACACTCAGTACCCTCTGTTATGACAAAGCTGGTTGGTTGACACAGGTTTGTTAACAACACAGGGCTTATACAATGTGAAGACTGTTGACTCTCCCCCTAGTTACTATTTATGAAATACCTCAGGTTTGTGACTTTATTTCATTTGCCTCTTTTACATTTCCCTGTTCTACAAAGGCATAATATATTAATTGGAGCATTGGGTCTAAGAAGCCTAGTATGATCCTTTTTTTTTTCCATTAAGTAATTTTAATTTTCCAGAACCATGAGGTAATTAGTATTTTCCTAAATTGTGATATCAGGAGAAAGTGGCTAATTTAGGAACATAAGGTAGTAGAGATTTAGCTAAAGGCATTAAGTTACTTTAGGAAGTGGCCTACAGGCCCGTTAGAACTTGCCTTTGTAGTAGAAATCTGGACTTGTAATAGGCATAAATATATAGAGACTTCTTTCTGGCGGTATGTGATGTTTGGTATTAGATCAGTGGTGCAAGGATGTGAGATCCAAAGGCTCTGTGATTCTCTTACTTTGTTCTCTTAGGTCCCAAGATGGCTGCTGCTAGTCTAACCATTGTTTGCATTCCAGACAGGAGCTAGCAGGTAGGGGTGGCGTCTCTAAGAAATTCCCAGGGGACATTCACTTATTTCTCATTGGTTATAAATGCGTCACAGGGGTACCTTTGGTTGCAGGGGCCTCTAGAAAGGTAGGTTTGTATCTCTCTAGTCTCTCTAGCAGAAGGAAAAGAAAGGGAATTTGAATAAGTATTGCATGAGCCAACCTACAATATTTGCCATATTCTTTAAGAAAATTTCCTTATTTTGTAATAAATACTGACATAAATTTTTCCTACCAGAGTAAAAGCCCTTCAAGATTTCTTTAGGCCCAGTGTTCTACATGCTATTTACAAAGCCTTGCATATGGCATATTGGAAATTCTTGATACATGATGCTGTATTCTTGGGGGAAAGAAGTAGAAAAGGGAAGAATTAGGGAGACGGGTGGAAGGCAGGGACCAAAGGTGGTATTTATTTATAGGTAACTAAAAAAAATATTATACTGTACTATTAGACTGTTCCAATCCTTAATTATCACAATTATTCTGGTTAATTAAAGTTTTAGGTTCAACTTTATTTCTATTTACTAAGAGGCTATTATTATTGAGATGTTATCAAGTAATATTTCCGCTTGAGTTTTTCTTAGCCTTTTTCTCCTTAATGTTTTAAAAATATTTACTTTCTTCTTACCTCAAAGTAATGTATGGCCATTGTAAAAATTTTACAAAATACAGATAAAAAAAGAGGAGATATTCAAATCCTTACCCACTTGAAATATTTTGTTGTATAGTAAGACCTTATATTGTGCAAATTTAAGTAAATGGTGAAATGATATAGTGCAAATATTAATGTTTCATTGTTTATGGATTTTTTTTTTTTAGAGGGGGCAGCAGGGAGGGGCAGAGGGAGAGGGAGAGAGAGCATCTTAAGCAGGCTCCATGCCCAGTGCAGAGCCTGATGTGGGGCTCAATGTGGGGTTTGATCTCACAACACTGAGATCATGACCTGAGCTGAGATCAAGTTAGATGCTTAACTGACTGAGCCACCCAGGTGCCCCCTATTTTTTAAATTTTTTTTTATTTTTAAAGATTATTTATTTGAGAGAGAAAGAGAGAGAGAGAGAATATGAGCAGATGGGAGGAGCAGAGGGAAACAAAAACAGGCTCTCCACTGAGCAGGGAGCCTGGTGCCAGCTTCGGTCCCAGGACCCTGAGATCATGACCTTAACCCACTGAGCCATCCAGACACCCCCGGGGGCCCCAATAATGTTCCATTTAATGTATGGATTTGAAATGAGAATTTCTCAAATTAGGGGCTCCTGACTGGCTCAGTCAGTAGATATGCAACTCTTTTTTTTTTTTTTTTTAAGATTTTATTTATTTATTTGACAGACAGAGACATGGTGAGAGAGGGAACACAAGCAGGGGGAGTGGGAGAGGGAGAAGCAGGCTTCCCGCTGAGCAGGGAGCCCAATGCGGGGCTCGACCCCCGGACTCTGCAATCAAGACCTGAGCCGGAGGCAGACGCTTAATGACTGAGCCACCCAGGTGCCCCAGTAGATATGCAACTCTTAATCTCAGGGTCGTGAGTTCAAGTCCCACGTTTGGCATGGAGCTTACTTAAAAAATATTAATAATAAAAATATAATAAAGTAATAAAAATAATTTCTCAAATTAAAAATCATAGCCTACAAGGGTATAATTTCAAAGCTGGATAGCCAATAGGAATTTAAAAAGGTGTAGGGCTGAGGGTTGAGGTCACCGTGGATGGTAATCCAAAATCCCCAGCGTGTTTTGTCAGAATTAGACTTCGGTAGCTCCTCATTTGCATTGAAGTGACCACCCTAGATATCTTCTTTTAAGTTGTGTTTACCTAGGTAAATACAGGATTGTGCTCTATGTGCTTTCTGGGGCAATATCTTATTTTAAATATTTGCCTGGGTTGTTATCCTGTCTTGTCTTCAGCAGATTTGCAGGGGCCAGTGAGGCAAATTTTTAGAGATCCTTGCTGTCATCATTAATAGTCAAGTTAGTAACGATATAGGGCAGCTGTACAATTTATTCTCCTTAGGTTTTTTTTTAAGTAATATAAACAATGTTCAGATTTAACTAATGTTTACTGAGCTCCAGTTTTGTTCCATGCATCATGCTAGACATGATTACAAGCATTCATTCAGTTAGTGCTCAGAATAATTCTGTGTGGAAGTGGTCAGGTTATCTACTTGACATTATCCTAAACTTCATTTTATTTTCTTGAAGATTTTATTTATTTATTTATTTATTTATTTATTTATTTATTTATAAAAATGGTTTTATCCACTTACTTATTTGAGAGAGAGAGAGAGAGATCACATAAGAAGGGGGAGGAGCAGAGGGAGAGGGAGAGAGAATCCCAAGCAGACTCTGTGCTGAGCATGGAGCCCACCATGGGGCTTCATCCCAGAACCCTGAGATCATGACCCGAGCCAAAACCAAGAGTGGGTTACCCAACTGACTGAGCTACCCAGGTGTCCCATTGAAGATTTTATTGTTAAGTAATCTCTCCATCCAATGTGGGGCTCAGACTCACAACTCTGAGATCAAGAGTCGCATGCTCCACTGACTAAGCCTGCCAGGTGACCCTGAACTTCATTTTCTTGTCTCCCATACCAAAGTGGCAAATCACACTGGCTCTACTGTCTAAGTAAGTCTGAGTCTGATCACTTACTATCTCTACCACCACTGCCTTAGTCTGAATCACATCGTCTACTGCGTAGATGGTTTCAGGAGCCTCCATGCTGCTCTCTCTGCTTCCACTCTGCACTTCTCCTCCCCTCCCCTCCGTCCATAATTTCTTGCAGGGAAGACACAGTGGGAAAGTGTGACCTGGTTATTATAGGAACATACTGGATAGCTCCTAGCATCCAATATATGTGGGGAGTGGAGGAGAAGGAAGACTTGAAAGAATTTTGTACATTTAAGTAATCAGGAATAGAAAATTATAAGAAGAGGATTCAGTTCTTATTGATGTTTAATCAAAATGGAAGTGTGGAGGAATATGTTTGATTATGTAATTTAGACAATTTAAATGCACCATATTTTTTTTTCCTTTTGTGAATCATGCAAACTATAATTTGTCAGAGTTTCTGTCTTAAAAGAGTCAGGACAAACAGGAGTACACCTGTGTGTGACGTTGATTGTTTTCTGCATCCCACCTTCAGTAATGAATTTTGATCACTATGCTAGAAGAAAGACTTGAACTACCTTTTTATTCCCTTGAAAGTTATAGTAAAAAATTATTGTCATATGTAGAGGTGATCAAAGAGCAAGCAGATAAAAGTTATTACAGAAGTGTTATCAGCCAGTTAATTAACAAAAACATTAGGATATTTTTTCTGGGTTTTGTCATATTTGTGACATTTGTCAACATTTAAAAGTTTGCAGTTTGCTGTGATTTCTCTTTTTGATACTCACTTTCATACCTAATTTTGCATTTGAAATTGAAGAAATTAAAGAGACACCCTTTCTCTATTATTGAAGCTCTGGGCCCTAGAAAACCTGGATCCTGCTTTATTTTTGTGAGCTAACTTAGTTACATGATGTCTGGAAGTTCCTTCTCATTAGTTTGGAGTGAGTTTCTGTTTCCTACAACCCAGAGGCTTTGGCTAACATAAATACCTTTAAAGAATTAGTGGCAGAGTGGGACCCAGAGGAAAGAAGAGGACATGTGTGGTGGGTGGGCAAAGAAAAGTCCCAATTATAGGACAGTTCTCAGGGAGAGCATGACCATATGGGGATGGGTGGTGGCAGCAATGGGGTCTATGGTATTCCTAAAGATCCCAAAGGAACCTAATAGTCACCGGACAAAGAAAACTCCCCGGCTTCCAGCCCCACAGAGAAAAAAAAGCTTGGAGGGAGATTGAAAAGGACTGGAGAATTTAGCCAGCAGCCAGTCTGCTCCTTTGCAAGTTGTACACACTCCTCAATATAGTGTGTTGACTTTGTATGAGGAGGCTGAGGTGCTGTTATCCATTCACAGGACGCTGGTGCGTAATGAAAGCAGAACAGCGGGAGCTGTACATTGGAGAGGGCGCTTTTGATTTGTAGCTCCTTTTGTTGCTTTCCTTTTGAGTTTCCTTGGTTCTGTGGTTTGGACCTCCACAGACCTAGAAGAGTTCAGAAACTTGAAAGGGAAAAAGCCCTTCCTCCCCAGGGCCGGCTCCTCCACTTTCATCCTGTGTCAGGTGTTCACGCCTCACAAAGATGGTGCTAAATGGAACTCTCTGCAACCTCTGGGTAGCTGGGAGTCCCTCTGAGATGTTATGTTCGGGCAATAATGGAGTCTTGTTACTACAGGCTGTTAACACACAGCCTTCCATTGTGGAAGAAAGACATCCAGGCAACCACAAAGCACATGGCTTCCAGGAGAATCTCAGGCTCGAGGATCTCTCAGGGAGTTTGGATCTTGAAAAGAACCTAGAAATCTTGGGCCCTTACTTCTCAGAGCTCTTGTTCCCTTTTTCCCTGAGTAAGTGGTTTAATTTTATCCCTGTGTCTTGCAACACAAGGAGTTTAAAGTAGATTGTTGTGGGAAACAACCAACAAGTATAAGCAGTTTCAGGGAATGTGCTTTGAAATGTGGTTGTATTATCTTCCTCAAAGGATTCAGATTCTAAATATCTATGTAGCTATTCCTGTATCTGTACCTGTATCTACACAATAGGCTAGGTATCTTGCTTTCTGGAAATTTTCTATTATTCTACTTTAACTCCTAGGGAGGATAAATAACATGGAATATATTCTAACACGCCGCCGCACTCGGTTACTTGATCATGGCATTCTTTCCTACTAAGCTCTGATGTGGTTTCCAAACCATTTTCAGAGAGGATTCTAGACAGTCACCTTCAATCACCAAAATTTGTCCCTTATGACAAAGATTGTTGAGGGGATGAAGTCCTCTTTACATGATTCTAAGATCCTTTTACCAAAGACCTTCTTAAAGGCCAGACACTTATTTGCTTACTTCCAAGATAAAAGAGGAGAATGTGAAGTCTCATAGAAAGTTTAAAGTAAACATGGGGTAGTAGGGCTGGTGAAATGTGAAAAACAGAGAGAGAGACAGAGAGAGAGAGAGAGAGAGAGATGTGTTTAATTTATATTAGGTATTTTTGTCTGCTAGGCTGATTATAAAAAAAAAAAAGCTACCTTAGCAAATCAATTATAGTTAGAATGACAGGGTACAATAGTAATAGTTGAGACAAGCTTCATTAGGCATTTGTGAGTGTGGCTTTTTTTCTTCCCAAAGATCTGCCTGGGTCACTGGAATAACTGTGAATTTGGGTCAAGGACCCGAGTAAGCAGGGGAAGGCTCATTTATCATCAAAGAAGGGTGAGACAACTGTCATCACTCCATTTGACTCCAGCTGTGAAGGGAACAGCTTATTTTTGTTTTAGTGATGATTTGAGAGATCCATCAATAAAATCACCAATACTCTCTGCAGTGCAGCAATCTATCTGTATGTCAGTGTGTGTGTGCATGTGTGTGCCCACAAAAGCTCGCTGCAAGCAGAAAGGGAAAACGCAGGAAAAAACCTTACCTCTGCACACGTATTTACATATGAGTCCCTTCTTTCTGTTCAGTTATGTTAGGGGCTCATCTCAGAGCCTCCAGCCAGTTCATCATTGTCCCTGATGGTTAGCATATTGAGCTTGTTTCACAGCTTTCTTGCTCAAATGTGCTTGGGTTGCCCTACTGTGCTACTCATATGCCCAGGCCCAGAGGATTCTTAGGAGGAAGGAGTGATTACCTGGAAGAAATGGACGGAGTAGATTGTCATCAATCACTTTCCTTTATTTTCAAGAGCTCATCTCCTGAAACTTAATCATTTTGAAGACTCTAAAGTCCTTGTCATAATTTCCTGGGTACTTACTAAGCTAACACACACACACACAGCACTTATGATGTGTGAGGCACTGTGCTAAGTTTCTTTTTTTCATGATTTCATTTAAGCTCTACAACCACACTGTGGGGTAGGTACTATAACTGTTCCCTGCATTGATTAGTGTAGCCCACCTATGCTAACAAATAGACCCAAAATGAATGATGGCTCGGATACTATGGCTCACATAAGAGTACTGTGTAGGTGAAAAGTTTAGAGGGCATCACCTGCATCCATACAGTTATTCAGGAACCTGGGCTGTAGGGAGCTTTTCTCTCTTCAACAAGTAATTTTTAAGGTCACCCTGGGGGCTCACCTCCATTCCAGCCAACTGAGAAGTGAAAAGAATATAGATAGAGTACTGTGTGGGGGTCTTTATGTATCAGGTCTGGAAGGTATGGTGATCAATTCAGTTCACATTTAATTGACCAGAGCTTAGTCACAGGACTACCACTAAGGGTAAGAGGAACTGTGAAATGTAATCCCTGGCTGACCAGCCAACTCTCTGAGATAACTCTACCCAATGGGGCAGGGGGAGTGGAACACAGATTTTTGGTGATCTGTTAGCCATCTTTGCCCTACTTCCTTCCTCTGGCTACCAAATATTTCAGAGCACCTTTCTTCTCCTACTGTTCCCTAAGAAAGACCATCCAGAGTCCCGTTCACTTACTGAATCCAGGTCAAACTCCAGACTTTCAGAGTAATGTGCGGTCTTATGTCAAGTGTGGATGGATGTGATTCCTTGTGCCTGGCAACATATGAACCAAAAGCTGAGTTGTCTTCCCAACCCCTACCATACACCCAATAATGACAGTATAACCACACACACAGATGAGCTTCATCTTGGAAACTGAAAGCATGGGAAACTCACAGCCACCACTAATCCACAGCAAAGATGAAATCATCCCTGGTGAAGTATATGATGGACTTTTGAAAACAGGTTTTATAGGCATTTGAATACATTGCATCTTCTCTGTTTGGTACATACATACACACATACACATACATATATATAAATGTATATTATATAATTCATATGTATTTATATCTGTAATACTGTGTCTATGAATATAATATTCATACTTATATATGAAGAAAGAACATATATGTAATAGCGAATGAACCTTTTTGTTATTCAAATCCTCTGTATCTTTGCTTTGTTTTAAACCTTTGGTTATGTGAAATAAAACATGCATTGAGAGATGTGCTTAAACACATGTACAAGTTAACATAGTAATAACATGAACATGGGTTTCCTCATCATGTAGATCAAGAAATAACATTACCAGCATGCCAGAAGTCCCTCTCCTCCATCACCTCCTTATCATGGGGAAGTTCTATTCTATTACTGCCTAAGGTAATTACTCTCCTGACTTAATGAGACTTGCTTCCCTGTGTTCCTATAGCTTTACCACCTAAGCATGCGTTCCTGATGTCCATACTTTAAATCTGTTTGTTCTTGAATGTTATATGAATGGACTCATTCTGTGTGCATTTTTGGTGTCTTATTCTTTTCACTAAACATTGTAATATTTGTTGAGTATTGCTGTGGTGGATTTATTTTTATTCATGATTTAGAAGTGTTCATCTCTTATTCTAGCCTGTTACGTTTTTAAGTCTACATTTTCAGGAAATGTGTTCAATCTGCTGCTTTGGTCTATTGCTTTGACAAAAAATCATCAACAATAACTCTCTTGTATTAAGTATAAGATACGTTGATTCTTTCTTGTTTGTTTACCTCAGCTTTTTAAATTTTATTTTTATTCAGTTATAACACGTACACAATAAAGTACACAAATTTTAAGTTGCATAGTTTGCTGAATTTTTACAAATGTAGATGCCCGGTAATCACCACTAGGATCAAGTTATAGAGCTTTTTAACACCTCAAAAGACTTCCTCGTGCCCTTTCCAGTCAATACACACCATCCTCAGATACCGACCGTTCTGATTTCTATCCTCATAGATTAATTTTTCCTTTTCTTGAACTTCATATAAGTGAAATCAGACAGTAAATTCTGTTTGGTGTCTGTCCTCTACTCATCAGTATGTTTTGGGTTCCATTTGTGTCATTGGTGTAGCAGTAATGTCTTCCTGTTTAGTGCTGTGTAGTTCTTCATTACATGGATATATCACAGTTTGTTTATCCGCTCTTGATTATAATGAATAACACTGCTCTGAGCAGTCTTGAATATGTCTTTTGTGAGAGAATACATGTATATTTTCATTTATCTTGAGAATATACACAGATGTGGAATTGCTGTATAATAAGGTAGCTGTGTATTTAACTTTATTAACACTGTGTTCCAACAGTATTGGAAAGTGCTTGTAAATACTTTACACTCCAACTGACAATGCCTGAGCATTCTAGTTGCTTCTTTACCAACACATATGTTGTCAATCTTTAAATTTTAACCGGGACTTGGCAAATTTTTTCTGTAACTGGACAAATAGTACGTACTTTGGGCTTTATTGCCCTTAAGGCTTCTATTGCAACCTTGCAGCTCTACCACTGAACTGGAAAAGCAGCTGTTGACAATAAGTAAACAAATGGACATGGCTGTTTTTGGTGATCTTTGGTCTAAAACATCCATGTCCATCACATTTGTATTTCAGCCAATAGATAGAGGGGTGGCAAAGTGGCAATCTTCTTTTCTTTAAGAGAATGACTTATAATTGCATATATCGCTTTAATCCACATCTTATTGGCTAGAATTTTGTCACAAGACCAATTTGCAAGAGAGGGTGAGAAATTATTTTGCCAAGTCTTCTGTGATTAGCTAAAATTCTCAGGGGTTCTATTCAAAGAAGACAACGAGAATGGGTATTGGTGGACAATTAGCTGTCTTTTCCACAGTGGGCCATGTCCTGTGGAAAATTTCCTTAGCTCAAGGAAAATTGACTTTTATTTCTTTCATTATATTCCCTCTCCATGTTTGTCATTCTTCTAGAATTCATGGTAGACAGATATTGGCTTTCTAAGGTCTATTTTGAAAGAAGTAAGATATAAGTTCTATCATGATTCTTGTCATTTGTCTTATAATTTCTGTCTCTGGTAGATTTTCAGTTGTTAATTCAGTTTTAGTTGATCTCCATTTTGGTATTTGGCTGATTTAGTTTAAAAAAATCTTGGCAATCATATTTTTAATTTGCAGATTGATGATTGCTTTCCACAGAGCTCTTTTGATAAATCGTATCAAATCTCTTGAGGATAATTTTTATATATTTAAATTTCTCTTCAGTATTGTTTATAAGCTCTGTTTATAGGGATTGGTTATTTTACCTTTCAGCCTAGTGTCTCTTTCATTTGTTAGTTTTCCTCATAAGTTTTGTTATTTTGGCAACCTTGCTTATATTTATAATTTGGAGTTAACTTTTTTAAAAAAAGATCTGTTTATTTATTTTGGGGAGAGAGAGAGAGAGAAAGCACACAAGCAGGGGGAGGGGCAGAGGGAGAAGGAGAGAAGCAGACTCCCCACTGAGCAGGGATTCTGACGGGGGGTGGGGGGGGCCTTGCTCCCACGAACCTGAGATCATGACCTGAGCTGAAACCAAGAGTGAGATGCTCAACCAACTGAACCACCCAAGTGCCCCTAATTTGGAGTTTAGATTGAGAAGTACCAGTAGTTGGAGTGGATTTCTTCAACACAAGTGAAAATAATAATTCTCCTGGTAGATAATTGAGTTATGATTATGGGATGAGTGGCTCTACAGCTATGCAGGGCAGAAGAACAGAGCAACATTTGGCTGTGGAGACTTTTCTTTAGTTGCATGAGCAGTGGTTTCATGCAACACCACTATTGTTCCCATGCTCACTTGAGTTGTCTTTGGGAACATATCCTCCACTCGATTTAGAGTGATATATTTGAGGCTTGTCATTCAAAATATATTGAAGTCACCTTGAAAGCAGGGACTAATGCAGTTGTTTTCCAGCACTTTAATAAATTTTCTCATGGACAATCACAAGATATATTGTCTCCGCCAGGGCTTGCCCACTTAACCTGATTCTCTTATTTGGGAATTATTCTGTAATTCTGTTGGTCTCCTCTTTTGTGTGCATGGGACTGTAGATATCTCAGTTCTTTGGGAGTTCACTGTCAATCTTGACATATGTTTTTTCCTTGATGAAGTTCCTTGATGATCAGCTTGGCCGATGCACCCTCTTGTGCTCCATCAGCTATCATGAACTGAGACAATTTTGTGCCAGAGCTACTGGAGAATGAGCCAAGAATCTCAACAGCGTTCTTGGAACAGGCTAAAACTTTGAAAGCAATGTCCTTTCTGTGTTTCAATAACCTGTTTAAAAATATTCCAACAGAATGTTTTATTTTGCTGGAATCTTTTGGAAGGGCAGTTTTGTGGTAAGCCTGGGAGGTATATATCTGGAAAATAGCACAGAGTTTGGTACACAAGACATCATGGGACTGTGAGGAGAGCCAGTTATGATGCTGGCTAAAGCCTGGAGGAATGGAATCCAATGACCAAGTGGGAGATGGGGGAGGTCTTGTATTTTAATTTATTACTTTGGTGCTGTGGTTTTGTTTGCCTTTATTTAAAATTAAGCCCATCAACTGATTTTCAAATTGACTTTTGGCATTTTTTATAACATTTAGAGGAACAAAGTTGGAATCTGACTATTGTTTGGATTCATCAAGAATTACTCTATTAAAACTATTACTTCACTTAAGTTCTAATTTCCTTAGTTAACTTTATTACTGTATAACATGTTTGCTTTTCTTATTACAAAAATACTATATGCTCAATTACAAACATTTTTAGAAAATGCAGATAAATTAAATAAAACTAATTTTTAAAAAAAGATTTTATTTATTTATTTGAGATAGAGCGAGAGAGAGAGCACAAGTGGGTGGGGGGGGGGTTTGAGGCAGAGGGAGAAGCAGGCTCTCCACTGAGCAGGGAGTTCAATGCGGGGCTCGATCCCAGGACCTTGGGATCATGACCCCAGCCGAAGGCAGACACTTAACCCACTGAGCCACCCAGGCGCCCTTAAATAAAACTAATTTAATGCTTAATCCTTCTAACCAGAGATAACTACTGTTAACTTTAAAAATACGTATACCTTTAGCTCTTTTTCTTCCATATGTGAATTAGGCTTAATAGAAATTAGGTTACTTACTGACAATCATACAGTAAGTAGTGAAGCCATGATATGGAACAAGGCAAACTTATTCCAAAGCTTTGCTCTTAAACACTACAATTTATACTTTGCCTTACAGATCAAATCCTGGCCTAAGGAAGTCTTGGAAGATGTAGGATTATGGCAGTTCGGAGCCAGCAGCCAGGAGCTGAGTGGAGGAGGTTGACAACTGTTGTGAAACATTCTGTTGGGTCCCAAAGGGAGTGTTGTTCTTTAAGCGGTCTGCTTCTCTTAGTTTTCCAAAGGTCCTACTCTTGTTGATGTCTCATATTTTGTTGGTTCTGATATCCCACTCTCTTCCAAGTATCCTACAGAGTGGATTCATTATGTTTAGTTGTTGTTGTTGTTGTTGTTGTTGTTTTTAATAGAAACCACGCACTGTTGAACTCTATAGAAAAACAAAACTCCATGGATCCTAATCTTGTAATGATCAACTTGGGTGCAGTTTTCCCGGTGAGGTTGAGCAAAGATAGAGGAGGTGCTGTGCATAGCACAGCCTTCTTCATCATCCTTCGGTTTGCTCATTTCCTTGGCAGGCTCTTAGAAGTTCACGAGGACTCAGAGAACTGGGTTTGCCACAACAGCTCTCTAAGATCTGCCTCAGGCAGTGCATTTCAGCCAAGAGCTGAAGATCTCATGGAAGATCACAGGTATCTGAAGTCACAGGTGATGGTCCAAATTCTTGGCTCCAACTATAAAATACTGATTTCCCCAACTCCTATTCTCTGGGCTTCCTTGCTCTGAGGCCAGGCTGGTACTGTTTGCATAAAGTGCTGTTCCACTTGGAAACAGCTGTGCCTAGAAGCAGATGAGAGTCGGCGAAGTAGGGATCATAAGTCAGCAGAACTGTGCTGGAGAGGCATTTTCTGTTGCTGCTTTTGGTGGATGCTGACTAGAAAATCAGATTCTCTATAATCAACAGAACTTTACATCATGCTTTAGAAGTTAAAAATCTAAGCTCAGAGATCTTTAATGATTTACTACCCTGGACAAAAGCTGCAGCTCAGAGAGTCTGTCCTTTTTGGCACAAATATTATGATCTCATCAAAACAAATGTTATCAGAATACTCCTTTTAAACAGTTTTTTTTTAAGTGTGATAACTTATGATTGTAGGATCTGCCTTTCCCCCCACCCTGCTGAATGTCACATGGTCTCATCTTCCCTGCTCAAGTGACATAAGCTACTTCAGCCTGCTGTCCATGAGACACATGGTGGTGATCTGAGCTATACTCAGGGACAAAAGGGACACTGCCATTACAATGTGTTAATAAACTGGGGAGTGGTAGTTCTTATCACCTGGTCTGTGAACATTCTCTTGCTTCCTTCAGTGCCGTGCCTATGAATGACAAGTTTTGGGATTTGTTTTTACATTTATCAGTCTATCTTCTTTTCCCCTCAAAGTCTAGCCATCCCTGGATGCTCCATCACTCATAAAGGTGATACAAAAGATGGAATTTGAATAAGAAATGTAAGCCAAGCAGGAGTTTGAGATTTTTTTTTCAAAGATTTTATTTATTTATTTGAGAGAGAGAAAGGGAGAGAGCGAGAGCACAAGGTGGGGGTTGAGGAGCAGAGGAAGAGGGACAAGCAGATTCTGTGCTGAATCAGAGCCCGACCTGGGGCTTGAGCTCACGATCCTGAGATCATGACCTGAGCTGAAATCAAGAGTCAAACGCTCAACCAACTGAGGAACCCAGGTGCCCCAGGAGTTTGAGATTTTAAGTGATATGCTGAGTAGGGCATTCTCAATTCATCTCCTTCTTCTCTCATATGCCATCTATCATCTTGGACCACAGTCTCTGAGTATCATCTACCCTCCCCCCCACCCACAGTTAACATAGCCATGAGTTGTAACCCTGATTTTGGCATGTTGATGGCAGAGTTGGTTTGGACTCATGTGATGATCCAAGTTCCTGAGGCAAAGTTAGATACTTTAACCAGCCTGTCACCATACTATGTAAAGCCAGAGTAACCAAAAAAGTGAAGACAAATCAGTAGTTTCTCTTTCCTCACGAGAAAGGCAACTGTCCTGTATTCCTGCTCCTAATAATATGCCTGGGCCTAACAGTACACCTGTGAGGTATCTTTATTATCTGGTTGGATAAACTCCAGTATCTTGAAAAAACACATTCAGCATGATACTACATAAAATTACTGATGATGAGGAAGCAGGAAGATATGATGTAACACTTCTAGTCAATGATAAAGTATAAGTTGAAATAATTGAGATCTAAAAACAGCTCCTAAATAGAACCGTTTACATAAGAGAGTCTGTGATTATAGGGAGAGGAGAGCTCTCCACCAAAATTTAGCGCTGTGCTTTCCATGGTACAGGATCAACCTTGGGAGGAAATTGCCCACCTAAGGGACTACATTTCCTGGTCCTCCTTGCATGCAGATGTGGCCATGTTACCATTTTGGCAAAGGAGCAGAAGTATTATTTCCTGAGCCAGACTTTTAAGATGCCAATATCTCTTTTAATCTTCTTTCCTCTGTCTGTCTGGATACAGGAGACTCCAGAGGCCTGGGAGTTGACGGAGTCACAAGTTGGAAGGACCCTGGTTCTCTAAATCTCCATGTGGAGGAGAGTGGCCTACTCACCAGGAACACTTTCACTGGATGTAACAGTTTTGTTTTTAAGAGCAAGTGGCATTGCCCTAACTAATATATCTGGGGAGGGGAGTTGGGACAGTGTATCAGTCAGGGTAATGACCTTGCCTGTATTTGTGTTTTGCCTTTCGGTAGTCTAGATGGTGTTGTATCCAGATGCTAATGTCCAGATGACCCGTCAGTTGATGTACTTATATAAGTGAAACTACATGATCCTATTCCTTTGCCACTTTATTTACTAACAAGGGTTTAAAATGAAATGTTCTCCTTTGTCTGAACATGCGCCATCAAATTCTTCATCTATCAATAGCAATAGAAAATGTAACTAACAAGTCTAATTTCTTGTAGATCTATTTCGGTGTGTCTCATATTCTCAATGTCATTGGTACCACCCTCTCACACCTAAGTGATCATCTGGCTTTCCGTAACACAGTTCTTTGATTTCATTGAGAACAGCCCTTTGTCAGATTTAGGTGGCATATGTGCTAATCATAGTTTAATTGGTCTCTCCTGGTCTGTGGTGGCACAGGTGTGATGCAAATAAAACATATATGTGCAGTGGAGGTGATTGGAATTATGGTCAACTGACAGGAGACATCAACGTTTCAGTGCTTCAATAGCTGGTTTATTGGATAAGACAGGACAATTACCACAACTGGCCGTTCAGGATGGTTAGAGCTCCCTATAGGCTTTGAGGCAGGTGTTTGTGCCTTCAGTTTAATCTCTTCCTTTCTAGTTCCAGGCTGCATGCAGCCCTTGGCACCAGCAGAAGCATTTATACAGAAACGTGGGTCACCTGGATGCCCAGCCCAGTGGATCTGGATGCTCATTACCAAACAAGGCATGAGCTCCCTGTAACGCAAGCTCAATTTCTCTGGGGGGAAAGGTAACTTGACTTGCAATCTTTTTTGGATCATCTGTGTTTTTGATTTAGTAGAATTGTGGAAATTGAGAATGTTTTTCATCAGCTCCGATGGACCTTCTAGAACCTATGCCGTTCAATCTCTGATTTTGCAATTGAGGATTCAGGGTCTCAGGGAGGTTAAGTGGGTGCCCCAGGCACAGCCGATCAGCAGGGAGCCAGGGCAAGGTTTTAGGGCTTCTCAGCCGGTGCTGATTACATGACCCGCAGCTGCTGCTCTGAGCCCATTTTCATCACTTGTCAGCTCCTGTTTGTAGGAGTTGAAGCCTCAACAGCTTCTAGAGTTTGGAGAAGTAAAACAGATCCAGAAGGAGAAGTTGTGAATAATTGTTTTCTTCTTTAACGCTTCTTTTTCCTTCTGCAAGGATTTTTGTATCTCATCACAAAACAGCTGTTATTCCACGGTGGTGCTCTTCTTTCAGCTGGTGTTAAAGTTGTTTGAGACCTGTGAGGATTCTGCCCTATAGCTAAGTTCTAGTTCACATTATTGGGTGATCATCCCAATTTTATTTCATGGAGGACATGTTTGGTAATATTATTATCCATATTTTTAGAGATACCGAAAGTAGGCTTAAGGGCTATCTTATAACTTTCCTAAGGTCACCTGGGCGGTAACAGCAGAGCTGGGATTTGAACCTGAGACTGGCCGCCACCAAACTGGGCTGTTGACTTCATGATACATAATCCTGCAGAGTATTCGGCACATCTGTAGTAGTTTAACTTACTTCCGGGAAGAAGATTCAGCCTGGGGAGAATCTGTTTTATAAGGATGAGAGATGTTCTTAAAACTCCTCTTTCAGGATCAAGATTCAGATGGAAATTTTCTTAGATCTTCTCAAAGAGTGTGTAGTCTGAACATTGTTTCAGTGATTAATCTAGGCTCAAACTAGGAGTTACGGAAATGGGCCAGGATAGTGGAAAGATCCAGAAGTCTGGGTGATGGTACCTCCTTCCTGAGAAATCTCTGTCAAAGAAATCACTGTTAAGTTGTGTTAGATGTCAGTCCATTCTCCTCTGGAAGTAAATTAGTTCCTTTGATTTTTTGGTAAAAATTGGTCCTGGCTAACTTTTCTGTATTTATCACTTTCCTTATAGAAATATCGTCCTTGCTACTTGGGTCATTTCTGTCAAAACTAAACAATTTCTAGGCTAGTAAAAAAATTAAGCATTACTGTCTTACGGACCAATTTATAAAAGTGTCATCTTTCTAGACGGTATTTTTTTATTTGTGGATTTTTCTCAGAAAATCCCATACTTGAACAGTATTTTATTTTTTATTTTTTACACTTCATTAACATACCTTTTACCCCCATGATATCCTGGTGATTGTTTACAATTCATCCAGTTTCTCTTATTTTCATTGCAAAAAACAAAAGGGACAAAGTTGGGAGAATGGCTTGTTAAGAAAAGCCAAGTTCTGGGGCGCCTGGGTGGCTCAGTCGTTAAGCGTCTGCCTTCGGCTCAGGTCACGATCCCAGGGTCCTGGGATCAAGCCCCACATCGGGCTCCCTGCTGGGCTGGAAGCCTGCCTCTCCCTCTCCCACTCCCCCTGCTTGTGTTCCCTCTCTCGCTGTCTCTCTCTGTGAAATAAATAAATAAAATCTTAAAAAAAAAAAAAAAAAAAGAAAAGCCAAGTTCTGGGAGAAATTGGCAGGCACCACTCAATTATTGGTTTAGGAAAAGTGCTTCTAAATCCTTGTTTGGATGGCAGGACTGAATGTGAACTTTGGGAGGTGTTTTGATCCAGATGGTTCTCTTATTTCCTTGAAAGTCTACATTTTCTGCTTTTCCTAAGGATGAAGACAGAAAACGAGAGATAACAAAACTCAGGTTTGGGTTAGCTTCATATTGAGCAATTACTCTATTCCACCTATGTTTCACATGTACTGCTTTTCATATTCACTGATTAGCATATTTGAATATACAAATGAGCATCACAACCTAGATAAAAGCATGACCAGTTTCAAAGCTTGGGGTACATGTGCAAAAACTATTGCCCTAGATAGAGGTGCTCAAGGCTGAAGATGACCTTGACAATGTTGTCCTTTCTGCCAGGAGCTCATTCAGTGCTTAGGAGCATTCTTTCCATGTATCAGTAAAGTCTGGACCATTTCTTTTTGCCTTCTTTTTCTTTCTGTTTCTTTTACATTGTTACCCAACTTGTGTTCCATTTTGTTTTTCTTATTTATTTTTTTTTAAGTAGGCTCCACACCGAATGTGGGGCTTGAGCTCATGACCCTGAGATCAAGAGTCACATGCTCTACCAACTGAGCCAGCCAGGCACCCTCATTTTTTCTGGTATAATTCTCTGCTCCTTGGTTGGCAGATATTTTTATAAACAAAAAGAGTTTGTAATAAGACTATTAATAGGATGAATGGAGGGTTTAGATACTTGCCCAGAATCTGTCTTTACCCTTTGATTTAAGAACGTTGGATTGTTAGTTTGATTGAAGGGAGGAGTTTGGTTACAATAAAGGTTACACAGAGGAGAGAGGCAAAATGATGAGGGTGTTGTTTTGTCTTTCTGCCTTATACAATGGAATGGGTTTGAGTTCACTGGTTAATAGGTCAATGGTCAGAAGTTGCTGTAATTTTTTTTTTTTTCCCCTTATGAAAGGCTTCAGGGATTCCATGCCCAGCAGTGGTATTTCAGGCCTACATGTCAGAGTATGGCACAGAATAGAAGAGAGGGAAGTCTCTAAGCACTGTTGTGGCACCTTTGGAATTGGCATCTTGGAGAATTCTTTGGAGATTGCGCTCTTGCATGGAGACTGCCACTCACAGGGTGGATGTAGTCAGCAGTTGCTGAAGGGAAGCCCAAAACACCTATGCAGGCGCTTGGCCCAGACAGGGAGAACATGGCAATTTTGTGTAAGTGCTGCAGTTGCCATACCAGTTCATGGGCATGTGTGAGGCATTGCCTTGGCAGCGACAATGCTGGGGGAGTATTTTTAACACCCCTTAGACCTATTAAAATTTAGGAGTCAAGCAATTTGTTAATCTTATGAGGGTAGAGTTGGTTATATGCAAGTGACATGTTAATTCACTAACTACATGTTAGTTCATGAAGAAGTGTGATGGTCTGAAGTTTTACCCTACATGCAAACTAACAAGTCAGCCCATCACAGTTTCATAGATCTTGGCCAAAGACATGAAACTCCTGGGTGGAGACAACAGACTTTATTACTTATAGCTCAGCAGGTAGAGCACCAGGGTCTCATTGGTTCCCCCCAGACCTCATGTCCAATAGGATGATGCAGAGGAGGTCTTAGGGGAATGTTATCCATGCACTGGGCTTGTGTCAGAGTTGAGGAATGCCAACCTTAGGAAACCCCAGTTTTTTAAAAGGACTGTTGGGAAACCTGACTAACCTTTGCCTTAGAGGGAGACATTATCTTTCTTAAAGTGGTCAGGAAACAAATCTGTCCTCTGCCCCAGGGGAAGACTGACTCTATCTTCCAAGGCTGTTTGCTATTCAAATATCCGTGACAAGATAGGGAAAAAACTGTCAGTGCCTCTGCTCAGAAAACTTGCAGGAATGTGAGAGACTCATGAAAAGTTCTCCCCAAATAATATGTTCCAAAGACTCACATTTTTATAATTTTTGGAGGTAGGTAATGCCTGAAGTCTGAGGAATAAAACTAGTTACGATAAAACAAGAGGAATCTTTTGGGGGTATGCTAGTTTTTTGTTTCCTTTTTTTTTTTTAGATTTTATTTATTTATTTATTTATTTATTTATTTATTTATTTATTTATTTATTTAAGAGAGTGAGCGAGCATGAGCAGGGGGAGGAGCAGAGGGAGAGGGAGAAGCAGGCTCTGCATTGAGTGGGGAGTCCGACATGGGGCTTGATCCCTGGACCCTGGGATCATGACCTGAGCTGAAGGCAGATGCTTAACTGACTGAGCCACCCAGGTGCCCCTTTTTGTTTCCTAAGTTATATCCACTGAGGCTTTTCTCCTGTGACCTGTAACTTCGATACATTTTCCAGGGAGATATCTCTTTTCTTGTTACCTAAACTCATCTGGCACAGGTGCTTAGGATCTGCCCATAGTGCTAATAGGTTTCAGCATTGGGATGCAAAGGAGAGACTTCAGATTAAATGTTCCAGTGTCCATTAAAGAGTAGTGACAGGGACCAGAAGATATCTTACCATATTCTGTCACTGTGTAATATGCTAGATTGCTTCAGCCGATTTACTGGGGAATAATGAAAAGTCTGTGAGTGAGTGAGTGACTGTATGTGATGTGTGTGTGAGAAGAAGGAAGAAGGGAGAGGTGGAGAGGGGGAAAGGGGAAAAGAGATGGAGAAGAAGAGGGAGAGGGGTACAGATTGCAGTCTGTATTCAGAAAGAGCATGTGCACTTGTGTGTTTTGACACCATTGGACTGGTGTAATTCATGTGAAAGACATCATAAAGCTCTTAAACTTATTCTTTCATACTTTCAAGGCCTGCAAATGCTAACCCCATGCATTTTGTATGGTGATTTTCTTTGGTAAACATGAAATTAGCCTTAGAAACACCTCTTCTTAATTCAGATATTGTTGAAATCAAGGACTCAGTATTACAAAGTCTGAAAGATTTTGTCGATAGGAGGGGAAAAGAAGTCAGTATTTTAATTAAGTATTTGAAAACAAAGTGAAAAAGGGAAAATGATATATAGTTTACAGGAAAAACCTTTTGGAAAGCTTTTTCGTAGCTAATTTGTTGGGAATTCTTTGGCTAAGGTGGAATAAATGTATTCTAGGAGAAGCTCTATTGAGCCCGGTGTGATGGTAGCTTAATCTGACTGTGGCCGTGTCTCACAGATCACTGTACCTAGTCAATACTCTATTATTGCAAGTTAAGTGGTTTGTTACAGTATTCCACGCTCAGGGTATTAGAAGCTCTGTTCCCTAATTTCCTAAAAAATAAGAGTATAAACAGTATGCATTTTTTATTATAAAAACTAACAATTGCCTCCACAGAGTTAATGGTTTTTTATATGCCATTGGGTACCCAGGAGATTCAGTCGTAAATCAGAACAAAATTAAATGTAAAATGTACAAAATTTTGGCAGGATTAGATTTTCTTTGCAGAGGCTGAAGTCTTCAGTTTTGCTTGGAATCAAACTTTGGTTTTCTTCCTGGTGCTTTTATTTTCATTTTATTTAAATGGGTGTGTTGTTTCCTGATTAAAATTGATTCTGAATAATTATAACAACAGTAATTCACAGCAGGAGCCTGGGCGGCGTTCTTTATAGCTCCTGGAGGCTGTCTTCATCCAGCGTCTCTGTGCTTGCCAGTTTTTCAGCGTTAACTATATTCACTGCACAACGGGGTTATGAACTACACAACAAAGACTAGAGTGGAGGATCATTCCTCCTCCCGAATGGCTGTGTTTTTCCAGGTTGGGGACTCTGTGCAGGTCAGAATTTGCCTGGGGAATTGGTTATTTACTCATTTCACAGTAAATATATAGTAGGTAAGAAAGGAAAATGATTTCTCCTCATTGGATCGGGTTGGTAGCTTCCACGGATCAGGATCAGGAGCCATTGTGCAGGAAGGAGGCGGGAGGGCTGGGTGACTGAGAAGGGGCATGGGTTTTTGGTTCAGACTAAAGGTAGAATTAGAGCTGTCCGTAGGTGACGGGAACAGGAAGTTCAAAGTCAACACAGTCAAGCTTACACTGCAATCTCTCTTAGAGGTCTCTTTTTCGCTCCTCTTTGCACATCTGCTTCGTTTTTCTTTCTACTTTTTTCTGCCTCTCTGCCCTTGTGCAGAATATGTGATGTCAACGGGTCCCAGACTGCACATTCTCAATCCCAGTGACCATTCCCACTCACTAGCCAGAGTCAGGCCCAAAGGCCTTCAGGAGCTGGGCCACATTTTGATTAATAGTGAGTGGTGGGGCAGTGCCAATATGCAGAATGCATTTCTTGCTTAAAAGCTTTTAAATTAAACATTATTAATGGCAAAACTAAACATAGCCATAGAGTGCTGTGGCCAAATGTAGTGTTGAGGCTACCTTGACCAGTCTTTCTTAGACCATTTCCCAAATTCAGGGGACACCTAGCTTTGTCAGCAAGGATGAGACTAAGGTGAGGTGATAAAGCCTCAGGTGCAAAGTTTAAGGCGATGCCTAAAAATATCAATTAATCCAGATAAACAGTATTTCAACGCAATGTTTTAAAAAATAAAAATTACGGGCGCCTGGGTGGCTCAGTCGTTAAGCGTCTGCCTTCGGCTCAGGTCATGATCCCAGGGTCCTGGGATCGAGCCCCACATCGGGCTCCCTGCTCGGCGGGAAGCCTGCTTCTCCCTCTCCCACTTCCCCTGCTTGTGTTCCTGCTCTCGCTATCTCTCTCTCTGTCAAATAAGTAAATAAAATCTTAAAAAAAAATAAATAAAAATAAAAATAAAAAATAAAAATTAATACAAAAAATTCCACAATGAACAAAACACAAAATTATAAGTATAGACAGGATCACTATTACTGACTTTTCCTTTTGCCTCAAGCTCCAGTATGGCTCAGAGCAGCGCGGTTCACTACGTGTCTACCCGTGAGCCAGTCAGTTAGGGACAGGGGAGAGGGGAGTGCGTCGCATCAATACCCTGTGGGTGGAGGAGTCACTTGTCAGCAGAAGGGATGTGGGCCAGGCAGGCATATCCCAAAAGATGTCTCTAAATGATGTTAGAGCATGATACTTTCTTCTGGGATATGGACTCTGTATTAGGAGTTTGCCATAGCAAAATACCATAGGCTAGGTAGAAGCCTGAGATCAGGGTGCCAACATGGTCAGATTCTGAAAGAGACTGTCCTCCTGGCTTACAGATGACTGCCTTCTCACTGTGTCCTCACATGGCCTTCCGTCTGTGCGAGAATGTAGGGGGAGAGACAGAGAAGGCTACCTTTCTGGTGTCTCCTTCTTACAATCCTATCACAAGGGCCCCACTCCCATGACCTCATCCAACCCTGATTACCTCCCCATCTTCACATTGGGGTTAGGGCTTCAACATGTGAATTTTGAGGGGATACAAACATTTAGTCCGTAACAGCCCCCAAATATTAGGGATATGCTCCATTCTTAATTCCTCTTAGTAGTCTTTCTTGTATTTCTTATGTATAAATTAATCTTTACTTAAAATCTAGTTATCTTTTGACAGTCGTGCCAAAATATAAACCCAATAAAGTTAAGATTTTGTCATTGACTTCTTACTCTAAGTTAAGTTGCCACAGGAGTATCGTTTTACAAAACCGAATTAATCCTCAGACGAATGACTCAAAGATTTAACTAGAAAATGAAGCTTGGGTGCTTAACCATTTCTGAGAGTCCTGGGACCTGACCAATAATTACTCTTCTGATCCATAAGAAGACAGAAACATTTAGCATATGGTTTTTCTTTTCTGTATAAAATCAATCAGAATATGTCACTTTGTGGCTTACTATAGTCAATCAAAATATTGTGCCCAGTTCTTCTAAATGTAAATCTCCTAAAGACATTTTTCAGAAAGCTCTGTCAAATTATTAAGTGATAAGAATGTTGGTAGAGAAAATAAATTCCTTTAGACATCTTACAGAAACTAAAGAATTAAGGAATGCTTTTTTTTCCACCCATCTCCTCAAGGGCTGTTTTGGTTTTGATGTTCCAACACCATATTGGAAAACATTTAAACTGTGAATATATTTCTGACAACACTTTGAGCCATGACGATATCTGTCCTGGGCAGCCTTGTGTCAAGCTGGCAAAACAGATCTTGGAAAAATAGGGAAGTATTTTTGTTTTCAGAATGCTTTATATGCAATTCCCCAGAAACAGCTCAAAAAGATAGATACTCTTTTCTAAAGGGTTGTTGTTTTAGCACTTCCCAACTTATAAAGGTTGGAATTTCCCACTGGCTCAGAGGAGAGATTTGTATCAGTTATTTTAGATTCACTTAATAGCACATTTGTGTTTGAGATGAAGTGTGAGTCCCATCAGACAAGTAAGATTGTTCTTAAAAATTGGCCTCCTTCTCCCTCCCCGCATGTATACTCGGATCTAAAGTAGAGTCTTCTAAGTGTCCCTCCACAGCGAGGTATGACAGCCTATCTTAAAACAGCAGCTATGGCCGTTGTTTCTCTTTGTAGAGAACACGGCTGGATGTACAGCAAGTGGACCTGTGAAGACCAGTGATTTTTCAGTTCTTTAAGTGACGCCTTGACTTTATCCCCCCCCACCCCCTCCCCCACACTGTACAGGTAGAGATGGAAGTGAGGGTGAAGAAAGTGGTAACACATGGAAAGGTACCAACAAGGTTTGTACAAAATATAGTAACACTTGCCTAATCACACCTTCCCGCTTGTCACCTTTATTGTTTTTTTTTTAAATGTAATGTATGGTGATTAACATAACATAATAAAAAAAAAACACTGATGAGAAAAATTAAAGAAAACTTAAATAAATGAAGATCTATACCACAAAAAAAAATTAAAGATTTTATTTTAGAGAGAGGCACAGCGAGAGAGGGAACACAAGCAGGGGGAGTGGGAGAGGGAGAAGCAGGCTTCCCGTGGAGCAGGGAGCCCTATATGGGGCTCGATCCCCGGACCCTGGGATCATGACCTGAGCTGAAGGCAGATGCTTAACTGACTGAGCCACCCAGGCACCCTGATAGTTGGTGGTTTCCTACAAAACTAAATCTACTCTTACCACACCATTCAGCAATTGCTTTCCTTGGTATTTACCCAAAGGAGTTGAAACTTATGTCCACACAAACACCTACACATGAATGTTTATAGAAGCTTTATTCGTAATTGCCAAAACTTGCAAGCAACCAAGATGTCCCTCAGTGGGTAAAAGGATAAACTATGGTATACTGAGACAATGGGATATTATGCAGTAGCAAAAAGAAATGAGGTATCAAGCCATGAAAAAACATGAAGGAACCTTAAAGTACATATTACTAAGTGAAAGAAGTCAATCTGAAAATGCTACATACTCTGTGATTCTAACTATATGACATTCTGGAAAAGGCAAAAACTACATAGGAAAAAAATCAGCAGTTGCCAAGCTTAACGTGGGCAGGGAGGGATGAATAGATAGAGCACAGATTCATTGGGCAGTGAAAATATTCTGTGTGATACCATAATGAACAAGTCACTATACATTTGTCCAAGCCCATAGAATGATACAACATCAAGAGTGAACCCTAAGGTAAACTATGGGCTTTGGGCAGCTACGATGTGTCAATCAATGTAGGTTTATCAATTATAACAAACGTAGCACTCTCATGGGAGATGCTGATAATGAGGAGGCTATGCAGGTTTGTGGTAGGGGGTATACAGGAAAAACTCTGTATCATCCCCTCTATTTCGCAGTGAACCTTAAACAGCTCTAAAAAAAAAAAGTCAATTAAAAAAAACCAATAGGGATGCCTGGGTGGCTGTCGTTAAGCATCTGCTGTCAGTGTTCTGGATTTTGACCATGTTAAATAGGTGTGTGGTGGTATCATGTTCTACCTCGTTTTGCTCTTAGGTTTTACCTTCTCTGCTAGCTTACATGCTTCTTGAAGGCAAGGGATATGCATGTCTTTTTACCTTCAACCACTCCTTGTGTAATCACTTGCATGTAAAGTCACTCAGAAGTGTGCCAAAAGATTGAAGATGCTGAATGTGTTTGACTTGGTTAAGAGTTCAACTAGAAGAAGGGAAGAATTATCACTTACTGAATAAATTTGTCAGGCATTTGAAATACTTGCACTTTTCCTGTTAATCTTCACAATAGTCCTATTGAGAAAGACACAATTATTCCCATTTTCCCAAAAATGGAGAAACTGAGGCTTAAAATAGTAAGTGAATTACTCACCATCAGTAGAGTCAGCTAGATCCGTGGTTCTAAACTGGATCCATCTGGCCTAAAGCTGATTTCATGAGGATGGGCTGCATCTGCAGTTAGAGCCAAGATCCCAAGCTTAGATGCCCATGGGCCAAGTAGACAGGGGAGGATGCTGAGGGTGGGAAGGAGTTGGAGGAAAGAAGTGGGCAGCCTCTACTTACTTCTAGCCAACTATTAAACATTTTTAGAAACAGAGAATCCATAAATCTGCATTTTTTGGGGGGGGTTGCAAAATCTTCCAAGTTTTATATTTTGGCACCTAATTTAATAATAATACTGATAAAAGTTAATATAGGTCTGTGGGCCAGATTTAGGCCACAGAGGAAAAGTTTCTAGCTGTTGTATTAAAGAAGAGTTTTAAAAAGTTGCAACTCTTTCTCCCCAAGTATGTATTGTAATCCCAAATGATGTAAAATACTGCCTGTCAAGAAAAATTTAGAGAGCTATCATTAATAGTTCACTCTTTTGTTGGTATGTAAAATGTTTATGGATACTACTTGTTAAGAAGTACTTACCTAGGGGCACCTGGGTGGCTCAGTCGTTAAGCATCTGCCTTCAGCTCAGGTCATGATCCCGGGGTCCTGGGATCGAGCCCCGCGTCGGGCTCTCTTCGGCGGGAGGCCTGCTTCTCCCTCTCCCACTCCCCCTGCTTGTGTTCCCTCTCTCGCTGTCTCTCTCTCTGTCAAATAAATAAAAAAAAAAAAAAAAAAAAAGAAGTACTTACCTATCTACTATTCAGTGTGGAGCCCAGCTAGTGAATGAAGATGGTTATTATTTTATTCCACTTGATATGAAGTTCTGATCTAGAACTTCATGAAAATAGCAAAAACATTTATTGAGCTGTGAACTGATGCTGCATACTGAACTATCCACGATTTTCTAAGTATTTTATGCAAATATATGCACTCTCCCACAAGAAATTACAAATGACATGCATATGTAATCACATATAGCTTTGGTGTTAATTACTAGTTGCCCATTATGAGCATGTAGATGATGCCCTTTGTCAGAAGCAGCTAGAGTAGTCTCTTGTTCTTCCTCTTGGCCCTTTCTATCTATTGTTATCCTGATCCAGGTCACAAGCCCGTGTTGTCTTTGTCACTGGCCAGGGTAGTCTAGTCTCTCTTTTGACATAAGTGTTGTTATGATAATCACAGAATACTCTCTCTTCTGCTGCATCTCTTGAAGTTTGCATCTGCACAGAGTTTAGTTGAGTTTTTATTGCTTTAACAATTTTTGTTCCTAGCAACTCTTTCAGGATGTGATATAGGGAGGTAAAGCCCTCTCACAGTCAATGTTTGAATGCCTCTAAATGTTGCCATTTGGTACTCCCTTGGAAAGATAGATTTGATGAGCCTCCATGATTTCTATGTAGAAAAAAAGAATGTCTTCTAGAATGTTGCTAAGGCTCAAATCTCTGTTCTTCAATGATCATGCCCCACCTTTCATTGTAAATATGTCTACTTTCCTACTGCAACTATATTTCTTGTACCTGGATTTTTCAAATTTTCCTGCTCTTTTAAAGTGGGTCATGTTCTTCTACTTTATCCTGCTTCCCTCTCTTCTTCTCTCCTTGTTTTACTCTTCCAGGGAAACCACTTTAATTATTTTAACTTATTTTAGAATTTAACATCATGCCTCTACATAACATGCTTTTACTGCTTTTAAGTGTTATCTATGCAATTTCAGATAAGAGAGGATTTAGCTCTATTTCATGCTTGATCCCTACCACAAAACAAAATCTTCCCATTTCCCCGTTTAATTGAAATTTGTTAGATTGGTATTCCTATAGTCAGTGTCTATATTATTATGGCTTTATTAGCACTATTCACAATCAAGTCATGAAGTATGCTATTATGTACTTTTTCTAATGTTCTGAAATTTCACACTGATGTTTTAGTGTATATATATTTTCATCCATTTTTTTTTTTAAAGATTTTATTTATTTGACAGAGAGAGACACAGTGAGAGAGGGAACACAAGCAGGGGGAGTGGGAGAGGGAGAAGCAGGCTTCCCGCAGAGCAGGGAGCCCGATGAGGGGCTCGATCCCAGGACCCTGGGATCATGACCTGAGCCGAAGGCAGACGCTTAATGACTGAGCCACCCAGGTGCCCCTATTTTCATCCATTTTGCTGGTAACTTAATGTGCCTTTTAAATTTGGAGCTTATGTTAATAATAATAATAATAATAATAGTTCTTGTTTGGATGGTGCATTTATATTTATTTCCTTCACTTTCTAATTCATCTTATGATATTGGATCTCCTGGACTATATCTCTAATGTTATTATCTTTTCTCTCCTATTTTCAATTTTTGCATCTTTATGTTCTGATTTTCTGAGAGGTCTCTTCTCTTCCCTCCCCTTCTCTCCTCTTATGCTCACTTTGAGTTTAGTTTGCTCTTTTATTTTCTAGTTTCTTAAAGTGGAAAGTTAGGTTGCTGACTTAAGATCTTTCGTCTGTTTTAATATAGGTTTTTACAGTTATAAATTTCCTTCCTAGGAATACTTTAGCTTCATCCCATAAATTTTAGTATGTTGTGTTTTTGTTTTCATTCATTTTAATGTATTTTCTCATTTTTCTTGTGATTTCTCTTAACCCATTTGTTATTTAGGACTTTATTGTGTGATTTCCATGTATTTGTGAATTTCTCCAATGTCCTTCTGTTATTGATTTCTAATTACATTTCAGTGTGGTTGGAGAACACATTTTGTATGATATAAATCCCTATAAACATACTGAAACTTGTTTTATGGTCTAACACATGGTATATCCTGGGGAATGTTCCACCTGCCCTTAATAATTATATTTTTCTCTTGTTGGGTTGAGAGTTCTATAGATCTCAGCGAGGTCTAGCTGGTTTCTAGTGTTGTTTACCTCTTCTGTTTTCTTTTTGATATTTTGTCTTGTTTTCCTACCCATTACTGAAGGTTGGGTTTTGAAGTCTGCAAGTATTTTTGTTGAATTGTGTATTTCTCATTTTAGTTATGTAAGTTTTGATTATATTTATTTTGGTGTTTTGTTAGTTGAATATGTTTATAATCATGTTTTCTTGATGGATTGACTTTTTTATCATTATAAAATGTCTTTGTCTTTAGTAACAATTTTGTCTTAAGTTTTATTTGTTTGATATGAGTATCACTCTAACTTCTTTTGGTTACTCTTTGCATGGTATATCTTTTACTGTCCTTTTACTTTCCACCTATTTGTGTCTTTGATTCTAAAGTGTATCTCTTGTATCTCTTCATCTGTCAATCTCTGCCTTTTGATTGGAGTGTTTAATACATTTACATTTAATGCAATCACTGCTAAGGAAGGATTTATGTCTGCAAGTTTGCTATTTATATCTCTATGTCTTTTGTCTTTTTGTTTCTCTATTCCTCCATTGCTGTTTTGCTTTGTGTTAAGTAGGTATTTCCTAGTATACCATTTGAACTCCCTACGGCTGCTGGTTTCCATAGCTACTGTGTTTGTTAAACTGTTGGTTTTCAAAGCTATTGCAGAACTAGGTAGAGAGTGTTGGGAATAGGTAAGTTAGAATACCACAAACCTCATTGTCCTATGAGACTCAGATGTTTTCCCTGAATAAACACTCCTTGAATAGTTTTATGTCATTGATTAATTTCCAAAGTTCAGAATAAGTTTATTTTGACAATTTTTGCTAGTGTTCCATTGCTTTTTATGGGGGAGTAGATTATCAGATATCCCTTTTCCACCATTACAAAAGTGCTTTCGGAGATTTCTTGAAGTCTATTTTCCATTCTTTCTTTTGGCCAAATTTATTCCCTGAGTACTGTTTTTTTTTTTTTTTTTTTTTTTTAAATAAATGTCTGCTCTTGTTTCTTGGACACAATAGCCAGGATATTTTATCTCTCTGAGGATATTATTAAAAGTTAAAAAATTTTTTGCCCTACATTATCTCCATTTCTTCCAATTTGTTTTAATTTCTTCATTTTGCCCTCTCTTCTATGTTAGAACTCTCTTCAGACAACAATGGCAAATTTAGTAGCAAACATTTATTGAGCACCTACTACTATGTGGTCATCACTCTTCTAGTGGATTATACATATTAACTTACTTAATATGTATTACCTTATTTCATTCTTCTCACATTAAATATCACAGGTGACTATTGTCATTTCCTCACTTTTACAGATGAGAAGCTGAGCTATAAAGATGGTAAATAGCTTGCCTAAAGTTACATAGTATAAAATTGCAGAGTTGGAATTCAGGTGTAGTCTGACTTCTACACCCTCTTTCTCAAAGAACTCATCCTTGGGTTATCTGCTTCTATGTACCAGTGGAATTGTGAACATTTTGATCATATGGGTGGGCCTTGTTGACTGTGTGGCTGTCACCTGTGGTGTAAATTGGATGCTTCTTGGCTTTTCTCATTCCTACTTTCTATTGCTAGATTTTACTTGTCTGCTAGTCAGTTATCACTAGTCCATTAGCTTTTTTTTTTTAAGATTTTATTTTATTAATTGACAGAGACAGAGAGAACGCAAGAGAGGGAACACAGCAGGGGGAGTGGGAGAGGGAGAAGCAGACTTCCCGTGGAGCAGGGAGCCCGATGTGGTAGTCCATTAGCTTTTTATCCTCCAATTTTTTTTTCTGTTTTTGTTCTCATTTTTTTTTCTTTTTTGCATCTGTGAGTTTATGCCTCAGGGAGGTAAAAGTTTTACTATCATCTTAGTAGGGCTTTGGGAAGAACCAGAACTAAATGCATGCTTTTAATACACTGCCCTTTTAATATATATATATACACACATATATATATATATATTTATATATATTAATATATGTATATATATTTAAATCTGTTATGTGAAGTTCTTGGAGGTCTTCCTTCTGTTTATCTGCTGATTTAACATGAATACTAGATTTTTCCTATTCAGCTCTATAATTTTGTTTTGCATGTACATCCTCAGTGGAAGCTTTATCTATGGGGTTTCTGTGTGATTTGGGCTGACTTTTTCTCCATCTAGATGTTTCTCATTTACTCCTGCCAGGTGCTCCAGGATGTCTTTTTATGTTAATTTCATGCTATAGGAATATAGGACTCTGCAAAGAGAGTGTAAAATAAAACTGAAACTCATGGGAAGATGGGCTTCCAGTTAAGAATTTTTAGGGGATTTCCCCCCACTCCTCATGCCTGAAATGTAGAACTACACCAGCCTCCTTGTTACCTTTCTGTGCCAATGAGCATATAGAACACCATTTCACTAAAAATGCAGTCCTCCAAAGATCCTGGATTAAGGATGAGGGTCTCATTTCCAACTCTCTGCTTCTCATAGGTTCCAGGTCTTATGTACTATGTGTGTAGCTATTAAAATCAAAGCCCCTAGGCTGAGACCAGACCAATCCCTTCCTCAATCATCAAACTAAGACAACATGATAATATCTCACTGAGTTTCCTTTCATCTTCATTTTTGACCCCTGGGGATTTCTCTTACTTTTATTTGAGTTCAAACATGTGTTTAGAAGGATACTTGTGATATTTTAATCAGAATATCTATATGTTTTATAGCAGAAAGTTACACATTATCTGATCTGATATTGTTGCCTGAAGTCCTAAAATTAACTTTTCTTGCTGAATTATTTCATGTATACTCCATGAATGTTATCCTCACTTTGAAAGTATATGTAATTTTTCCCATGGCATTGCTGCTAAATCAAGGAATGTATTTTTTCCCCAGTTTTATTGGGATATAATTGACATATAACATTGTGTAAATTTAAGGTACGTATGTGTCAAATTGATACATTTATAAATTGCAAAATGATCACCAACCACTATAGAGTTAGCTAACACACCCATCACATCACATAATTACCACGTCTTTTGTGGTGAGAACGTTTAAGATCTACTCTCTTGGCAACTTTCAAGTATGTAACACAGTATTATTAACTATAATCACTATGCTGGACATTAGATCCCCAGAACTTATTCATCTTATAACTCGAAGTTTATACTTTTTACCAACATCTCCCCATTGCCCTACCACCCAGGCTCTGGTAACCACCATTATAGTCTCTGTTTCTATGAGCTTACCTTTTTTAGATTCCACTTATAAGTAATATATATATTTTTTTTCTGTGTGATTTATCACACTTAGCATAATAAGGTCCTTCCATGTTGTTGCAAAAGGCAGGGTTTCCTTCTTTCTCATGGGTGAATAATACTCCATTGTATGTGTACCACATCTTTTTTACCCATTCATCCATTGATAGATATTTAGGTTGTTTCCATATCTTGCCTATTGTGAATAATGCTGTATTGATCACGGGAGGGTAGATATCTCTTCAATTCTTTTGGATAAATACTCAGAATGAGCTTGCTGGATCATGTGGTAGTTACATTTTCAATTTTTTTGAGGAATCTTCATACTGTTTTCTGTAGTGGCTGCACCAATTTACATTTCCACCAACAGTGTTCAGAGTTTCCCTTTTTTCCACATCCTTGCCAACACTTGTTCTATCTTGTTGTTTTGAGGCTATCCATTCTAACAGGTGTGAGATGATATTTCACTGTGGTTTTGATTTGTATTTCTGTGATGATTAGTAATATTGAGTGCCTTTCATGTTAAAGAATATATTTTTAAAGTGGCCTAATGGAATTTGAGACTGGACCAGTAGAGGTAATAGTTTCTATTCTGTGAGGGTAAGACCTAACTAGAACATGGCATTGTGTTCTAGATACTGCACTTTCCAGAATAATAGACTTGTGGCGTGTTATGACAGGGACAGTTAGCATGGCAAAACATCCTCTTATAAGGATACTTGTGATTGCATTTAGAACCCACCTGGATAATCCAGGACAATCTCACTATCTCAAGATCCTTAATGTAATCATATCCGCAAAGTTCTATTTTGCCATATAAGATAATATTCACAGATTCCAGGGATTGGGGCATGGATATCTTCAGCCTACCACAGCAATCTTTGGGAACATCAAACTATCTTCTTTGCTCTAAGAACACTTTCTACAACACCTTGGGCAAGTGTCCTTCAGCTTCCCCTTGAGTAATGTCAGTGTGAGAGAGCTAATATCATCGACCATTAGATTGTACTAAAATAACTTTTAACCCTTTCCTATTTTCAAGAATCCATGGTTTTGGAGTTTTTGTTTTTACGTTCCTTTTGCAATCTCATTTATGTTTGCTTACTTTCCATTTGTGCAATCTATATAAAAAAAAGAGTGTGCTAAGTTCAGGTAAATTTACCCAATCTATGCCTGAACAGTTATTGATGTTTCATAGTGACCTATAACATTTAAAATAAGGAAAGTATATTAATCAAAATTTTATGTTTGCAAGTGTTAAAAAAATAACTGACTAAAGCAGTGACAGGAATTTACTGGCTTATATACCAGAGAAATCCTGGAATAAATGTAGCTTCAGTGGGATCCAGGTACACAGATGGTGTCTTGGTTGCTCAGAAGTTGGTCTCTTCATCTCTTAGTTCTGGTTTTTTGTTTTTTTTTTATTTAGCAAGCTAATGCTAGGATGACAAGATGATCACCAATGACCCAGGCAACCTTGCTATCTTCTTAGACACCAGTGGAAAGAGCTCCATTAAAAAAAATAATTTCTAATATTTTCATCATTGGGCTGGCCCAACCTTGAATCAAACCAGCCCCAATGACACTGCAGGGATATACAGTAAGGAGTCTCCCATGAAATATTAAAAAAGCCACTATCAGCAAAAAGGAAATACTTGTTGGTCAGGCTACAAAAACAGATGTACTATGTAAAACATCACATGTAATATGCAAAACATTACATATGCTATATGTAATCATAGTTTCAGCTGTACGTTTTGCTGGAGGCTTATGGAATCAATCCCAGTGCTCTATAGCTGTGTGTCAGGCCCTGTGTACATTTGTGTTTGTTTATATTTTAGATAAAATTTACCAGATGGGAGAAATCCATTGGTGTTGCCTAGCTGGCCTGGTGGAAGTGATCAGAGGATGTGGGTAAATTCATCTTTGAACAAATGAACTAAATATGCACAGTAAATGGTTTAATGCACAGCAGGAAAGTGGTGCCTAAGCGTTGGGGAAGAAAGCAAAGGCAGCAGAGCAGCAAGCCTCCTGCAGTCACTCCCATGGTCAGGTCTGAGAGGTGGCGATAGCCAGGAGGCTAGCAGAGTGCTTTGTAGCACAGAGCTTGTCTGAGTGTGCAATATGTTACCTACAGCTGGGTCTGGCATAATCATCCCTGACTAATGGGAGGTGAGAGGAGAGGGTTCAAGTGCTGAATAAATAAATTACTTAATTACATATTATCAGAGAGAAGAACAGATGGTCAGCTTAGCCCATCTTCTGATGCCTTTGGCTTCAGAATGGAGAGTAGATCTCATGAGACTGGAGCAGGTTAGGCTCTTGATTCTGTTTATCTGCCAGTCCTACCAGAGGTTCATGGTGTTCAGGACTAAGCAGGCCCCATTTCCCCAAAGCTGAAGGGGACTGGGTGCTCCAGTGTCCACTCTAAACTAAAGTTGGGCAGGCCAAAACTCGTCAGCATTTTCCACTTTGTTCACTTTGGCACCAGATGGAGGTGTAAATGCATTTCATTTCCTGTAAAATGGTTGAAAAGTGATTTTCAATTGAGGATCTAATAAAATACAAAGGGCGTCGTTGAGCATTTACTAAATGTGCTCAGGAGTATCTCCTTTCACTTCAGACCATACACTTGTTTTCCTTGGCTTTTGATGTCCCCATAGAAAATCCACTTTTTTCTGTGTACTGATTGCTCCAGTGTCAGAGGGAAGGGTAGCTGAAGTTGTATTCTGGAAGCATCACATTTGTTTTCAAATGCCTCAGTTTGGCATGGAAGGGTCTTCAGAGCAGGGGTTCCCAAATGCTGGTTTGGGGATGGTGGCCAGGTTGGCTGCATCAAAGTCACCTATGTTGTTTATTGAAGCTATTTGCTCTTTAGCTCCAACCATAGAGATTCTGATTCATTAGGTCTTGGACAGGCTCTGGGGATCTGTTTCTAACTAGCTCTACAAATGATTATGAATTAAGTTTGGAGATCAGTGTATCAGTTGGGTAGAAGGAAACAGTAAACTCAAAGGGGTTATTAACAAAATTTTGATAATGGCTTATTTACAAATGTGTGGGCAAGTTTAAGAGGAACTTTTAAGGGATAGCGAGGCGTCCACAGCTAGCAGTCGTGGGAAATAGGTGCAAGAGGAGGAAAAAGTTATCAGACCCTGGTGAGATTTGTAGGTGTAAGAGAGGACCTCTGGACGGGAACAGTGGACAGCCATTGTCAGTCCATGGTCCAGCAGGGAGAATAAAACCTCTCTCTCCTTTGCCCCTTGATCTCTTCCTGGTGCTTTTGGCCAAACCAGAAGGACCAGGGAGTCCAGGCAATGTGGTCTATAAAAGTTGGACTCCTGAGACACCAAACAAGATGGAGAAGGCTGGAGAGTGGACCTGGAGGGGCAAATAAAGAATATCTAGCACATGCTGGTACAGATGACATTTTCTAGTTACACATTTGTGTCAGTATGTGAATGGCAAATATGAAGATACGTTTTGTTTTACAGACATGCTTTTTCTCTTTGTATAAAATTGCCTCCTCCACAATTCTATCATAGAGACTGGAAACTCTTAAAGAACAGAGGTGACATCTTTAGAATTATCTTCCTGTACCCTGCCCATGGTTCAGCCAGTTCATATTCCTTCTCTGGAAAGGGTTGCAAGGAGAATCTTTTGGAATATCATAACTGTCTACCTGGTTGTCAACTTTACATTTAGTAATATAGTTTTAGGATGCTCTATTTTCTATTGTTAAGTAATTATGTATCTATCATTCCATATTCTTGAGGTTACTTATACTTTATAGGAAGCTGTTTATATTTGTAACCAACAAGATCTTCATGCTGAGTATATCTCTTTAAAGAAACCACATTGTTATACTTCCTAAAAGACTGAATTCAGTTGTATTGCTTTCTTTTGGTTTTATTTCAAACATTTATTTCACTGTATTTTAAGCATACATTTAATGCTCATTTGTAATTATAACTCCACATCAGAAGGACTGGATTAATTTTGATTTTAGTATGTTGCCTATGAAGATTTGAGCACATTTTAAAATATAGCAGTAAAAGAAACTTATAGAAACTGTTCATGGAATCTCTCTGGAGATTTTTTCTGTAGCTTCTGTTTTAAGACTCCAGCCCCTTCCCCCAGTGAAGAAGTTTTGGCATTTAGAGTCCCCCTTCATGATAGGAACTAACAGCTCAAAAACAAAGATTTGCATTACAGAGATTCATTAGACCACTTGGGCATGGTAAAGAGGACAGTCCTGGTCTCCCACCAAGGGAGTAATATGCATACCAATTGCCAACATCTTTTAGTACCTACTGCATCCTAAGCACATTACATGCCGTATTAGTCCTTCCAGTTGCTCAGGCAGAAAGCTTGGAGTAAACTTTGAGTCCTTTCCCCCCACATATCTACATAAATCTGTCAACAACTCCAGAAGTCACTACTTTCAAAATATGTCCAGAATCTGGTCACTTCTCACCACCTGCAATGCAGGGCATTGGTTCGAGTCACCATCATCTCTCCCCTGGATTAGTGTAGTCACCTCCTAAATGCTTTGCCTGTGTCTCTCCCTTCTCCCTTCCATCTTTTTTTTTTAATAGAGCTAGCAGAGAAAGCCCTGTAAAAGAAGATCAGATCATGTAGCTCCTCTATTTATAACCCTCCAGTGGCTTCCATCTCGCTCAGAGGAAAAGCCAAAGCCATTACCAAAGCTTTAGAAGACTGAATCGTCACTTTTCCTCAGCTCTCTCTTTGACCTCATCTCCTTTCACTCTCCCCTTCTCTCATTATATTCCAGCGACAACATGCTCCTGTTTCCCAACCTTTACATAAGCCATTGCTTCTGCCTACTATGTTCTTCCTCCAGGTTTTTGCCTGGCTTACGCTCTCATTTCATTCAGGTCTCTTAAAACATGACCTTCTAAGAGAAGCCTTCACTGAACACCATATATATATATAGGGCCCACCATCACTCTCTTCACTGCGTTATTTTTCCTCTTCGTGCATATCACCACCTGACATATTTACATGTTTGTTTCATCCCCATGAGAATGAAAGCTTCTTAAGGGCCAAGATCATGGAGTTCACTGCTGTATCTCTGGCCTCTATTTTAGTACACAGCACATAGATGGTGCTCATCAAATATTGGTAAATAAATGAGTGGATTTATGAGTAAATCAGTTATTCTTAAGAAGTGTATGATCCAGCATTTAGCAAAAATAACTCATAAAATTTTCATTTTAAGTAATATTGTATTGAGTACTCATCTGATAAGCATTTTATCAGCCTTATTGCCAATGAAGGATGTTTTGGTTTACTGCAAAGGAGGGAAATATGCGTATCACACACACACAAACACACACATATATATATACACACACACATATATACATGAATGTGAATATATATATGAGTGTGTATGCTCGTATGTGTATGAGTGTATGAGTGTGTAGAAGAATGTGTGTGTGTATGTGCACGAGTATGAGTGTGTTTGTATATAAAATTTTTTTGGCCCAGGAAGGAGATGGCTTACTACTCAATATCTCACTGGAAAATCTCCATCTTCTGCCTAGGAGATGATGCCAGAGGCAGACATGGAAAAAGGAGACAGTGAGGCCCTGCACATGGATGAAGAGGCCTGACTGTGGAGTGTTAGAGAAATTTACTAAAGGATTGGACAGTATTCTTCAGGGTCTTCGTGAAGCCTTGGACTTCCTAACTGACAGTGCAATGTGGTATCACAAAGATAGTAGCCTTTATCAGAAATTTAGTTTTCTATTCCTACCTTGGAAAGCAGTAGCTTAATAAACCTGAGCGGTCAACATTTGTGGTACTCCTCAAATGTTGGGTACTTCCAGGACCCTTTGAAATATGTTTTTTGAATTTAGTTTTGCTGGAAAAATCTGCATCCAATTTGAATGAAATTGAATATGTTTCAGGGCTCAAGCAGCATGTCTTCCATCTGAAGCAAAATGGAGATGAATTTCAATTAGATGTTTCCATTATAATCTGTCTCCACCTGTAGTTTTCATCAAAAATTGCTAGGAAGTGTGGTATAATGTATGATCAGGATTTGCCCACTGGCAGCAGTGTCCCATTATCTTAGTAAAAAAGCACAAAATAATTAGTCTGATGCATATAGATAGCAGCTTCTTATAGCGAGTGACTTTAATTGTGGTGAGTAATATATATGGAGTTTGAAGTATTATATATTTCCCTCCCAAGAAGACACCAGTTACTAATTCAGTTGACAAAGTAACAATGTTTCAGAAGATTTAATGCGAACTGAACATCGTAGTCAAGAGCCACTGTAAAATGTCCATTTTATGGCCTTATTTTTGCCTGAGCTTAATTTATGGTAATTTGGTAGTTGCATATAGCCTGGAAGTATGCTGTTGGCTTGAGTTAGTACTTGGGTATTGCATAAATCATAGCTGAATGTGTTGGCTTCATCTAATGTTCTTCTTTCTCCTACAATTGGAATCCTTCTTATCTTGTCATTTCTCTCTCCTCATTCCTACCTGCAAATTCGTGGGGCTTTGAGAGCTCAGTATTTAGGATATCACTTCTTCATAGCGTGGCATCTTCCAAATGCCAGATAGAGTGTTTCTGGGCTTCACAGGGAGGGAATTTAGCAAATCTTTTTTTTGTGGGATAGAGTATTTGTACCATCTCACCTTAAGTGCTTTAAAGGAAGATATAATTCTCTCACCCTCCTATTTGCCTCTAAACTCTATGCTAATATAAAAGGTGAGGTTTAAAAGTATTATATTATCTGAACTAGTTTTTTTTTTTTTCAGGGAAGGATTATACTAGTTTTATTTTATTTTGTTTTTTAATCTGAAACATAGAATGAATAAGCCAGCATGCTCTAGGCCCACAGGTAATCTACCTGGGGACCTAAGCAATATGAATCATCTAAGTATATGGGAGTTTAGGTGACTGATCTTCAAAGAAATACATTGGATGTTGCAGAATTCATGAGACAATTGCCTATCTTCTCCTGTTCTTTTATACTTGTTTACAAAGATTTTGAATTTTTAGTTGTGACTAGTCATTTTCAAAAGTGATTAAGAATTTTAAGTAAATAAATGTCACATGTATAGTTGTGAGCAATCTTATTCAAAATGTTGTGGGAAACTATATTTGAAAATGTAGGTTCTCATTTCAAATATATGGCACCTGGGTGGCTCAGTCGTTAAGCGTCTGCCTTCGGCTCAGGTCATGATCCTGGGGTTCTGGGATCAAGCCCCACCTCGGGCTCCCTGCTCGGCGGGAAGCCTGCTTCTCTCTCTCCCACCCCCTCTCCTTGTGTTCCCTTTCTCGCTGTGTCTCTCTCTGTCAAATAAATAAATAAAATCTTAAAAAAAAAAAATGTAGGTTCTCTCAAATCCATAAAGTCATAATATAAATATTGCCATCTATTCCTAAGTTGGATAACAATATTCTTCTAATTTAGTTACACAACTTTTTCCTTTGCTTATCTTATAATCATAATAGTTAGCATCTGTCTATAAATAGCAAAAAACCTTTTTATGCATTACCACTTTTAACTCACATATCAATCCCATGTTGTAAACATTATTATCCACAATTTAAATGAAGAAACAAGTAATTTTAAAATGGTATATTTTCTAATTATAAAATGACAAATGTTTATCATAGGAAATCTCTGAAGTATCAAAAGTATTCAGTTGTTGTTAGTAAGACTGACCAAACAAAAATATAGAAAAGATACAAATTACCAATATCAAGAATAAGATAAGTGGGTATCACAGATGAACATAGGGGAAAGGAAGGAAAAATAAAATAAGATGAAAACAGAGAGGGAGGCAAATCATAAGAGACTTAACTATAAGAAACAAACTGAGGGTAGCTGGAGGGGAGGTGGGCGGGGAGATGGGGTAATTGGGTGATGGGCATTAAGGAGGGCATGTGAAGTAATGACCACTGGGTGTTGTAGGCAACTGATGAATCACTAAATTCTACCTCTGAAACTAAAAAAAAGAGTGGGTATCACTACAGACTCCACAGACATTAAAAGAACATTAAAGAAATCTTATACACAACTCTATGCACACGAATTCAATATTCAAAAATAGGTAAAATGTACTAATTCCTTAAAAAATACAAATTACCAAACTCACTGAAGATGAAATAGGTAACTTGAATAGTCCTATCACTATTAAAAACCTGAATACGTAGTTAAAAATCTGTAAAAGGAATCTATGGCCCAGGTGGTTTCGTTGGTGAATTCTAGTAAACATGTAAAGAAGAATTAACATAAATTTTATACGGTTTCTTTTTCCTTTGCCAAAAGTATAAATACATAGATCAATGGACTGGAAGAGAGTCCAGAAATAGATCAACCCAAGTTAAGTTATGTTCCCCCCTCCTTGAGGGAAGAATATGCAAATAAATCATTTGAAATTCTTGTGTGTGGAAGATTTAGCTCTTCTTCCTATTTATTTATTAATTAATTTATTTCGATCAGTATGGGCCCATGGATATTTATTTTATGGTTTATAATCCAATACTATTTTATCTTGTTGCTCAAATTCTTCCAAGTTGGAACATTGGGATCTCTTTCAGTTGGCTCCTGTTTCACTTTCATGTGCCCTGATGGTGTTTTTTGTTTTTGAAAGTATTTCCTTAATTCCTGGCACTACAAGATGCTCCTGGCATATCTTGTGTATTTCCTGTTAGGCACCTCTTCTGTATTTTCTATTCCAGTCCTAAAATTCCCCTTTCCCCCATTCTCCAAGAAGACCTGGTTCTTTTTCTTGGATAATAGTATTAGAAACCAAGACCTGGGCATTAGGTTTGTTCACTGCTACCGAGATGTCACTGACTCTAGGCCCTCTAGGTTGTTGGATCAAGGAAATATATGTGTGTATACTGTGTCTATACATGTGTCTGTAAATATTTCAGCATGTAATCATTTTAATTTATATTAAGCTAAACATGAGTTAATAACGATGTCTCCAACTCTAATTCCATTACCATATGGATCATTCTAGCTCCGTCTCTTGCTTATCTGTAAACTCCCACTCCAATAATGAGAACTCTGGCTCCCATCATTCACCATTTATATACTTAATTATTTAATTCCAGTATACATGTATAGCTGAGTTAGATTTCTTTATCTTTTCTCGTATGGGAAAAACTTTATCAACTAGAACATAGTGTTTACACTCAATCTTAACCAAAATGATGAGAAGTGATTGAGCATAGCATTTCAATAGAGTTTCTTTTACATTTAATTTCCTAAACTCCACTAATTTCCAAAGTTACTTGGGTCAGCATCACCTCTTCCAGTGAGGTTTTTTTATACATCCGTAATGCAGTCACATTCTGTATTCCATCCTGGGATCCCATGTCATCCTAAGTAATTTTTAAAATTTTGCATACATTAAGGTCCATTCTAAATGTTTATAAACTGAATAGCTTTGACAGATGCATAGTGTCGTATGTCAGGAATTTTGTATCATACAGCATAGTTACACCCCTCCCTAAAAATCCTCCATGCTTCAACTCTCCCTTCTGAACCCCTGGCAACCCCTGATCTTTTTACTGTGTCTATAGTTTTGCCTTGCCCAGAATGCCATATAATTGTAATCAGATAGTATGTAGTCTTTTCAGACTGGCTTCTTTCACTTAAAGATATGCATTTATGATTCATCCATATCTTTTCATGACTTGATAGCCCATTCCTTTTTGTTCCTAAATAATATTCCATTATATATTTGCCATTTGATTTTTACAAAGGTGCCTGAGTGATTCAATGGAAAAAGTATAGTCATTTTGACAGTGTTGGAACTATTTGAGCCCGTTTACAAAACATGACACTCAATCTTATCCTTACACCTTATATAAAAATCAACTCAAAATGAATTGCAAATCTAATTTTAAAATTATAAAACTTTTAGAAGAAAATATTCATGACCTGGGGTTAAGCCAGAGTATTTTTAGAAGGAATTCCAAGAGCAAGATCCATAAAAGAAGTTGATAAATTGGAATTCATCAAAATTGAATACCTTTGCCCTGCAACAGACTATTAAGGGAGTAAAAAGACAAACTGCAGACTGGGAGAAAACATTTGCAAACCACATGTCCAACAAAGGACTTGTATCCAAAAAAATATAAAAACTCTCAAAACTCCATAGTGAAGAAACAAGAAAACTAATTTAAAAATTGGGAAATACTTAGGTACTTCACAAAGAATACAGATGGCCCATGAAAAGATGTTCAACACCATTAACCAGCAGGGAAATGAAAATATGTGGCCTGGCTCCTTAATACTTCTCTGAGTTCCTCTCCCATGTTTTTCTGCCTCACTTGCTCCACATCAAGCCACACACATATCTTTGCTGTTTCTAGAATGTCCCAGATACAGTCCTGACCTCTACCTGAAATGCACTTCCCCCAAATATTCACAATGCTAGCTCTCTCAACTTTTTTAAACTTTGCTAAATGTCACCACCCTAATGAGGTTTACTATCTCCATCGTGTCTAAATTGCATTCCCTGTCCCTGCACTCTCAACTCCTTTCTGTTTTACTTTTTCATAGCATTTGTCATCTTCCAACAGATCGTATAATGTACTGATTATATTTATTATTTATTGATTACCTTTATCTACTAACATCTAAATTTTATGGAGACAGGGATTCCAGTGGCTTGCATACAGATTAACAATAAATATGTATTGCTTTTATTAAAGAAATAAAGTTGTTGCCCACCATTGGATAGAATTTTGATATTGTGATTTGAATATCAAACATCATTTTTATGTGCTTTATTTTTTTTATGTTATGTTAATCACCATACATTACATTATTAGTTTTTGATGTAGTGTTCCATGATTCATTGTTTGCGTATAACACCCAGTGCTCCATGCAGTACGTGCCCTCTTTAATACCCATCACCAGGCTAACCCATCCCCCCACCCCCCTCCCCTCTAGAACCCTCAGTTTGTTTCTCAGAGTCCGTAGTCTCTCATGGTTCGTCTCCCCCTCCGATTTCCTTATTAATTTAGAGGTTAGTTGTAGGGGGTAATTGTGTATAATACTATTACATTTTCCTGTATCTGCATTAGAATGACATGATGATTTCACAGAGAATCCCTACTTCTAAGACTTATGACTGAGTGCTTTCTCAATGTTGCTTTGTCTTTATGTCTTTCTATATCTTTCTTTTTTTTGGTTTCCTTTTTTGCTTTCTATATCTTTCTGTCTTTCCTTCTTTCTTGTTATTTTTTCATGGGAATTTATAATTTGGGTAGATTGGTGGTATTCTTTTATTCTTTTTCCTCAAGTATGAAGTAATGCTTTTTTAAAAGCTCAGGAGTTATGGTAGTGTTATTAAATACATTTATAAAAATAGTTTATTTTTTTGTAGGAAGGTATGATGTTGCAACAGAGCAAGGCTTTGCCTTTTTATTCACTTAAAATATGGAATTGGTACCAAGGAATCCAAGTAGAACCTATCACAAGTAAACAAGTAGATATTCACTTTCACTAAACAAATTAGGTACGCTCATGGAAGCAGTAGATTGACTAGTTGCATTTTTACCTTTTTTTTTTTTTTAAAGATTTTATTTATTTATTTGACAGAGAGAGACAGCAAGAGAGGGAACACAAGCAGCAGGCAGAGGGAGAGGGAGAAGCAGGCTTCCCACTGAGCAGAGAGCCCACATGGGGCTCGATCCCAGGACCCTGGGATCATGACCTGAGCCAAAGGCAGATGCTTAATGACTGAGCCACCCAGGCGCTCCGCATTTTTATCTTTTGTTTATGTCCACAGTCAAGCTTTTTGGATATACCTTCAATGAGAAGAAAGATCAAAGTTTTTGGTTTTGCAAAGTGTTGCTCAAAACATGTATTATGGATGTCTCAGCTCTTCGTTCAGTTCTTAGCTCAAACTCATGCTTGAAAGAACTGATGTTATTATTTCTCCTATATAAAATGAAACAAATGGCATAGGTTTAAAAAACCTATACAGGCAGACTTTATATTAAGAGCTGTCTAGGTTTAAATGGTTATCTGTTCTTTGACAAATTGGTCCAGAAAGCAGTAGAATGAGCACTAGCTTTGGAACCAGAAAGTGCTGGGATTCAAGAAGTGAGAAAAGCAAATTCCCTGGCTTCCTAGTGAGTACAGCCTAGTGGAGGGAGATGGGTATTTAATAAAATAATCAATCTCAGTGACATGTAACTACAAACCAGAAGAGCTTCAAAAGTAGAGTAAAAGGAACTATAGTGAGGATTAGAGAGTGGTGGACCTGTCTGAGAAGCACGAGGCATGTATCCCTAGATGTTTGAGTTTATATGAAAGCTGAAAGTTTAGTAGGTGAAATGAGATGTGGTTGGGAAGAATTTCCAGTCTGAGACAACAGTTTTAAAAAAATCCCCAAGGCAGAAAGAACCATGGCATGTTGGCAGAACAGAATAAAGACCAATAGGACTAAAGTATGGAGAATGGGGTAGGGTGGAGGAACACTGTTCTTAGATAAGAGCTAGGCAAAGGCTAGATCAGGCATCACCTTAAGGTGCCAGTAGGAATCTTGACCTATACTAAATAGTTTCTAACAGCTTTGGGAAATCATAAAAAGGTTTTATGCAAAACTCAGGTGTTTAGAATTCAGTTTCAGAATGTCACTTCACATGCCCAAATGTGGAAAATCAACTGGGGTAAAGGGAACTGGACTGGAAATAGGTTAGTTAGGAGGCCTATTTAGTATTAGTAATAATCAGGTGAGTGATAGTTTGGATTAAAGCGGTTTCCACGAGATCAGTCAGGAGGCTCCTGTAGTAATATAGGCAGGAGATGAGGGTGATTTGGGCTAGAGTGGTTGTGCAGGAGTTGGAGAGGGACAAATGCGTTCTCCATAGCTGTCTTGTTTCTTCAATGTCATATGGACCAGTATAGGTCATCCATGTAATTGATGCAATGGATTACCTGCCTAATGCCAGTTGATAGGACATTTGCAGGTGTGGCTATGGTTTAATGGATCTGTCTGGATGCAGTTTTTTCTTTTTTTTAAAGGACTGAGATTTCCATCAGGATCGTCCTACAGTTTTAAGAAAGATGGCATGATGTTGTTGGGAATAACAGTACAGATAATCTGTCAAAGCTCTAAGAAAACACCAGGAGAGGAGGGTCCCTTGATTCAGGAACTGCTGCAATGGCTGGCAGCTAACACAGGAGCAGAAGGTAGGGAGGTGACAGACACGCAAGGCAGATGTTCTACTGAGCTCCTCCATCTGTATGGGGCTTTTTGGTTCTACTGCTCTTTCCCAGCTATGCAGGAAGCAAGTGCCAATGATGCATCTTCATTAGGATGAACAGGACTTTGGATAGAGAAAAAGCAATTGTCATTTGCTGAAAGCCCAGGGTCAATGAGAACCCAAATATGGTACTGATAGCATTGTGAGAAAGTGACAGGGCCATCATCTATTCAGCAAGTGTCTTCTTTTGAAAGAGGAATTATTGACAATATGAAGGGAAACCCTCTATCTCAACCTGCATCAACAATACAGGGATGAAATATGTCAGGAATAGCTATGCTTTGATTAGTCACTCTGTGCCAGACTCTCTGTGATCTGCTTCCATTCCTTTCCCCTTATTTCTTAGATTTCATTTCCTCCCTAATCTTCCCATTGACCACTGTATACCAGCCACAATGACCTCCTCATTATTCCTTGAAGACCTCAAGAAGTTGCCATCTCTCTGGAATTTGCACTTCCTATTCTCTGTCTAGAATTCTCATGTCTGCACATGGCTTATTCTGTCACTTTAATAGGTTTCCACTCATATTAATCTCCAAAGAGAGGTCTTTCCTGGCCACCCTATCCCCAATAGTACCTTTTGTCACTCTCTAGCCTTCCACACTACTTTTGTTTCTCTACAAAGTTCTCTGCACTGCCTAACTGTAAAGTGCACATATTGGCTTATCACACCGATTAGAATGGAAGCTTAGTGATGTGGAGATTTTGACAGTCTTCTTCACTGTGTTATCCTGAATGTGTAGTACAGTATCTGCACAGAGTAGGCCCTCAAGAAGTACTGGGAGGGATCACCAAATGGCTCTTATTTAGTATCCACAGCACAATCTGAGAAGTAGGTATTATTGTTACCTCATTTGACAGAGGAGGAAACAAGATTAAGCATTTTAGATAAAATAAAAAAGATACTGATTTCAAAATATGATCTTTTTACTTAAACCATTTTGTCCCATTTTAATCTTTGATTTCCCTGAATCATATACGCTGAAGAGAAAGATCAGAAAATACTACTTACCTTTGTTAACAAAACTGTCCTTTTGCCAGGCCAGAGAGCATAATACAAAGAGAGAGTGATGGTGTGGATAGCATCTAGTGATAATGAAAGTGGGAACAGATAGAAAAATTGTTATGGACTAAATATTTGTGTCCGGCCAAAATTCCTATGTTGAAACCCTAATCCAAATATGACAGTAATAGGAGGTAGGGCCTTTGGGAGGTACTTAGGTTTAGATGAGGTCAGGAGGGTAGAGTCCTTATATGAGATTAAGAGCTCTTATAAGAAGAGACCAAACAGAGTGATCCCTCTCTCACCCTCTCTCTCTGTCTCCAATGTGAAGACACAGCAGGAAGGCAGCAATCTGCAAGAGGGCTTTCACCAGGAACCAAATCTGCCTGTACCTTGATCTTGGATTTTTCCAGCCTCCAGAACTGTGAAAAATAATGTTTGTTGTTGAAGCCACCTAGTCTATTATATTCTGTTGTAGCAACCCAACTTAAGACAAGAATATTCTCCGAGCATTTATGCTCAAGGTTGCCTCTTTTGCGGGTTTCACAAGAGAATTTATATATATATGTCTCAAAGAAGAGGCTTGGCATGATGCTTCTGAGGAGCAGATGATGACCTTTCTGGATAAAGGACAAATGAGAGAAACTGAAGACAAATATCCAGGAGAGTCTCAGCCTCTAGCCAGGGTTCCCTAGGAAGGAAAGTTGTAACCTCTCAGTCTCCTGAAGATGAAGCTCTGAAACACCATTTCCTTATTTAGCGTTCTGTGTGGCCAGAGGCAGAGAGTGGCAGCATTGATGAGGATTTAATGATGTGAGGTTATATTTGTATAAATAACTGTGGGAAATCCCTAAGTTTACAAGTGGTAATGACCACAGACTCCAGCTCCCTAAAGCCAGGTGTGCAGATGTCCTGATATCTTTTCGCACATGTCCTGATCTACCTCATGTTGAATGCTTTTGGTGAGTGCCATTATATTAAATTTCCTTCCTATTTCTCAATTCTGGGTTAGTTTGTATGGAAAACCAGACACTTTCCTCACAGAAAGAACTAAGCTGCTGAACTTCTTTGTGAACTTTTATTATGAGTATGTCCTTGAGTGGTTATTTTTTGTGTTACCAGCTGTCGAAATGTGTCTTGTTTTTGTTAACAAGCACATTACTCAATTATATGCATTTTCAATGATTTTGCCAACATAAAAAATTAGAACTGAGGACGTGATAAGCAATATGGCAAAAGCAAAATCAGGACATAGTAATAAGACTTGGATAAACTTGAATGCTGGGTTATTCTGGATAATTAAATTTTTAAAAATTTTTGGTTAGCTGAGAGTTAGGCAACTTCTTCTTTTTTTTTTCTGCAACTCTGGAAATCTTGAATAATGTTTGAGTTCACTCCCCTGTCATTAAAAACAGTATATTAAAGCAAATGGGAGCCACTTTTAATTAAAAATCTAATAGTGCACTAGGTAAACCCTTCCAATTTATCAATTTTCATTGATTATTGTAGATAGAAGATTGGCCTAAACGTTGGTTGATTACAAACCATATCTAGAATTCTTAAAAGTCACCTTTATAAATAGGATTTTTCAAAGGCACAAGGATGTTATAGATGCTCCTTAACAAGTAAGGTGCCAGATTAAAATAGCCTATTTAAAGGGGAGGACTCTTCCAGTCAAATGGGAAAACCCTAGTGAGTGGAAAGTTTGGTAGTTTGAATTTCAAAACTCCACTATATTTTTATATTTTCTCCATGAAAGATTTATATTTCTCAGTTCCCTTCCTTTCTTTTTAAATATCAATTTAATATCTCCACAATCTTACAATACCTTGATTTTAGTGCTGTTCCCAAACTTCTAAAGTGTACTGGACCGTCAACTTTAATTGTAGTTGTTACATTGGCTCATTTGATTTAAGCAACTTTAAAATGTAATTGAGATTTCTTCCCCCCTTTTTGAATGTGATAAAGAAAATAAAAATGATTGGTTTAGGAGAGGAAAAACAAGTGAAATATCCAAATAAAACAAAATACACAATTTATACAATTTATTATTGTGATCTTAATGTGTGTTACCATACTATTTTTATTTAACAAATCTTTATGTAGAGCTCACTATATTCCAGGCACTATTCTAAGGGCTACATGGATATTAAGTCTCTTCATTAATCCTTGTAACACCCCTATGAAGTAGTTACTGTTATTCCTCTTTTACCCATCAGGAAATGAGACACAGAGAAGTTATATAACTTTTCCAAGGTCACAATACTATTACATGAAAGAATTGTGATTTGAAACCCTCAGATTATGTGCTTTCAACTATTATACTATGCTGTCAGTCTTGGTCGCATGAAAGACAGAAGCGTTCAAAATGTCAACTTCCAGGACCCATCACTGTTTGGGGCTATTAATATCTGGAAATAAATGAATTTTATGACCTATCTCTCTTACCTCAGGAATATATAATGAATATTTTATAAGTATGCATTTATGCATGTCACACACACACTACAATAAAAATACACTTCTAACTATGTTATAGTTCTGGCATTTCCGTATAATTTGTCCTCTCCAAAGATTTGGGCATTTCCAGATAATCCCAGAATATGCTAATGGAAATGTCCCAGCCCTCATCATTTTGTAGTTATTACTTTTTGTCCTGCTTCACCTTTGGGTGCTGATCATCTCTGGGTTCCATGCTTTTCCACATTCTACGTGAATCCATGATACACTCATGCATAACTTATATCATGGTTGATTTATGACAGTCAAAAATATTGAGTAGCCTGCAGTTACTCAACCTTCCCTCTGAAATAAAATCAGAAAAGTCAGAATTCTCATTATGACTCAGATGTGAATAAACATATAGCTTTTTTTGTTTTCCAAAACCAATTTCATACTGCGCTCATGTTTTTCTTTTAGTTATTCCCTCTAGTAGAAGAAAAAAACTCCACAAACTTGCCAGTCACATGTTAACTGGGACTCTTCTAGTTTGAAACCATCTCTTGTAGATACAAAGGAGTCAATTCAGTGTTGGCACTAACCTCTCGGGGCTATTTGTCCTGGGCTGATTGCCATGGTGTTGAATTGCTGCTTTGGTCCCCCAAATGCTAGCATCCGCCTCGATCACCATGGATCCTATCCTTGTCTCTGGTTGTGAGGTCCCTCCTCTGTGAAGTCTCCTTGTCCTGAGCACTGCTCTTCTTCTGTTCCCCTAGACCTATTAATGCCTAGAACAGAACGTTGCAATAGGATTTTTCAAAGGCACAAGGATGTTATAGATGCTCCTTAACTAAGTAAGGTGCCAGATTAAAATAGCTCTTTAAAGGACAGAAATCTTTCAGTCAAATCAAAATTGTAGAAAGGTGTCAAAATACTGACAGGAGAGGATTTGGTGAAGAGATTTCCTTTAGAGAATGTTATGCCACACCCTGTATTAGTCAGGTTTCTCCAGGTAAACAAAACCAAGAGGATGTGTGTTTTTTGTATGCATGCGTGTGTGTGAGTGTGTGTGTATGTGTGCGTGTGTATGAAGAGATTTATTTTAAGAAATTGGCTCATGAAATTGGGAGGGTTGTTAGGAGAGCCTACAACAGGGACCTCTGTGGACTTTGGGAACTCAATCATGTCAGAAAGAGCTACAGAAGTCTAAGTAAAGGGGCGCCTGGGTGGCTCAGTCGTTAAGCGTCTGCCTTCGGCTCAGGTCATGATCCCAGGGTCCTGGGATCGAGCCCCGCATCGGGCTCCCTGCTCCGCGGGAAGCCTGCTTCTCCCTCTCCCGCTCCCCCTGCTTGTGTTCCTGCTCTCGCTATCTCTCTCTCTGTCAAATAAATAAATTAAAAAAAAAAAAAAAGAAGTCTAAGTAAAAGCAGAGAGAGCTGCTGGAAGACTGCATTTAGGGAATAACTACATGTCCACTAACAGCCAAACAGATAGTGCATCTCTTCCATGGAGCAAATGTGGGCCACATCCAGATCAGACCTGTCTCTGAACTGCTTTCGGTTTTACCCAGGAGGAGGGCAAAGGGCTTCCAACTGTGAAAGTCTGTGTATAGAGTGGACACTGGAGAACCACACTGAAGGAGAAATCTCATCCATGTCACTGGAACTGCCCAGAAGGCAAGGAGGCTCTGAAAGGCCCACAAAAGTACCTAGTTTAAATATCTGCTAGGCTCAGAGGGCTTGATGTTGCTCTATGACTTTCATGCTACATGGGATGTAGTGCTGTGATGTGCACTTACTTTGGCTTTTCTGAGATGCTTCTGGCTTCCTCAGCTATACCCATGGAAATGGGGCACCCGCTCCCAGTGTTCTTAAATTCCAACAACACTATGTGGATATTTCTGTGCCTTTTCCACCCTGAAGGATGTAGGTGGCTGGGATGTTCCCATCTTTCCCTTTCTTTCCTTTATTTCTTCCTTTCTTCCCAGTGCTGGAAAGGTTCTCTGTTCATCTTCCTGTCTGGCAGGAATTTGTGCCTTATATTATGGTGTATTATTTTTCTACTCCTTATTAGTGGCATAATCTTAATGCAAGAAAAGGATGCAGGGAACCAAGTGTATTTTAGCAAAACCAAAAAATATTTAGAGAGATTATCTTATGGCTGTTTCTTGTTCTGCTGCTATCAGTAGAATTTTATGGACTTACCTTGCTTATGGATGTTTGGGTAGAACCCTCACTGCACTAAGAACCTTAACTCAATTACACAACCAATTTCTCCCTCTATCTAGCTACAGATCCCTTTTGTTCTTCTCTTCCTTTTTTATACTTAATAATCATAAGGGTACTTTTCCAGCCTGGATTAGAGAAGCATTATAATAACCCTATTTCAGTGTTTTACTCTCTTTCTTATAAGTTGTTTGTACAAGCCAGGATCGGTCATTGGATTCAAAGGAATGGATAAATTGGAAAATAACTATATTAAACTTTGTTTAAAGGTGCATGCAGGAAATAAAATCTTGAATTTTCTTTAGACGAAAAAATACATGAATATTCAATCATGGTGATTTCTAATAATTTCAGCATTTTGTCTCAATAGATGGTGGAGTGATTTTCTTTTTTCTAGTGGGGGGATAGAGGCATATTTTCAGTAAAGATTTTAATTGTGTAATTTGACTTTTTAAAAATAGGATGCTAGATGTAATGTCTGTATATGCATTTTCATTAAACATTCTTTTCAATCAGATATATTAAAGATTCTTGTTTGGGTTAAGTCAGATTTGTCAGCTCTTCAATCAGTTTGTAGTACATTGTAAAAGAATATACTCAAAACAGAGCTAAGCTGTCAAGCTGTGACAACTTTGAATGAGGAAGATTTTCAAAAATTATGAGTGAGATATTTTAAATGTCTCCTTGACATCCACAGAACTATTCAAAATACTTCATCAGAGGCATGTGCTTTAAAAATGTACTTGAAAATTAATGTGAAGAGTGCAATTTGTCAGTCTTTGTCTTAGCAAACGCATCACTGACAGTCACAGAGCACTGACAGTAATATAGCCCTGAATCTCTCTACCTAGGTACTGCTGGGATGGGGGAGAGATGGAGTGACCCATTCAAGGGGCAGTTAGCAGGGCCTCAAGCAAAGCAGAAACATAAGAGGCTCGGTTCCAAGTCCTGTTGATACCTGTTTGAGCCGGTGGCGAATGGCAAACTCCATTTGTCCTTTGCCAGGAGGATTTTGTGATTTAGTGATTCCTCAAAGGAGCCATTTCATCCTTAGCTGTGAGTCAGGGACATGAGCTATTTGTCCTGACCTCAGCTCATAATAAGGAAGGCTATGGCAAAGAGACAAAGCCTTGGCTATTTATTTTAAATAAGTCTCTTAAGGGGTGAAGAAAAATCACAGGCCTGGGGCTGTCCTAAGTTAGCTTCTTCTAAATTCAAGGAAACCTTTCCAACACCTGACCTGGAAGAACCCTCCAGGGACACCACTTAATTGGTGAAGGGGCTTAAGAATGGATCGCATTGAGCCATGGACCTTCATGTTTCTTTTCACTGCTTCTCAGTACCTGTCAAATGCATGTGTTGTATGCTTATCTGTTGCCAAAGTTTAAGAAATCCGGGTGGGGAAGGCACATGGTGCTGGATATTGAAGAGAAAAACTTCAAGTAGATTTAAAGGTGATCCTGTCTTCCATTTGCATAGTGTCCTTGGTCTTTTAAGGTGTCCCCGAAGGGACATTCACAGTAAAGATTCATGGCAGTGTCACAGAACTCATACTTAGGAAGGTCAGGTTCCAAGAGCCAGAAGAAGCACAGGTGGCTGTTTTCTCTCTGAACACGGTGGCTTCTCTTCTGTGTGTCTCTGCCTCTCTCTCTCTCTCTCTCTCCCTACAGAGAAAAGATGTTTCAAGAAAGGAGAATGCTTCTGAGGCATTGTCGTAGAACAATGGGGGCTGTGTAAATGGCCTTTGGGCTTAGTGACAATGGTGACCTTAAGGAGAGCTGTTTAAGTGGAGTGGGGAGGCAATAAGCCATGACAGAGTGGGTTGAGAAGTGTGTGAGAGGTAAGAATATGGTGGTGAGACATCTATTTGATACTTTACATATGCTTATTATTCCATAGCTAACCAACTAGGTTAAAAGGGTTTCAGAAAGTTTCAGTACTTTATTTATTTTTAAAGATTATTTATTTATTTATTCGAGAAAGAGAGCACAAGCAGGGGGAGTGGCAGAGGGAGACGGAGAAGCAGACTCCCCGCTGAGTAGGGAGCCCAATGCGGGACTCGAACCCAGGACCCCGGGATCATGACCTGAGCCGAAGGCAGACGCTTAACCGACTGAGCCACCCAGGCGCCCCAAGGTTTAGTACTTTAAATGGGATTATACATCTAATGAGTGGCAGACACAGGATTCAAACATATAAATGTCTGCCCTGCAGCACTGTACTCTTAACTGCAGTTAATTTTTCTACCACTTTCATCAGGGCCATGGGTATGTGGTTACCTATGGAATAGAGAGCCGTCTTGGTCCCAGGGCATGTTGAGTACATTTGTGGCCACAGATACTGTGCAGAAGAGATAGCTGCTGTGTTTTGCTTGCCTCGAAAAAATATGTCACAACACAGGGAAGGAGTTTATGTTCTTAACCCACTTATTAAGCTAGACTTACTATCACATAATTGTCTAATTTGTTCCAACCTTCCAATATCACTTGCAGTAAATATACTATTTTGGTGGCCTACTGTCCCTTATCAGGGCACCTATAATGATACAGTATTTTGTTATTTGAATTGTACGTTCTATCTGTAGCATTTAGAATAAAAGAATAATAGAGACAATTAGTTCTGCTAAATGCATCTTGGAGCCATGTGTTAGCTTATCTATGGATTTTCTCCTTAGATGTTTAAATATTCCCCCTGCAATTTAGGTTTCATCAAACAAAGGAGATCTGATTTAAGATAATTCTCTTGGTAAGAAAGCAATTGCTGCTGCAATCTGCCATTCACCCAGAGCCATTGATCCCAGGATAAACATTCATTTATCAGAGAATTCAAAATAAAACACAACATTTGCTGTCGTTTACAACAAATTGATGGATAGAATTCTGCATTCTTTCTAGGTCCTCCTATCTAAGCATTGTTTCATTCATTTGGTGAAAATTACTGTAAAATATCAGTTTTTATCTCCTTTTGGCATTATTCTTAATTCAAACTACAAGCTGGTTATTTTTTTTAATAAAGCCGGCCCATTATCTTAACCTCGTTGTACTATTATGTTTTTTTAAAATTGTCTTTTCAAAGCATTTTTATTAGGATATTTAAAAATGGCCTCTTTTATAAGCCACTCCATTGGTTGGGGCTGTTCAGTCGACAGTGTGCTAGTAAGGTGCTTAGGAGGAGTTTAGGTATCTGGATTGTTCCTCTGGCCTTGTGTGGTGACTTTCTTGCAGCAGCCATATAATCATCTTCTGAAAGCTTCAGTCCGGGTATAACGAGGTTGTGGCCATGAAGACATGCTTTTCATTAGACTTGTTATTGAGTTTTGCAATCTGCATATAGCAGGCAAAATGACCATGAGATGATAATTAAGTGGTACCTTTATTATTTCAGAGAGGAAAAATAGTTCACAATTCTGGTGATTGCAAAGCCTCTGAATTAGAGATTTTTTTAAGAAAACCAAAAAACATAAAACACTTGTGTGAACACAGATTCCCTCCTTTTATTTTTTAAATGTAGATGATATTTTTTTTTTCTTGAATAATGAGTATCTTGTAGGACAAGAGGCTCTTGACTGAAGGTTGGCATTAAAATACTTGCTATCTAACAGCAGTATAAGCAGATTGTACAAAGGAGACCACTGTTTAATCACTGAAGTTCAAAACCAAGGTTTCTCTCTGCAAAGGGTGTTTGGTGCCTCGAAAAAATGCAACAGATGGGTACCTCAAATTTAAATTCTTTTGATAATGATTAAGGATTTTCTGCTTAAAAATGATGAAAATAAAACTTTCACTGACAGTCTTTGAAGATGACAGGAGAAGATCTATCAGGAAATTATAAATTTTTTGTGGGATTCATTTTAAAGTAAATGGTTTTTGCTTCTCTGTACTGTATGATCTGACTTTTCTGCATTTTAATAAGTTTTCACTTGAGCTCACATAAAACTCAGAAAGAAGCTATAGTTATAAATAAGAGTGTGTGTATTATTTCTTGTACTTTTACTAAATTGAAAAACTTGAAAAAAATTTTAATCTCCGGTGCAAAAAAATAGAGATGGTCGATGGTCTCAACTGAACTGTAACTGTTAAATTATTTATCTTTCTTCTCTTGGTCATTGTATAGAATATCACCACCTCAAACAAACAAAATCTACCCATGACCTATGTGACACAATCGTGCTGTTCATATAGTTGTCCGCTAGTTTTCTCATCTGCAATCTGGATGGGATTATGTAAAATTCCATAAACATCAACAATGAATATATTTTTAATATATTTTAATTTAATATATTACAATTTAATATATTTATTCTAATATATTATAATTTAATATATTCATATTAATATTTATATTACATATTTAATATACCATTATTTAATGTGTAAAATATATTTATATTTATGTATTATAATTTAATATATTATAATTTAATGTAATTTAATTTAATATATTTTTATTACTATATTTAATATATCTTAATGTCTAACAAATTAATAATAAATAAATAATAAATAAATTCTTAAATTGCTTTCCCATACCATTCAGGAGTTGTTTTGAAAACTTTCCAATGTAGTAGGTCCTTCAAGCATTTCTGGGGAATTGCCATCCCATGGTTTTAATGTGGACAGGAAGGCTGTCTTGAAGATATTCATCTTTAATTAAGCTTAACATAGAGACTAACATGATGTTTATTGTGTCTCCTCATAAAATTTGCTGTTTTGGTAGTATACCAGTGCTTTGTTAATTTGATAGCCTCATATCTAATAAATTAATTCCATATCTTTATAGAATCTCAAAAAGCCATTGTGTACTATACTTTGCTAGTATGTGGAGGAAAACTTTTCACGTTATAAACTATCAACAGTTATTGATTGGACTAGAGAAGGTTGAGGAATTCTGGAGTGGCAAATTTGTACTAAGTACAAATGAAACATCATACAGAATCATAGAAGATTTCTTAAGCTCCGGAAAGGACTTTTTATATCATCAGTATATTTTGTAGTTTGGATAGCATACTGAATACGGATGAAAAAAATCAATATTAAATGCATTTTATTTAAATTAAAAAATATACATCATATTCAAATGCAACAGCTCAATGGTTACACTAGAACAATCTAAAAGTTGTTAATTCCACAGCATGAGGCCCTATATATGCAAAATGAGATGAAATCTACTATGTGCCAGAGCTCCAGATTGCTGGCTGCCTTTGCCTTCTGATATATGCGAAAGCTCAGTAAAATATGCGATGTGAGAAAAGAAATCAGTGGGTTTATATTATTATTTCTAGTAGAAAAGGCTACATTTCTTTGTTTATTAAAAACTTGAGAGGTCCATTGTTCGTTTTTCTTTTCTTTTTATTTTATATTATAAAGTCCTCTTAGAATTTAGGGGTGTTTAAAAAAAATTTTTTTAAATCATTACCTTTAAGGAAATAGTCATAAATCTACATATATTAGGCTTCTTAAAGCTGCATTTGCATAACTGATTTGAAAGTAACATTTGTTATAAGCTTAAGTCTTGATGCTATTATCCCATGGCAATTAATTCCAACCACTGTGAAATGTCAAGGATGATCTGTTTATAGTGTGACCCTGGTTCTTTTCCCTTGCCAAAGTAGAAGACATTGGATAAACACTTAGATTCTAAGAAGTTTAGGAATAGGCATTTAATATGCCTGATGGTTGGTTATTCTTTACCCTAGTCCCCATGGAATTAAAGACATGCCCCAGCTACTGGGTGCCTCCACTCTTTTCTCCCTTTGGTACTTCCTATTGGCTGCTACTAAGGCTAAATCCTAAAGTGCGCATCTGTTTATGGATCTTCATTGCCTCAAATTTATATACTTAGAGAGGCCTTCCTCAACCACCCAATCTACAGCTGCAGCTTTTGTAACATATTTCTCAAATGGTATACTTTGTTTCATACTTATTTCATTTATCCTTACCTGATATTATATTGTTTGTTTGTTTCTACACAGAACAATTTTCAGAGTTCCCCTACTAGAATGTAATGTCCACGAGGGCAGGAGCCTTGTTTCCTGTCCTGAGGATTGTACCTGGCACATAGTAGGTGCTCAGTAAACATTTTTTTTAAACAAATGAATACATTTTCTTTTTCTTTTTCTTTTTCTTTAAAGCTTTTATTTATTTGACAGAGAGAGAGAGCGAGAGAGGGAACACAAGCAGGGGGAGTGGGAGAGGGAGAAGCAGGCTTCCCGCTGAGCAGGGAGCCCAATGCGGGGCTGGATCCCAGGACCCCGGGATCATGACCTGAGCTGAAGGCAGACACTTAACGACTGAGCCACCCAGGCGCCCTGAATACATTTTCTTTAAAGGCAAATTATATCTCAACATTCCCTTCTGCAGTCTTGTGGTTCTACTGTTGGACCATAGCAGTGTATGTTTTTTATTTATTATCCCAAATAAAATATTTTTCTGATTGGAGATGATGTGTGATATATTTATTGTCTATTTGGAGATCTCCTGGTTAAAGATGTATTTATGAGAAATAATCAATACAAATGACAATATTTGTGTTAAGCTCTTTTTTCCCCGTGAAAAAATTTCTTTAGAAATTTTGCTTCCTCTAATCTTTCCAATCTGCCATAAGATTATCTGTGAAATTGTTACAAGATTTGCTTGTGGTCTCAGGGTGTAGGGACTGCAGCATGAAAATTACACTAGAGTATTTTAGAAAAGTACATCGGGATTAATTTGTTGTTGTTTTTGTTCTGATCTATAAGCAGTTTAAATTCATAGTAGCCTCTGCTGTGTATGGGAGAGATCCACAGATAATTTGTGCTTTTAATGATAAAGGTTCTCACAATTCTTTACATGAATGTACTGACAGAAAAGACAAAATTGCCTTTTTGCCACTTAGAAATGCAGGACAAAGCAGCTGACAAATGTCATCTGGAATTTTAGATCATACAAACATATACTCCCTGTGTCTGCAAGGGTATGCCTATATGATTGCAGCAGTTTCCTTCCAGTTTCTCCAGAAATAATGGGTTAGTTCACATAAAACAGTCTCAAGATTATTGATATAATCACAAATTGAAATGGGACCCTGAGCTCTCTGTTCACAGAAAAGCTTGCCTGGCTCTCTCTGTATTTGAAGTGATTAATGATGCTGCAGCATTATGGGAAAATGATATGTCTATAATTATATGAAACCACAAGAGGGAGAAACCCTTTCTGATACTGGTCTTTGAAGCCACCCAAGTTATCTGAGTTCGAGCCATTAGGGGGAAAAACAAGTTGAAAAAATAAGACAAGTATAAGAAAAGAAGAGAAAATCAGAATATGTAGTAGTGATAAAGGTTTAGGCAAAGACTGTGTGTGAGAAAGAAAAAAAAATTGGATTTGGCCATGAAAAGCTAATTACAGGAGGAGATATTGTTTTAGCGGTTAAACAAGCCAATATAAAGTCATAGAACACTTACGTGTTCTCTGAGTAATTATCTTCCTATTGTTCCTATCATGTCACCCTCTTTTTAAATCTGTAATACAGAGATAGTATTTCTCACCATCTTTGTGGGGCACAATGACACAAACAGACTTTACTAAAAAGCTAAAATACTATGTAAATATTATACACAATGATAAGGACTAGGTCCTCATTGCTGTTCCCTATCCTCCCACCCCCACCCCCGGTATGTGTGTTCATGAAAACATAAGCCTCCTTAAAATTAGGATAATTTAAGGCTTATGTGAGTTTCAGAATCAGATTGAAATGTCAGAGGTATGTGGGGCTCTGTTTTCCTCCTCAGCCTCGGTCACCTGCTCTGAGAAGATGGACTGCAACCTCTGGCTGCCTGGAAACTGTTGGATTGGCATGCCTGCAGCCTGGCCAGAGGATGTGAACACAAACTGGCAGCCCAATTCCCTTCCTGACCACTTGGTGCCACTCTAGCTTTAAGAACTGCTCAGCCGCTGCCAAATCCTGGGAAACCGCTTTCTCCTAGGTTGGCTTCTGGTTTCAAAGACAGTCATTGTTTTGAAGAAGGTCATTTGGAGAGTTCGATGGCTGATGTGATTAGAATGTGTACAGCGCGTCGCATTCCAGGTGCTTTGTGTGCTAACACTTAGGTGTTATTACCAGCATTAATTATCCAAGGGACATGTAGCAAACACAGGTGGGCCCTTGTTGGTTCATTAAAAAGGCAAGGCTCTGCAGAATGCAAACCACCAGGTAGCCACCCAGGCCTTTAACTTGGAGTTTAATTTGGGAATAGGCTGGCACCCATCATACCTAGTCTATTTATAGATTGGACGTTACAAAAAGAAAATGTGTTCGATATTAGTTCCTCCTGATATATGTTGCACACACACACACACACACACACACACACCCCTATAGCGAAAATAGAAAGGACTTGAAAATGCTGTTAAGTATGCTTCCTGACATAATGATAGTTTAGGGTTTTGGGTTTTTTTGTCCATCTCCACCCTCTTTACTTGCATAACTTTTTATTTATCAATAAAAAGGACATTTTCCTTTACAGAAAGAACCATCTTTCACATAAGTTAACTGCCTCTAGTGTTATCCAAAATGTTACCCAAATGACATGTTATCCAAGTTACACATCTTCATCTATTTCCCCACCTCTTTTTTTCTTCTGGGACCAAAGAGGATTCGAGGAAGGAATCTGTGCAAAGGCATTTACAGCTTTGAGATGACTTTCTGAATTGGAGGACATTGCAGCATTTAGCTGAAGGTCCTGTGTTCTGTTTTAATGGGAGCCCAGGAGGGGGGCTTGCCCACTTCTAAAGATGCTGTTGAGAGCAGTGCTTTTCTGACTCATTAATTTGGAAAGCCAAGAGAAGGCTGCCATTAAGAAATGTCTTTGCAATTAATTGCATGTAAAATCTCAAGTTTTTTTTTCTGACACAGTTATAGAAGGTGCTTTGCCTTGTTTATGTCAGGGTACTACTGTGGCTTTAGCATGAGTGGAGCTGGCCCTAGGAAAAATTGAGTGGCTGGCAGTCTGTTTCTGAGCCCCTTCTGATTTCATTGCTTATTTTTTCCTTCTCTGAACCTAAAACTTCTTTCCATTTCCCCTTAAACCTTATTAGTTTTTAATTTAACTGCCTCCGGCATTTGGCTTACCAACTTTGGGTTGTCCTTGGGTTTGGGAGTCTGGGAGCTCTGTTAAGATCTTGATTCTGCCATTTCCTTGTTGTGTAAATTTGAGCAAATTATTTAACTTTCTTGCATTTCATGTCCCCATCTGTAAGTAGGGCTATTTTGAGCAATAAATGAAACACCACTTATTAAGCTCTGTGTCTGGCATCAGAAGAGTCAAGCATTTAAGGTGCTTGTTAAAAATAAAGTTTTCTGAATATTATTCTAGACAACTGACTCAGAATCTTGAGGGAAAGGCCCAGGAATCTGTACTTTTAAGAGACCTCTTACACTCACAAAACCTCTGAGAATTCCTGGCTTAAGGAATAAATCTTCTGAAGAGTAACTGACGTTAGGAAGGTATCAGGGGAAATAGCATAACCAAAAGGAGGGGATGAGTAACTGAAGGACCCCGGGTTTAGCTGGGGAGAGATTTGATCAGGGCTGTCCTGAATCCTACACAGAATGGAAAACGTGGACCATTTATTCAGGATAAATGCTGAGGTTGCTGAGGTAAAGTATACAGCGCCTTTGTTCTAAAGTGAAGCTGCTAAATCCACCTACTTTACTACTGTAATTTGTCACTTTTTCCCAGCTTGGTTTTGTTTTGGGTATCCACATGTGTGTAATTGAGGCAGGGATTATTCCGCCTCTCCTTCTGCTGGTTAGCAGACTCTTGTTCACTAGACTGTAGGCTCTGCAAGGGTAGACACCATGATTTCATGCTCCTTTAGGGCTTTGGGGTCTAGTACAGAGCACATGTATAGGGTAGGCATCTGGTTAATGAGGACATGAGTTGGGTAGGAAATCGGTTTCTTAACCTCTAACACATACTAATTAACCTCCCCCTTTTCTCCTCTTCAAATTCACACACATACTTAAAGTTTAATCAGATTCAGGTTCTTTGAGTAATAGAATCATTTTGGGGGAGCGGACACTCTGATGAAACTAGGTCATATTAACTGAAAATTAGGGATGACCAAATATATGGAATACAGATTTTAAGGGAAATTAATTCAGTATTGGCTTGCTGCTGCGGCCATCTTTCTAGTTCAGATCATCTAGGAGATTAAAGATCCACTGACCCAATACGAGCCTGATTTGCAGAGCTTATTGACCATGTGGGAAATTGAGCGATGGAAAGCAAGTTGCTGCCTGCTGGGCTTTGTTGTTGACCCTAATATGTAATGCCTAGTCAGAACATTTTAAGAAGTGACAATGGAAGGGTTGTTTTGGACATAGTTAATATTTCCTGGGGGCATTCAGAGCTGTCTAATTTTTCTCAAAATTCAATGTAATAGGAGAAATGCAGATTTCTGCGTCCTACTCCAGATCAAATCTACATATTGCAAGCAGGTGTGAAGCAGGGTGCAGGAGAAACTCAGGTGATTCAATTGAATTTTGTCTGGAAAAAGCGGTTCATGAGGTCCAGGCCATCCCAAGTTATCCCCACTCTGCCATTCTGGGCACTAAGGGGAACCATAGCTGATAACTGTAATGTATTTACTGCTCTCCATGTGCAGAACTCTGGCGTGGGAGTAAGCACATTCTTTGGTCTATATATCCTGCAGCCTTTGACTCCAGGCCTTAGCCTTGCCACTTTTTGCATAACCAAGGACCACGGAACTTTTTGTTGTTGTTGTTATTAGAGCAGTTTTAGGTTCACAGCAAAATTGAGGGGAAGGTTCAGAGATTTTTCACATACCCCTTGCTGGGCACATGCGCAGCCTGTCTCATTACCAACATCTACCACCAGAGTAGTATATTTGTTACAATGGATGAACCTACGTTGACATATCATTATCACTGAAAGTCCATAGTTTACCTTGGAATCCACATAACTTTTTTTTAAAGATTTTTTTAAATTTATTCAATTGAGAGAGAAAGAGAAAGAGAGAGCACGAGCAGGGGGACGGGCAGAGGGAGAGGGAGAAGCAGACTCCCTGCTGAGCAGGGAGCCCGACGATGAAGGGCTTGATCCTAAGACCCTGGGATCTTGACCAGAGCCAAAGGCAGACACTTAACCGACTGAGCCACCCAGGTGCCCCCACATAACTTTTTTGAACCTCATTTGCTTCACCTGTAAAATGGTTTAATTGAGAAAACTTCTCTCATGTGCTTGGATGTTCCTGTCTCCATGTTTTAAGTAGGTAACAAGACAAGTTTTGTAGATTATTCTTGTTGTTAACTTTGAACTCTTTAGATTATATGGGCTAGAAGCCCTACTTGTTCTTTTAGTTTAGAGTAGTGATTCTCAAAATGTCCCTAAGCCAGCAGTATCAGCATCCCTGGAGGAATCTTGTAGGAATGTCAATTCTTGGGCCTTACCCAAGATCTACTAAATCAAATGCTGGGGTGGAGTCCAGCAAGCTGTTTTAATCAGCCACTCAAACAGTTTTAATGCTGCAGTAGTCTGAGAGTCACTGGACTTTAGGGAAATGTTGCTCATTGGCTTAAAATTTTAATGAGCACTAATTTGGCTGAGTGGATAATCCTTCATACAGTGGCATTTAAGGAAAATAGAAAAAGGCCAGTCTGAGGCTGTGTGGTGAGGTGAGGGCAAGACAGTACCATGGATCAGCTACATCACAGTCACCTTTATTTTTTTGGCTGGGGCTCACCCTATGCATATGTTAAAAAAAAAAATTACTTAACCTCTGGCTTCACGGTCCTTGTTTGTACATTTGGGCAATGATGAGAATCTTATTTCACCTGATTGTTGTGGGGTTAAATGAGGATGCAGATTAAGTGCCTCCTGCAGTCTGGTGTATGGTAGGTGTTCGGTGATGTTCCCTTTGCTGCGGTCCCTGAAGACAGTGCACCGTGTGTGATTACACTAGCCTGTAAGGCCAGGGAGGGGCAGGACCTGCGTCTCCAATGGTCCTTGTTGGAAGTCCTAGCAACTTGCACAGTTTCTGGCTCAGAACTTGCTAAAAAATATTGGGTGTATAAACAAATATGAATGGGTCAATGCAAAAATAATGAATGAATAAGGACAGTTTTATTTGATATGTTGGCTGAAACAATATAAATGTGAGGACATTTTACTTTTTGAGACAAAGGTTAGATCGTAAGAAAATTAAGGGTCAATTCTGAGGTCTGGCTCAGAAGCACTCACACCTGGAGTCAGGTGGGGGGTGGAGGAAGGTAAGGGTGGAAATTTAGAACTCCCACTCCCAGCACAGCCAGGCTCTACGTGTGCACAACCACTCCGCTGCCCAATTTCCTCCTCCCAGCAATGGGGTTTGTCCTCCGGAGCACGAAATCCCCGGAGTTGGCCCCGCCCAGCATCCAGGAAGGGGCGGGCACGTGGGCGTGGCCTGTCCCCTTCCTTGTCCACGCCCCGTAAGCGGCCGCATCCTGTGGGCCCTGGCGCAGTGACGCAGGGTATCCGCTGCCTCTCCATAGCTGTGGAGGCCGAAGAGACCATGGGGTCCCTTCAGGAGTTCCCTGCACATCATGAGATGCTCCTGGATTTACTGCGTCAAGAGGGAGAGCAGGACCAGGTTACTGTATCATCGTGATTGTCAAGGGACACCGTTTTAAGGCCCATCAGGCTGTTTGGGCTGCTTGCAGTAAGTTCTAAAATTCTTTCAGAAGTTTACTCAGGAACCTTTGGCAGAGTTAGAAGGTGTTAGTAAAATGGCCTTTCGTCGTTCTATTGAGTTCACGTATGCGGCGAAATGATAGTAGGAGAAGAAACCGATGTATGGAAAGCAGCAGAGTTTACGCAAATGCTGGAAACTCTCAAGGCCCTTGAAGTCAGACACAGGTGAATAGAGTGTTTTTTCACATTTGCAGTATGCAAGTGTTTTTTGGAATAGAGTGTAAATTTTTTGAATGACTGAAAAAATATCAGGGCCTTATTTTGTTTTGCTGGAATTGCATCATTGCTTATTTAAAACTGTGTATGAGAAGGTTCTTTTTACTTGTTAGAAAGCAGTAGTTACCTTACAGATTTTTTTGTTCTCAGCCTATTGAGGTATAATTTCATCTAATATAGGGGCACCTGGGTGGCTCAGTCGGTTAAGCGTCTGCCTTCCTCTCAGGTTGTGATCCCGGAGTCTTGGGATCCATCGAGTCCCGCCTCGGGCTCCCTGCTCAGTGGAGAGTCTGCTTCTCTCTCTCCCTCTGCCTACCGCTCCCCCTGCTTGTGCTTTCTCTCTCTGTCAAATGAATAAATAAATCTTTAAAAATAATTTCATATAATACAAATCACCCATTTTAGTGTAGAGTTTGAATTTTGGTAACTGGATACTGTGGTGTAACTACCACCACAATCAAGATGTAGGAACATTTCGTCACCCTTGTTTTCTTAGGACTCTGCAAGTTGACCCTGATCCCCATCCCCAGGTAACCACTGATCTGATTTTTATCGCTATAATTTTATTTACAATGACGGCACTAAGTGGACACCTACAGTGTGTAGTCTTTTGTGTTTGACTTTTTTCACTTATGTAACATTATGTTACAGAGATTTGTCCATGTGGTGGCTATTACTGTGTTGTTCTTTTTATTGCTGAGTAGTATTCCATTGTATGAATATACCTACCTGTTGATGAACATTTAGGTTGTTTCCAGTTTTTGCTTTTACAAATAAAGTGGCTATGAACATTTGTGTACAGGAAAAAAATTTAAGGGCCGTACAAGCACTTTTCATATCATTAAGTATAAGGAGAATAGGGGCCTCTCACTAAAATATAAGGGCAATTAAGTTAGTATAGTTAACAGATTCTGTATTTCAAGCTGTGAAACATAATGTAGACATCTACTGCCAAAAATGTTTAGACAGACCAGAAGCCCGTATAGATCAATTTTGAAATACTTTTTGTCTCCTTTGGTTTCCTAGTGATCCATTTTTTTTTTTTTTTTTTTTTGACTCTCTTCAAACCAAGGGTTGCCAAAAAAAAAAAAAAAATCTGTAATGAAATTCTGCCTTACATTCACTTAGTCTCCTTTTCTTCTTTGTCTTCTATTTTCGTAACCATCCCATCTCTTATTTGACTTCTAACTCTATGCCAGCTGTACTAAGCACCTTATCAACTTTATCAAATTAATATTTTTAACAACCATGTTGTTATCACCCCAATTTACAGATGGAAAGACTAAGACTCTGAAATTTAAGTAACATAAGCAATGCCAGGACTAGAAGTTAAGGCTGATTTTTCAGCCTTGATCTTTCTACTGTAGCACCTGGTACAGAGAAACTTCTTTACATTTGTTTCTGGCTGGATGTGATTACCTGTTACTCCTACACTTAGTGATATAGGTGAGCTTACTGATTCTTAGAAGACTTGCAGGTAGTAAAAGAATGAAGAGAGAATTCCCAGAGCATGAGCCATTGGAGAAGGGAGGATAGCTTTTCTCTCCAACTAAGAAGTGGATGTTCAAATATCAGGATGGAAAAAACTTAGGAGGGAAAGGCTTTGGTGATCTTAGATTTGGACAAACAAGTGGCCTCAGTGCTCTTTGCTGCTTCCTTATTAACACTGGGTTGCTTCTATTCCAGGTTCCATGATTTGAGCTTCATTTTTTCTTGGCTTCTGACATTGGTTGCCTGTGCTCTCTCCTGCTTTCTCTTCATTTATAGAAACTTGAATTGTCTTTCAAGTTATTTCTGACCAGTCTAGGAACAGTGATCTCTCCTCTCAGTTCATGATTCTGTTTGACATTTATTAGGTACTTAATTACATATTGCTTTATGGTAGCAATAAATTATCTAAATAAGAGCTATTTAAAATTGGATAAGTATTATACTGTTCCTCAAACACGATTGGATTGTAGAGGTCCCATAAAAAAATAGTAAGCATCTAAAATAACAATAAAAATGAAATAATAGCTAATATTTATTGAAAACATTTACTGTGTATTATTTCATCTGTTTTTCATATGAACTTTATGAGATGGATACTATTATTATTATTCATGCTTTATAAATGAGGAAATGGAGGTGTAGAGAGATTAATTTGCCTATGTTGATATAGCTGGAAAATATAGTCCAAAAGGGAAAATAAAAACATAATCTTATCATCCAACGATGACTACGTACTCTTAAATTTTAAATAGACTGAGGACAGAGACCCTTTCTTTTTTTATAAACTTAAAGTGCTTAACAAAGTGCTAGTCAAATAATAAATACTCAAGGTACCTTTATTGAATAATCAAGTGCATTCCACAAAAATACCATTGAATAAACTTAACAGAGGAGTTGAATCATATTTTCTTGCCTGTTTAATTCAGCTTCCCCTTTTCTTCTTACACAGCTTACTGTCCAATATGAAGTTTTCTACCCACTGATGTCAAAGACCGTTGTTATGGAGCAATTCTAATCATAAGAAAAATCACACTTCCCTAGCCCTGCCCTTTACCGTTTTAAAAGAAACCAGAAAGAATAAAGTCCCATACTTACATAAAGCTTCCAGGCTCTAACAAGTTGCACTTTTAGAAAAATTTTACCCAACTTTAATCCCTTGTGGTTCTGTAATGTCCTCTGGAGAAAAATATCTTGAAACAGCTGTGGCTCTTTGTCTCTGAAAAAATTGTTCTCTTCTTTGGTCTGTGAAGGATTAATTTATAAGTTAATTTTTAAAAATCGTAGGTTTGACCAGATTTTCCTTTCCTGTTGAATTCTTGGTCTTTTATAATAAAAAGATTCATGCTTTTTTCTGGATCTTTCCCTTTCACTTTTCTTAGCCTTTCTTCAAAATGTTTGTTATGCCAGTAATCCTGACTGGAAGTGCCACAGAAAGTAGTGGCTGAGAGCTCCAGATTTTGGAATTTCAAATACCCATCACTTTTTAGCTCTGTGAACTTGGGCAAGTTATGTAACTGCCTTGGGCAAGTTACATAATTGCCGCAGTTTTCTTATCTGGAAAATGGCAACAATAATATTATCTACCCTGCAGGGTTATTCTGAGTATTTTATATAAAAGACATTGCATATAAGATTCTTAGCGTACTGTCTGATTGATGTTTAAACACAAGAAAGGCTTTCTTTTCCCCAAAATATTATCCTCTAGAAGATTGAATGGCATTTAATAAAAAGTCCTTATGAAGCCTCTCATAAGGAATGCATTCTAAAGTAGTGTCAAAGTTTGTGGAAAACACGTAAGTCCTGATGACCTCAGTGAATGCTAGTTACTTAAAAAGATCATCTGACATGATAGCTTTAAAAAAGGAGCAAAAAAATTTAACACAGCCATAGGAATTGTTTCCAGAGGTTTGGCCTCAGAACTTTACTGTATATCACTGTAAACAAAACTTTTGAAGAGTCTTGAAGGGAGGAAAATTCTGTATTTGGGTTTGTGGACATTAGGAATATATTCCTACAGGATGATAAGTGTAAGTGCCCTAATGTAATGTTGGTGAGTACTGCAGGCATGGGTAGTATTGTTATTGATTGCATATATACAAATTCAGACAGTTCAGGCAGAAGTGAACATGATGAGCTCTAGAAGACTGTTAAGGCGTCTCAGAGTGTGAATTCATGGTTAATAAAGATGTGATGACAAGGATGCATTTGAAGAACTTTAATAAAATTATTTCAAGTAACATCAAGGTAGTAAAGTGGAGTAATTCTGAATTAATATATTTCATATAATATGTGATTTTAAGCCTGAGTATAAAAATTTGGAAAACCAGTCATTAGAAGTATATACTTAAGTCTTCTGTCTTAATGGAAAAGTTTATATACTAAATTGGCTAAAAACATTTTATGAATCTTTTTTTTTTTTTTTTTTTAAGATTTTTATTTATTTATTTGACAGAGAGAGACAGCGAGAGAGGGAACAGTAGCAGGAGGAGTGGGAGAGGGAGAAGCAGGCTTCCTGCTGAGGAGGGAGCCCGATGCAGGGCTCGATCCCAGGACCCTGGGATCATGACCTGAGCCGAAGGCAGAGGCTTAACCAGACTGAGCCACCCAGGCGCCCTTGAATCTTTTTATTGAGAAAATGGGGGAAATTTTATGCTGCATCACCATCTATTTTGATAGATATGGTAATGAGTTCTAAAAAATAAGCCATAATAATATCAGTAACAATATTTTTTTAAAAAGACCCGATCTTCTTAAAGTAATCAACTTGATAATTTGAAATAGTTCATTCAGTTTTTTTTTGTCCCTATAAGGACTTTTTTTTCTCTTAATTTACCATTACCCATTCTGTTGATCTTTTAAGTTCTTAAATCACATCTTCTTCCTTGGGCACTAGAGTCTACCGTGATGTCTTCCTCAAAACACAGATTGTGACTGAAATTAAAACTCTCAATGTTCATTTTCTTCCCATTTTAACCTGCCAATGTTAAGTACAAACATAATTATACACACACATACCCCTTCATATTGTAAAATTAAAAAAAAAACATAATTCATGATGATTTATCTCATGGTAGAGTTTTATTCATAATTCTGTTTAGCATGTGCCAAGTACTGTTTTAAAAACCATACAGTCGTTTCCCATTTAATCCTCACAACTGCTTTCTCAGATAGATATTACTGTAACTCCTTTTTAAAGATGAACACCTGAGGCACAGAGTAGTTGAACAGTTTTCTCTAGGTCACATAGCTAATAAGCTACAGAGTCAGAATTTGAACTCTGAGTGTGACTTCAGAGTCCAGGCCTATAACGACTTTGATATAGCCCTACACTGGCTAGGTGCTCTTGTTTATGCTTACCTAAAGAAAATAATTTTTTTAATTATAAAAAAGTAATACCTGCTAATCATTAATGACAACAAAAATATATTAAGTTGTTAGAACCTCCAACAATGGTAAGATTGATAAAATTGATAATGATAGTCTCCCCTCACCTACCAGTTTCCAGAGAGATAGCTACCATTAAAGTTTGTTATATATTATTTCAGATAATATGTGTATATATAGTGACATTACAGTAAACATATCTTTTAACTTGTGACTAACTTAATTATGTGTTATGGATGTCTTTCCATAAAAGGATGTGTGTCTATCTTAATTTATTTTACTGGCTACATAGTATGAATATACCATAATTTACTTGACAATTTTAAATCATTGATATTTAGATTATTTGTAATTGTGGGAAAATAGGAATCTATATGGAAATGAGTATCCTAGTCTTTCCTATCTCATTTTTCATTTTTCAGTTGAGGCACCAAACCTAGGTGTTGTCCTTGATACCTCTCTTTTTATAATACCCCATGTCCAATTCATCAGCAAATCCTATTGATTTTATTTTTTAAATATATGTAGATAGTAGCCATTCACTACACCTCTTACCACCACCATTCAGTCCAGACCATCATTGCCTTTTATCTGGATTAATGTCATCATCTTCTAGCAGTCTCTCTACTTCTAAGAGTAATCTTTTAAAACGCAGGTAAAAATTACTCTGTTCAAAGCTCTTCAGTGACTCCGCCTCTAACTCATTATAATCCAAAGTGTTTGCTGTGGTCTTTAAGACCCCCCCTGCCCCATGAGCCGGCATCTTACTATTTTTCTGACCTTGACCTCTACTACTCTCTTTCCTATTCACTGCACACTAGCCATATTAAAATATTTGCTATCTCTTGAATGTAATAAGTACAATTTCTCCTTAGGGTTTTTGCGTTTGTTCTCACTGCCTAGAAACCTTCAGGCCTTCCCTCCTTACCCATATTTGTCTGACTTACTCCTGCATTTCTTCTTTAGGTGTCTGTTCAAATGTTGCCTTATCATATTTGTCAAATGAGTGTTGAATGAACATACCTTTTTTTAAAATTTTTTTATTTTTTAAAATTTTATTATGTTATGTTTATCACCATACATTACATCATTAGTTTTTGATGTAGTGTTCCATGATTCATTGTTTGCATATAACACCCAGTGCTCCATTCGTTACGTACCCTCTTTAATACCCATCACCAGGCCAACCCATCCCCCCACCCCCCTCCTCTCCAGAACCCTCAGTTTGTTTCTCAGAGTCCATAGTCTCTCACGGTTCATCTCCCCCTCCGATTTCCCCCCTTCATCTTTCCCTTCCTACTATCTTCTTTTTTTTTTTTCTTTTAACATACAATGTATTATTTGTTTCAGAGGTACAGGTCTGTGATTCAACAGTCTTACACAATTCACAGCACTCACCATAGCACATACCCTCCCCAATGTCTATCACCCAGCCACCCCATCCCTCCCACCCCCCACCACTCCAGCAACCCTCAGTTTGTTTCCTGAGATTAAGAATTCCTCGTATCAGTGAGATCATATGATACATGAACATATCTTTATCAACTTGAATAAGTGCTTGCGTAGAATAAATTTCTAGAACTGAGATTGCTTACTTTTGCACTGAGTGCAGTTCTTTTTAAAAAATCCTTTATTAGACTCCCCCCTCCATACCCATGCCTATTTATTTTAGTATTCTCATGCCCCTCTTCAAAGTGGTTCTGTGGGTCTTTTGCTGCTATTTCTACTGTGGAAGGCTGGCCTGCTTTCTCTCCCTCCTGGGAGCTCTGGAGGAAAAGCAGGCACTAGGCAGCTGGTCTGATCCCCATGGGCCTCTTCACAAGGCTGTGATTTCAGGAGTGACCTTGGGGTATGACTGATATGTCATTAAACAATTTAATAGATGAAAGAATTTCCTCTTCATCCTTCAGCCACATTTATTTTTCCCAAATGTCTGGCACTAAGTTGTAAATACTCAGTACCACAAAGAAAAGTTACAAAAAAGATCAATTAATTGTATGGCTTTAAAATTTCTAGTATATTGAAATTGGGTTAATCAGAGAGATATCCTATGATTTTAGTTGTGAAATAAAATCCCTGTCCATGTGTATCTTTAAAAAATTAAAGCACTTTTGCTTATCTTTACTACCTTCCTTTTGAGAAAATAGTATGAATACTGTCAGTTGTCAAGTAATTTGTGATTTGCATTGTCTCCTGTGTCACTAGGATAACAAGGATAACATGAGTAATTGGAATCATAAAATTATGGACCTTTTGAATTAGAAGAGCTCATTTGTTTAATCCCCTAATTTTACGAAAAGGAAAACAGAAGTCTGTAGAGGTTGGGTGTCTTACTCAAGGTCACACAGCTAGTTAATGGTACAGGTGGGTCGTCTGACTCCCCAAATAGTGCTCAGTAGCATCCTTTGGACAGTGTTTCTGAACCAAGCTCTGTGCTAAATGAAGTTCTACCCAATAGATAATTCCTGTTCCTTCCAATTGTCCTGACACCCTGCAGTTTATTTAGATTACGTGATTTGGCCTCATATTTCTTCTGGAGCTAGTGGGATAAGGATCACCCTATTAGGGTGCTTAATTTTGTGCTAATGATCCTTCTTTCTGTCTGAAGTCTTCAGGTTACAGTTTCTTCAAAGGAACTCTGTGCCGCTTGTCCTTTTCTGCTTGCTGCATGATGTGCACATCAGTGCCTCCTGCAGCCTTCCACTTTTTAATTGCCTCTCCTTCCTAATGAAGCCTGTATCAGCTCCAGTGCTAATTGAACTTCGTCCTTCATTCAGACTGTGTTATTAAACAAATAGTCACAGTGTTTGGTCTCACTTTAATAGGAGCATTGATGTTTGCTTAACATCAAAAACTTATTAGTAATCCATTGAAAAGGCAATTAATGGAGGACATGTGGGTAAGGAAATTGAACTAGTCTGCGGCACAGGACAAAGAATGGCAAAGACACTCTGGCATTCTAAGGTTTAACTGTGTGTATCCTGGTGGTTGCACACTGATTGTTAACTTCTGGACTCATAACCCAAATCTGTGAAGTTATCATTTATATGAAGTAGCATTTACATGTCTGATATTAAACTGAAGGGCAAATTGATTGTCTCTTGATCCCATCCACCCCCCCCTCTTTAAAGCACTTTTTCTGAGCCTTTTAGCATATAGAATTATATTTATCATTATAGAAAATACTGACAGGTAAAAAGAAGCAAATACCTCATCTGCAGTCTTATCACCCAGAAATAACCACTGGTAAGATTTTAGTGTATACTCTTCTGTGATTCATTTTAACATGTGTGTAAAGACATAAAATTGGATCACATACCATGCTGATCTATTATTTATTTTTTCATTGGTAATATGTCCTGGATAATAAATAGAGATCTATATGTCATATTTAATGGCTTTGACATATCCTGGTGGATAGATAGGCTGTACTTTATCATATTGTTGAAGGCTTAGAAACTTAAAACATTTCTTTTATTTAATTGTTTGTCTGCCCTAAATGAACATTATTACTTGGATAAGTAATATTAATCTTAGGAAATCAAATTGATATCCTTCTGTCTTATAAAACAGTTGTCCTCTGTTGTGTGAATATATGCAGTATTTGCTGTTATTAGACTACAGACTTACATCCTATATAATAACTTCTGTATCATATGTCCTGTACTTGTAATTATGCTGATAAAATAAGGAAGAACAGGAGGCTAATCAAGAAATATTCTTAAGATAATGGCTTTAGGTGTAGATTTCTTTCCACTTGTGAACTCATAAATGATAAGTGGATTCAAAGAGAAAACAAACTCTAAAAATATTAACCTGTTGGTATTTGGTAATTGAGTAAGGCATAGCAGACCAAATTCTTTTTATTATCCATGTTAAATAGTTATGAGGGGAGAAGAGCCAATAATGGGTTACTCCGTTTGTTCCACAGACCTTGGATATGACTGAAACTCCCACCTGCATTAATAAGAGTCACGCATGGCTAGGTCCCCAGGCCATATTTAGTAAATGAATGGTGTTAGTGCCTGGCAGAGACCCTTTTAGAAAGTGCTGTTGTTGAGAGAACCTAAATAGATATATATACTGTGGTTTAGTGAGGATTATGATGCATAAAATGTTGGTAATAGGTTTAAAAGATTAGCATAGACTGACTTTCCATGACATCGTTTCTTATATATAAAAAATTAAATGTTATTTCTAATGTCATCATAAAAGTAAGGCTGGAGGATTATCGATTTTTGGAGGCTTTTACTAGATAGCTTGATAATTGACTCTCTTAAGTTTTTAGCACTTGGCCCTGGGTTTGCTGTTTACCTTGCTCAGGCAATTTGGTGTAATTAATTTTAATAGCTGTATTTACTTTTAGGGTTTATACTTTGGTGGGAAGATATCTCTAGTCAAAATCTCATAGAATTATTTTCTCTTTGAATTAAAAAATACAATAGTTTAAAATAAGAATCTCCTCTATAAATTTAAATGAGGAGAGCAGAATGCACAATCTTTTAACATACTTACAACCCCTTGAGATGGAAATGTCTGTTGATGAGGATTGAAAGAAACAAAAATGAAAGCAGTTGATTTGTTAGATGGTAAAGTTGATGCATGTTTTTAGGAAAGAATAAATAAAAATGGAGGAAAAGAGGGCTTTAGGGAAGATCTTTTTTTGAATGCTTCAAAAAAGCTGTGAGTTGATGCTCATCTATCAAAAAATTTGGCTGCAAAGTAGTCATTTATCATATTGACTGATAAAATGTAATCAGTCAGAAATCACAGGTTGTTCCATAGGCTTCTAAGACAAAAGGAAAGAAACGATGAGTGAAGGCTGTAAAATGTTTTGTTCTCTAGCATTCCTCCTCTTCCCTTCTGTTTGTATCCACAAGCTTGTTGGTAGTTGGCCGTTATGGGGTATGTTTTCATATGATATGGGATCTCTCACTATCTCTTAGGCCAACACCCGATCATTTTAAGGCGGATACAAAACACACAACAGTTTTGGTCAGAGGACTTTATTTTTTCTTGTTAAAAAGATTTTTCTTAAACATTTTTTTCCCCTAAATCTCAATTTTATTTGTAATTTATGCAGTCTGTTTCCTTATTGTTGGAATTGTTTAAATTTTTTTTAACGATTTCTAAACTCTGAATTTTATATGCAGTGCATGTTGATTGAAAAAAAATTGGAAATACAAATAAAGTAAAAACAAGAATAATCGACATTTCCCCCATTCAGAGATATGTCAATGTTAAATAGTTTTATTTAATTCCAGTCTTTTTTTTTTTTTTCTTTCCATCATGGAATGTGTATGTGTATTTTTACTACGATAATAGAATAATGCTGTGATAAACCCTTCTGTACATACATTTTCTATACAGTTCTGATTGTTTCCTTAGGATGAATTAAGAGTACAGTAAATTCCTCTGAAATTTAAAGTCACCATGGGGGATGGGGCTGGAGATAGGGATTTGGGGATATTGAAGCTGTTGGTTGGAGGAGGGCAGAAGCCATGGCTCTATAAGTATTTTCTTCCCTTCTAGTAATCTCTCCCAGCTGTATGGGGATGCAGGGAATCGTTTCTGGCTAGATTATGGTTCTGAGGGCCCCTAGTTGATATTTTGGGTATATGGGAAGAAAAAGTTAGGAAAGATTCTTACGCATGTAGGTCACTCCTTAAAAATGTAGAAGAATGAAAGGTTATTTGAGATTATTGTATGCTATAAATATTCTGATCTGTTATTTTGATTTTTTTTTCATTGGGGAAAATATGAATCACAGAGTATCTTGAGTATTCTTTCTTTAAAGGAGAACATGGTTCAATAATGGAGACTCACAAATGGAGGGATAAGAGAAATAGGAAGTTTTCCTTTTGCAAAAATACTGAAGTGGAAAATAGAAAAGCTGAAATCAACAACAACAACAACAACAACAAAAAGCCACATCCATTTGGACTAAACTACATGTATATATAGCACAACTTTCCAAGCATAAAAAGAAAACTCTAGCCAAGGGAATGAAAGAAATGCCTTTGAAAAACTGCTGAAATAGGCCTGTTGTTGAAATAGTTTTATTTCCCCTTTAGAAGATCTATTTACTACAATTCTGGGAATGAGAAGGATGATTTTGAATAAAGAATAGAGCCATATAAGATATTGTGCACAGTACCAGAATTTATAAAGACTGGTTCGAATTAAAACTAAATGTCACCAGCGAATAGAAGCTAACGGAAATGTACATTTCATTTATTGTATTGGGAATTGGGGAGGGGAGCAGGAATGGGCTTACTCTTACAGGACTTTTTTTATATGGCACTAATTTTATGGGGAGGACTTAGACCTTATAAAAGAATGTATTTCTCTCAAATCTTCTTAGCTGTTGAGATTAATTCATTAATTGGCAGGAGTTGGAATCATACCTCCTACTTGGATCTAGCGTGAGGGAGAAAATTCAAATGTTTAATGTAATCATTCATGTGGCAGATTTGTATTACGCACCTAATCTTTGCCAGGTGTTGCTTCTGCCACTGTTGAGTACATTGGTAAAGCAGACAGGTCCTTATCTTTGGAATCTTCTAAAATTGGGGGAAGGGTAATACATAGCAGGAGAGAGATGAGTGCTCTGCCAACAATTAAAATTAGGCGATTGGGAGATGGTGGGGGGCACATTTCAGGTTGAGTGGTCAGAGAAGTCCTCTGTGCCACATTTGAGAGGGCCTTCCAAGATAATTCTGCAAGCCTGCTCCTTTCTTCCTGCAGTTTGGAGTATCTGTCTTTCCTCTTTCTGTGTCCTTTACCTTCTTGTAGAGGACTTTACTATTATGATTTGCTTTGAGGAACTGTAAAACTGAAATAAAGATGCAGTCTAAAAAAAGAGCTGGAAATGCATTTTTTTATAAATCAGAGGCTCAGGTGCGCCATCATTTTCCCAGCTCCAAGAAAATCATAAATTATTTTTTATTAGAGGGAATTACTGCAGCTCCAGATCTTAATGATTGCTGAACAGGAGCTTTTTTTTTTTTCCCCCTAAATATCAAGTAGCTGCCAGTTTTAATTTTCTTTTAGAATTTACTCATTCAAAACATTGTTTTAGCTGTTGAACAAAACTGTCTCTTATATCCAAGGGACGGTGCCAGAGTATGAAATGCGCATCTTGGTTTGATTTCTTCCCCTCCAGCCTGATACATGGGTAAAAACCAGCCTTGCATTTTATGATTAGAGGGCTAGTGTTCAATATTAATAACTATGGAAAGAATCAAATTCCAGCATTACCCTTTAGTATCTCCATGCCCAGAAATTGTATAATTAGGAATTTGAGAAAGTTGACCATGTTCCTGGGATCTTTACTTGATGGTACCAAGTGGTTCTTTAGAAAAGATTATTAGTGCAATAAATCTGACACCTAGGATTTCAAGGACCAATAAAATGGGAAAAAATTAACAAATATGTATTCAGCATTGTTATATGTCACACACTGTTTTAGGGGATGGAGAAACAGTAGTAAATAAAAAGAGAAAAGAAATAGGCAGAAATTGCTGCCATCATGTAGAGTACATTCAGATGGGAAGAGGTGTTAGACAGTCCATAAACAAATAATGCCAGATGGTGATAGATACTAAGAAGAATTGCAGAGAAGGGATAAAGGGACAGTCAGGGTGGGGGTGAGGCTTACAATTTTAGAAAGAAAAAAGATTGGCTTGGGAAAATTCTCACTGAGCTGGTAACTTTTGAGTATAGAGGGGAAGGAGGTGAGAGAGCAAGCCAATGTGAGTGTCTGAGTAGGTGAGAGCAGCAAGTGCAAAGGCCCTGAGGCACGTGCATACTTAGCATGGTCTAGGAGCAGTAGGGAAACCATTGTAGCTAGAGTAAGGGGAGAGGAAGGAAGAGTTATAGGAGATACGCTGAGAGAAGATTAGGGAACCAGATCACATAGATTGTTATAATCCATTATAAAGACCCTTTGGCTTTTAGTTGGAATCAAGGGAGGAGTTATTTTAGAATTGTGACCACAGGAAATTGTGATTTCACCTCACAAGAACACACTAAAGGAGAGCAAGGGAGGAAGTAGAGTCTAGACCAATTAGGAGATCGTTTCAGTAATTCAGGCAAGAGGAGATGGTGGTTTGGACTAGAGCAGTAGCTGTAAAGGCAGTGTAAAGTTGTCTGATTCTTGATGTTTTGAAATTAGAGCCAACAGGTTTTACTATTGGGATGAATGAGGGGTGTAAGATAATGTGAAGAGTTGTGGATGAGTCCAGGGTTTTTGGCTGGAGCAATTGGAAGGATAAAGTTGCTATTTGCAGAGAGTGGGAGGATGGTGGCTGGCAAGGGTGCAGGTTTTGGGGGAGGATCAGGAGCTTGGTTTTGTATATATTGGGTTTGAGATTCTTGCCCATTAGATATCCAATAGAGATGATAAGCAAGATACTGGGAATGGGTGGCTCAGGTTGGAGGTATAAATTTGGGAGCAATCAGAGCCAGATTATGTGTTCTCTCCACTTTTGTGCACACTGCCTTCTGTGCTGCGCAGTTTGTGACTTGCATAAAAATTATGTTTGCAGTACCCTAGAATTGTAACCTGGGTTAAAGCCAGGCCTCTCAAATTGTATCTCTTGCTTAATTCTGAATTGGAAGTGATCCTGTGTTTAGTTTTGGTTTTATTAATATCCCCCCAACCCCCAGTCACAACTAAGTAGCTTCTTATTCTTCTTCTGTAAAGGATGTGGGTGAGGGGCAAACGGTCAGAAGGTGATTTCTCAACCACAGGAAGGGGATACCTTTTTGAAATTCTTCTGAAAGGAGGCTTTTTTTGAGAGACTTTTTGTTACTTTTCCAATTAACCCCTTTTAGAGTTGATTATGATTTTAAGCTTCATGATGCAATAATCTGTAACATTTATGTGGTGCCCTTATCTCTTTCCAAGTACTTTGTGAACATTTGTTAATTGCTTTCCCTATTACCCCAGGAGGCAGGTGGAGACATATTTGCATTCATTGTAGGAGTTTCCAGGCAGTGGGGTTTTGAGCAGTGAAGTGACTGCCCATCAAACACCTGGCCAGTCAGGGATAGAAGGATTCATAATGCAAGTAATGATGATGACTTATCTCCATTAATTATTATTATTTTAGTACCTGCAGCGTTCTCATAAAAGTCAGAGCCCCAAATGAAAGAGGTGTTTTCTTTCTTTTCTTTCCCTAGAGATCAGAACTGATACCACAAACTTGATGAACAGATGGGAGATATTAAGTACCAAGAAGATAAATGAGGAGGTGGGCTGAAGTTGCCTTAAACACTTCTAGTTATGGAACAGAGGACTGTTACCCCAGAGGACTTTAAAGCAGTACTCAGTAATCTGGTAGAGTAATAGTAGGATTACTTGACTGACTTGTTCATTCAACTTTTTATTTTCTTTTTTTAAAACTTCACTCACTGACAAATTTATTGATATGTCCTCTATGACAGACATTTCACAGGCTCGAAGGGATAGAGCAGTGTATAAAAGAGACGAATGTGGGGCACCTGGATGGCTCAATTGGTTAAGTGTCCAACTTTTGATTTTGGCTCAGGTCATGATCTCAGGGCTGTGAGATCAGGCCCCATGTTGGGCTTCACGCTGGGCACAGAGCCTGGTTAAGACTCTATCTCTCCCTCTGCCCCCTCCTCCCTAAAACAAAACAAAGCAAAACAAAAAAGGAGACTAACCTTTCCAGGGGTGGGGAAAATGAAGTTAATATTTATTGAATGCTTACCATGTGCTAAACCCTCTTCTTTGACTACAGTTAACAAATCGTTCAGTAATAATAATCCTATTATTATCCACATTTTACAGAGAATAAAATTAAGATACAGAGAGAATAAGTTACTTGCTAGAATGCGGAGTTAGGACATGGTAGGGCTTTAGTCCAAAGAGAACCACTGTGCTTTAGTGTTGTTTTCTACATGAAGTATTGGAGATGAAGGGGGTTGCTGGTATGAGCAATTCACCATCACTACTTAAAATGGTAAGATCCAACATATTGATCTTAAATTTTTAGGAGCCAAAATGCATGCATCCAGAATTATGTCACAGGTCAGAGAAAAAAAAATGGTCTCACATTGTTTTTCTCCCAAGTTTTTGCCTTGGGCAAGTAGGACTTGGGTTATTCCATTCTCACATATTCTCTTTTCTGTTCGTCTGTATTTAATGAAGACTTGTTCTTTGAGATAGGTCTTATTTCTAGGATATGTGGAGGTGATAATTCAGGGCCGGCCTTGGCAAAATTGTAAAGTATGTTGAGTTAGGAATCTTAGATATTCTCAGTCTTGCACTATCTTCTGACCCTCTTTTTACTTACTCATACAACTCTTTCCCCATTTTTTTTTTCTACAAATAAAATGAGTAAAAATGACTTAAATTTAACCCTTTCTTTCCACGCAATAGCTTTACTTTTATGTATTTCAAGAGGGATTCTACTTTTTATGATGAAATGTCATGCAAACATTAAATTATAGTCAAAGGCCTTAGAGGACGTTCAGAATACTTTTTAATATCTTCAAAGAATTAAGTATGATGCAGTGGAAAGAAAACAGCTTTCATGTTGGATAGACTTGGGTATTAATTCTCACTCAGTCATTTACAAAATGTGGGATGCTGGGCAAGATATTTCAGTCACTGGAGCCTCATTTTTATAATCTTAGTAGCATGACATAATTTCTAATATATGTGAAGTGACTTTTTCTGTTTAGTGTTCGATAGGTGCTTAATAAATGGTTGCTGTTTGCTAATTTTCACTCAACTGATGTTTAAATACTTATGTATGGGCTAGGTACTGGGAAGAGAAATTATGGTGCAAGGCAAATATTGTGCATACTAATAAAAAAAAGATAATGAAACTTAGTATCACTTTGAGCCTCAGTCATTGGAGTAGGTGCCCTCCCTTCTTTCTCTTCCTCCCTTACTCCCTGCCTTTTCACTGGTGAGTACTCTGATAACTAAATGATTATGTACTCTTCTTAGTGCCCATCAGAGCCCTTATTTGATAAGAATTATCTCTACCTGTCATTTTTCTCTTTGTCCTAAGCTTCAAGAGACTGGCCATGAATGTTGCTCCTTCTCTTCCTGTGGGTTCCTCATTGCTGCTGCTTTCCTGCTGTGCTCCTCTGTCAGGTGAGGAATTTGGGCATTTTGATTGCAGTGCCTAGACTTTTAACGTCTGTTCTGCACTGCCTCCCTGAAATAGTGATGACCTGAATCATTCTCTAGTGGGAGTAGAGTAGAGGAGTGGATTCCAAAACTAAGTATTAGTAGGAAGCAAAGGAGAGGAAATTGTTTTGCAAAGTCTAAACTAGCAAGAAGAGCAGTGTCATTAACCAAAGTGATGAGTCCAGAAAGAGGGAGAAGAGAAAGGTGACAGGTCGGGGCAATAGAAAGATGGTTTCATCTTTAGACTTACCAAGTTGACATGTTTGGTATTTATCAAAAAAAGGTATTCTGTAGTTATGTTAATAGAGATTTTTGGAAGCAGAAACATGGTTGTATATATCTCTCAGAGTATACTTTTACTTACCATAGTACACAGTGACTGAACGAAAGTTGAATAGATCAGGAAAGAGACTAGAATATGATAGAGGAGTATGGGCTGGGAAGAGAGAAGTGAGATATGGATCAGAGAGTTTTCTGCATGTGATGGTATTTAAAGCTATGAGACTGGATTAAAATATCAAGAAATGGAAAGAGGGTAGGTGGAGAAGTGAAGAGATCAGAGAAGAGCATCAGGAACTCACATTTAGTGAAGGAGCTGCAGGAGGACCTGCATTGAATCAGACACACAGGAAAATAATGGTCTCATGAGATAAGAGAGTTATGGAAGTTAAGTTATCAAGACTATGAATGGCTGCATAGGGATTGAAGAGAGGGAGGTTTGAGAAATAGATTTAGGATTCTTTGTGATGAAGTGGTCATTAAAAACCTTCAGGGGAGTGGTTTGGGCATGATAGTTTGCCATACATTGCTGTGGATTAAGTGGTAGGGTCAAGTATGAGCTATTCTTTCAAGCTTTTGGATGGTGAAGAGAGGAAGGGAGGCAGAAAGCAAAAGTAGACTTGAGTGATGGGGCTCATGGTAGGTAGATTAAGAAACAACTTTAGGTTGGAAGAGAAGGTGTCAGTGGGAAGAGAGAGAAAAAAGCTTTAGTCTTTTTAGAAAATAATGGTAGTTCTAAGACTAGTGAGAAGAACATAGATTAGTTATGGATAAATGCTGAGGTGGTTGAAATGATGTTTAGGATTTAAGGAGGAGCTAAGACTTGATATAGGCATTTTGGGGGCTGTTAGTTTTATGTTTGAACAGTAATTGTTCCAGATGAGGAGGATAGGAGGTATTTGTACTGGAACACATCACCTACATTTCACAGTTTTCTCCAGTAATGCTGATGGGCATGTATGTCCTATAACATTAAAGTTTTAACAGTTTAATTGATAATAGGATCTTCAGTATAGAAATTTGTGGCTTTATTTCTGAATGTATCATTGTTATTACCTTAAATATATAGAATTGGTTTTCTATTTTCCATGTCTATTCACACACTATTTTAATCACATTTTGTGATAAAAAATAGGTTTTTAAGAACTGAAAGTATTTAAGGGACATACTATGTAACCCATTAGGTTGATTTCAACTTATTAGCAGCTAACAGTTTTATATCCCTTGTGTTTTATTGAGAATATGACCCTTCTTAGGATGATGAGATAATCCTATTTCTATAGCTCTGTCTCTAGAGAGATAGGTAGAGAGCTGAGATTTAGGAAAGCCTAGTTATTATTCATGTGGCTTTAGTTTCTTCTCATGTCGTAGGGCTTAATAATCTCTGTCTCATGTGTCTCTCAAAGCATATGTGAGAAATCAGAACTAAAAAAATTCTTTGAATACTTAAAATGCATAAAGGTCTATTTTTAATATGTTAGTCATAGGCCCTGGAGAAACCCCATTGGTTTATTTGGAAGATCAATATTTTACAAGTTTTAAACTATGTTATTTCTAAGACTTGATATTTTAATTTAAAAAGAAAGATTTTAAAGAAGCTATTAATTTAGTATTTGGTATATTTATTTAAGTACTAAATATAAATTTAACATTCTGTGTTTACCATGCTATCCATTATCTAGGTAGATGATAGGGTGATAGTTTAAAAGTATTTACCAAGACTCTACTATATGTCAGGTGTTTCATGCTATATTTGGAAATGAGATTGGGAAATAAAATTAATTGTGAAATGATCAAAATACTAACGTGTGTAGCTCAGATATATATGTAGAGTTTAAGAGAAGGGAAAATCCATATGGGTTGTCAGAGTTTGAGACAACTCCCTTAAAAAGGAGGCTCAAGGTACATCCTGAACGATGGGAAGAATTTGAGGTAAGTGGAAAGGTAAATATGAAGTTTCCACTAGAAATTGTCCATGGTATTATTTATTTTAACTTGAAATTACACATTGTTTAAAACAAGTTATGTCTCAGACTTTAATCATTAGCTGTCATGCCAATATCAGCATTCAGACCGACTTTCACATACATATACAGCTCTGCACACATAGTTCATAGGTAGTGAAGTGCTGAAAAGTTCACGAGGAGGCAGCTTTAGTTAGACTTGTATGATGGGGGGCCTGCTTCAGCTCTAGTTGGGAGGGAATGACCCAGGGAAATTCCTTTTATTTCTCCAAGTAATAAAAAACGCTATCTTTGAGGGACTAAGATAAACTATTAACTTACAGTACAGTAAAAACAATCAACTAGTTGAATTGGATGATACAAAAGCTTTGTTTGAATGGTTAATTTACACAGTGGTGAGGGCATTGGCCCAGTGGAAGAGGACCAAGTCTGCCAAAGCATGTTGTTTCTGCAAGAAGGGAAGGGTACTAGGAAGACACAACAGCAAATATCCACTAATCTGTATTTGAAGACTATGTTCATTGTATCACCTGATATTCCCTACATAATTTTTCCTTCTGAGTTTGGTACTTTTAAAAATGCTTTGTTCTGCAAGTCACAGAATATTCAAATTTTAACAGCATGCCTATTGCATTAACAAAAGTACACAGAGAGGCTGCTTTGATAGCTCATTGATGTCAGTAAAGGGGCTTTATATCTTTTTTGCATCTTCTCTATAATTCCCCAGTTCCTTTCTGAGGCATATTACCTCCTGGTCACAAATGGCTGCCAAATGTACAGAAATAAAGTCCTGACCACGTTCAAGGTAGGAAGTGGAGGATCTGCCAGAATGGCAAGGGAGACAGATCGCCTTATGTTCTCCTGGCTTTTTGTTTGGCACAAAACACTCAGGAACTCTAGAACATTTAGTTTATTTTTTAAATATTTATTTATTTTTAAAGATTTATTTATTTATTTTAGACAGAGAGAGCACGAGTAGGAGGGACAGAGGGAGAGGGAGAAAGAGTCTCATGCAGACTCCATGCCGAGCACGAAGCCCCATGAGGGGCTTGATCCCACCATCTTGGATCGGATCACGACCTGAGCCGAAACCAAGAGTCCGATGCTTAACTGACTGTGCCACCCAGGCACCCCTTATTTTATTTTATTTTTTTTAGATTTATGTATTTGGGAGAGAGAGAATGAGAGAGAGAGAGAGCCTGAGAGGGGGGAGGGTCAGAGGAAGAAGCAGACTCCCCGCTGAGAAGGGAGTCCGATGAAGGACTCCATCCCGGGACTCCAGGATCATGACCTGAGCCAAAGGCAGTCGCTTAACCAACTGAGCCACTCAGGCGCCCAGGGTTATTTTATTTTTAAAAATCAGCTTTATTGAGTTATAATTTAGCAAATTTAAGGGTGCAAATTAAATTTTGACAGTGTGTACAGTCATGTAATGAACACCATAATCATGACACAGAATCTTTACATCACTCCAAAAAGTTGAGATGTTTCTTCTTAATGGATCCAGGTAGAGTACAGTTTTTTAACTGGCAGTCTTAAAATCCTTCTGTCCTTGATGATATTTTCATAATCCTGATCCTGAGATCTTAATGAAAGCTGACATTATAGTGATAGGTAATGTTTATTAAGTGTTTCCATGTGCTAGTTACTATACTATTTGACATATTTAACTGTTTTTAACCTCATATATATTTGACATACATAGTTTAATTCTTGAAACAACAGGATGGGATAGGCTCTATCAACAGGACTGCTTCTAGTCTATACGGTGCCTTTGTGTGAAGTAGAAAAAGAAAGCCCCTCTAAACTGAACCCCTTTATGGAGTACGTCAGCCTTGCATCTGGATGAGCCAGCCTTGTCAGTTGTTTCCATTTTATGATATGAAAACGTCAGCTTTGAGGAGTGAATTGACCTGTTCATGGTTATATAGCTGGGGGCATATCTTGGCTTTTGACAATAGGATTTTATTCACTAACAACTTTGGTAGGTTTAGTCATTGAGTAAACAATTCCTTGAATTTCCTTGTCAAGTTTTGCTTCCTTCCTGTTATCTGTTTATGCATTCTCATATACTTATTCAGGTTTATCTCTCATTGATTTATTCACGTATAGTAATTTTCTCAGTTATTACACTATTAACAATTATTGCAATTACTGTTTGTTCATGGAACCTTGTATAATTATATTTATCTTTTTAGTGGAAATTAGGTTTAGGTGATAATTATTACATTAATTTTTAATTGACTGGTTATTAGCAACCTGTATGAATGAGTTTATTCGTATTCAGACACATAAAAAGCTCATATGTATGAGGTTTTTGTTTCTGATAAAATCATTCTTCATAAAAAAAATCTCAAACCTCTTTGAATAATTATGTATCTTGTTTTATGAGTCATGGAAGGTTATTAGGTTCTATTAAATTGCTTGATGATGCCGTAATTTAAAATGACAAATCTGGTTCACATTATGTCTTGTACAATTTTTATATAATTTTATGATTTTAAAGCTGTCATGGAAAATCCCAGGGGAAATATCTTTGGGAATTGCAAAACAATTGTTTTGAAATAAATTGTTTAGTTGTCAGTCTGTACTATATTTTGTGAATGTAATCTGTAATTGGAATTTTCTTCTTTTTCCTGTCATTGAGAGCAAGTAAGTTAAAATCAGATGTTCATTTCTTGCTATTTAAGTCCATGGTTTACTCATTTGTCTCCTGAAAAATAGGTATAATTAGATCTCTTGCATAATTTACTAAATATTCTATAAAATGCTATATACAGATTAGTAAAAAACTAGAAATGTTGACAGAAAAAACTCCCAATTAGAAAATGATTGATTAGTTTGTTAAGGCTGATACAGTATTAGTGTCATTAATATTTAGATTCTAAGACTGTAAAGCAAGTAACTTAACCTGGAGTGTCTACTGTATGTTAAAATCAAAGATCCTGCCAGTTCTTTAGATACACTACTTTTTGGAGTAAACTTGTGTCACTATTTCTTCAATTTTGTTTTTGTTTCTCAAAGATAATGCTTCTCCATGAAATATCACAAGAGCTCTTTCAAGGGAAAGAAGATTTTTTGTTGTTGTTGTTACATGCCAATTCAAAGTTTAAATCTGGGACAGCACATTACTTTAGAGCAGTGGTTCTCAAAGTGTGGTTCTCAGATCAGTAGCATCTGCATCACCTGAAATCTGGTTTGAAATGTGAATTCTAGGGCTCCATCCCTAGATGATCTGCTGGATCAGAAACTCTGGGATGAGCCCAGGGATCTGTCTGTGCTTTACGAATTTCCCAAGGGATTCTGATGCATGCTAAGATTTGAGAACTACTGTTTTAGCAATTTTTTTTTTTTTTTTTTAAGATTTTATTTATTTGCGAGAGAGAGAATGAGAGACAGAGAGCATGAGAGGGAGGAGGGTCAGAAGGAGAAGCAGACTCCCTGCTGAGCAGGGAGCCCGATGTGGGACTCGATCCCGGGACTCCAGGATCATGACCTGAGCCGAAGGCAGTCGCTTAACCAACTGAGCCACCCAGGCGCCCGAGAACTACTGTTTTAAAGTAAATTTAGTGTAGCCAAATTACCTAGGTTGTGTTAATTATTTAAAATATTTTACTCCTGGGAGTAGAACTGCTAAGTCATAGGGTATGGACATACTCAACTTTACTAGGTAATGCTAAATAGTTTTATAAACACTTTTTGGGGTGCCTGGGTGGCTCAGTCAGGTGTCTGCCTTCAGCTCAGGTCATGATCCTGGGGTCCTGGGATCAAACCCCGCATTGGGGTTCCCTTCTTAGCAGGGAGCCTGCTTGTCTCTCTGCTCCTCCCCCTGCTTGTGCTCTTTGTCTCTCTCTTTCAGATAAATAAATATATATATATATTTTTAAAGAAAACAAATAAGATACTGGACAAGAGGAGAGTAAGGTAGGGTTGGATAACTGATCGCCTTCCAAATTCCAAGGGAAGCTTATTAAAATACTGATTAACAAAGCATAAAGTTAAATATACATGTTAAACTTTAATATTTTAGTGCAAGCTCTAAAAAAAGTAGAGTGCCCATTTTTCACACCAGTTTCATATTTTTTAAGATTTTATTTATTTATTTGACAGACAGAGACACAGCGAGAGAGGGAACACAAGCGGGGGGAGCGGCAGGCAGAGGGAGAAGCAGGAAGCAGGCTTCCTGCTGAGCAGGGAGCCTGATGCAGCGCTCGATCCCAGGATCCTGGGATCATGACCTGAGCCAAAGGCAGATGCTTAACGACTGAGCCACCCAGGCGCCCCTCACACCAGTTTTTAAGGAATTTTAGTATCATCTCAGAACATGACAGAACTATCACTGCATTTAATAAGGAAATTTTTTACCTTATTCAATTATCTTATTCAATATGTTACTATACACATAAACAAATACCTAAAATTAATAAGACTGGCAATACCAAGTGTTGATGAGAATGTGAAGTAACTGGAATTCTCATACGTGGCTGGTGGTAACACAAAAATATACAACTACTTTGAAAACCGTTTGGCAGTTTTTGTAAAGTTAAACATAAATTTACCTCTCCTAGATATTTTCCTAAGATAAACATATGTCCACAAAATGACTTAAATACAAATGTTCATAGCAGCTTTATCCACAATGGTCAGAAAACTGGAAACAGTTCATCATCAGGTAAGTAGATACCCACATTGTAGAATATCCACACAACAGAAGGGAATAGGACTCAGCAGAAAAGAAAAAAAGAAACCAACTACTGCTACATACAACAACACAGATAAATCTCAGATACATTTTGCTGCATGAAAGAAGCCAGATGCAAAATCATACATACTGTATGGTTCCATTTATAGGAGATTCTAGAAAAGATAAAACTAATCTCTAGTTATAGGACAGATCTGTGGTTGAGCTGGAGGGACTAACAGCAAAGAGACACAAGGGAATTTTGTGAGGTGATGAAAATGTTCTACATCTTGATAATGGTGGTGGTTAAATAAGTGTACACTTTTGTCAAAACCCAAACTGCATACTTTAAATGGGTATATTTTCTTTTATGTGAATTATACCACAACAAAACGTATGTAGGTATGTGTATATATAATTTTAATATGAATTAAAAACTTAAATTTTTTTTTAAGATTTTATTTAATTATTTGAGATAGAGAATGGGTGAGAGAGAGAGAGAGAGAGAGAGTGAGTGAGTGCACAAGCCGGCGGGGAGAGGCCGAGGGACAAGCAGACTCCCCACTGCGCATGGAGCCTGATGCAGGGCTCAATCCCAGGACCCTGGGATCATGACCCGAGCCAAAGGCAGACACGTAACCGACTGACCCACCCAGGCATCTCTAAAAACTTAAATGTTAAAGACATTTAAATGTTACATCTTAAATGTTAAAGACAAAACATTAAACACCTTCTGGGGGAAAAATACCAGAAAATAGTTCTGTGTTTTCTGGGTAGAAAAGGATTTTTTAAACAAATCATAGAAATAAAAATTACAAGTGAAAAGATGAATGAATTTGACTACATTAAAATTATGAGCTCCCTTTCTTCTAAGATGCATCAGAGTGATAAGAAAAATTATAACCAACAAAAAGATATTTGAAATATAAAATGAGAAAATATTAGTATCCAGAATATTTTAAAACTCCTGTGAATCAAAGAAGCCAACCCAATCAAGTAATGGGCAAAGATAAAAATAAGCAATTCACTTAAGTGCAAACATGACTGGTCAGTAAATATATAAAATGATGTTAAAACTAATTAGAGATATTCAAATTAAATCTAAGACTTAATACCATTTCACATCTACCAGATTTGTAGAAATTAATGTGCCTGACAAAGTTCAGTACAAGGACAGTAAGACTTCCAGTAAGACTGGTGACATGATAATCTCAATGGGAACAAATGTTTATTAATTTTTTTTTTTTTTAGATTTTATTTATTTATTTGACAGAGCTGGACATAGGGCTTGATCCCATGACAGAGCTGGGATCATGCATGACCTGAGCCAAAGGCAGATGCTTAACCGACTGAGCCACCCAGGTGTCCCTATTTTCTTTTAAAAAAATTCTTAGTCATAAGTTTTAAAAAGCGATCTTTTTTTTTTTTAGTAAAAGGTGAAAGATTTAAAAAGCAATCTTTTTTTAAAAAAATATTTTATCTAGAATTTTAAGTGGTCTGATGTTAGTAGTTGAAGTCCTTTTGTTTTGCTTTTAAGGTTTTTTCTCCCTCTGAGTAAAAAAGAAGTATATTCCCATGGAAGAGAATTGCAAAAATATATAAAAGTATGAAGGAGAAAATAAGATATCTCATGTAATCTTACTTCCCAGACACAACTATAATCTGGATTTTTGTTTCTCTATTTGATTTTCAAAATTATACATATAAATATATGGAAATAACATATTTTAGGATAATTTAGCATTAAAAATGTTTAGCTCTTCTCCGTCCCCATTCTTTTTTTTTTTTTTTAAGATTTTTATTTATTTATCTGAGAGAGAGAGACAGCGAGAGAGAGAACACAAGCAGAGGGGGAGTGGGAGAGGGAGAAGAAGGCTTCCTACTGAACAGGGAGCCTGATGTGGGGCTCGATCCCAGGACCCTGGGACCATGACCTGAGCCCAAGCCAGATGCTTAACCGACTGAGCCACCCAGGCGCCCCTCAATCCCCAATTTTTCACATATCCTTTAACATTAAGTATATAGTGTGTTCTAGAACCCTTTCAAGACTTTTGTTTGACTAGTGTTAAATTATAAAAATAAAACCTACTAAAAGGTATTTACATTGTTGTCACTGTATATTTGAGAATAATTTTATGAAAATATTTTAAAACAAGTACAATAAAATATATGTAACTATAATCACAATTAAGAAAATGTGTTCTAAAGTATAGCAAGATTGAAATATTATTTGACCCGAGTACCATGTTTGATCTTGCTCTGAGTCAAGGGTGTTAAATTGTATTAATGTTTTGCTTTCTCTGTTTTTATGGAAACCCTATAGTGAGGTAAGTAGTGCAAACTGAATTCATCTATTTTTATGTTTTTCCTGACAAAATTTATGTTTTCATCACGAAAGCAGAAGCTTCAAATTTATTTTCTGATATTTAAATTCCCTAGTTAAGGGCAGAGACAAGATTTAAAATGTCTAATCTCGGGGCGCCTGAATGGCTCAGTCGTTAAGCATCTGCCTTCAGCTCAGGTCATGATCCCAGGGTCCTGGGATCGAGCCCTGCATCGGGCTGCCTGCTCAGCGGGAGATTGCTTCTCCTTCTCCCATTCCCCCTGCTTGTGTTCCCTCTCTCGCTGTCTCTCTATGTCAAATAAATAAATAAAATCTTAAAAAAAAAAAAAAGTCTAATGTCTTAGGGCTTAAAAATACAAGCAATTATGGTATGTTGGATTTATTACTTTTGTAGATTAAAATCAATGGGATTTTAGCAATTAATGACAGAATTGCTTATAATGGTTTTAGGGTATAAATAGTCTTAGCCATCTGTAGCAGTTTTTAATTCTCAACATAATTGCATAGAGTAGTTTATGTTTTCTAAGGAGAAGTCTCTAGACAAACTGTGCCTTATTTTACTTCTATTTTAGGCTTATCCCCTGAATGAATCTGGTATCTGTGAGCTATTCCTCTTTGGAGATTTGGGAGTTTGCAGAAGTAGAGAGATAATAAAATCATGATTTGAAAAACTGCGTACTATTTAGAGATGGCAGCTTTTTTCTAAGCCACTATCAGTTCTTCTTTTGCATGTGGTGGGTGGGGGAGAAGGGAGAAATAACATTCTCCCCTTCTGTTTAGATGTGCAAGTTTATCATTTGGGCCTAAGAATGTCCAACCTGGAAATCAGTTGGGTGGAATGGAATCTGTCAGTTGGCATTTAGTTATAGGATGCAGATGGTCATTTCTAATATGTGGATATGTGCCTGAGGATGAGGCCCATAGATCATTTTGTTTTTCTTAGTGTGAACTTCAGGTGCAAGAATTGAGTTAATCTTAATCATTCATGGCAATCTCATCACTACTTAATATCTTTTGTCTTCTTTTGTGATTTCCCCCCTTTATCTTCATTACTTACAATCATTTCACTGTGTCTATAAGCACCCATTTTTTTTGAATTTAACATATGCCTTTTTAAAAAAAGATTTTATTTAAATTCATTTGAGAGACAGAGAGAGCACAAGCAGAGGGAGAGGCAGAGTGAGAGGGAGAAGCAGACTCCCCGCTGAGCGGGGAGCCCGATGTGGGGCTCGATCCCAGGACCTGGAGATTATGACCTGAGCCGAAGGCAGATGCTTAACCATCTGAGCCACCCAGGTGCCCCTAACATATGCCTTTTTAATCTTATGTTCATATTCCATAACAAACATGCTGCTATTTGTGTGTGTGTGTGTGTGTTTCTAGTTTATGTAGATGGTGTTATGCTATACAGTGCACTCCTAATTTTCCCCTTCAACATTTAAAAAATATTTTGTTATTAAAGTATATTGTTTTTTTGTTTCCATCATACACATTTATTACATTTCATTTACCCATTCTTTTATTGATGGAAACCTTAGAGGCCTCCGCCATCTTGGTATGAGAAACAATGCTTCAACAATTATCTCTGTAGGTGTTCGCTTGAGGACAAGTGTTGGGTGTCAGGATGTATTCATACCTCATGTTCTTCCACCAACAGTTCATGAGGCTTTTACCAATTGGTATTATCTGATCTTTTAAATTTTACTATTCAAATGTAGCTGAAGTGTCATCTCATCCTTTTAATTTGCATTTCTCTGATTATTAATGAGGTCAAACATCGTATGCTTATTAGCCGTTAAATGTTTTCCTTTTTATAAATTTTATTCATAGTCTTGTCCATTTTACCTATAGATTTCCAGTTTTGGGGGGGATGATTTATAGGGATTCCCTGTACATTATTATAATTAATCCTTGACTGTCTTTATTGGGAATACCTTCCCTCAATCTGTCATTCATAATTTGTGAAATTCTTCATTGAACAGGAATATTTTATGAAATTTACATTAAAATTAATTTTTTTCTTATGGCATGAAATTTTGACTATTTTAAAAAATGATTTCCTTCTCTACCCCCACGGTCTCAAATACCAAATCCTACATCTTTTTTCTTTAGCTTTATATTTTTGCATTGCTCTTGTCTCTTTACACTGAGGCACTGTCCCATACAATTTACCCCAGAATGCATCCCAAACCTACTAATTTATGATATCTATTACAAAGCTCCTCTATTCTTTTCCAATGGTCTAATTGTCTGTTCTTGCACTCATTAATTACTGTCTGTCTGTCTCTCTGCGTATCTATCTGTCTCATCTCTCTGTCATTTATCTTTATCTCTTTGGCTTTATAATATTTGCTAGAGCAAGTCCTCCATTTTTTTCTTATTTTTCTAAATTGTCCTACCTACTTACGATTCTGTTTTTCATTATAAATTATAGAAAGCACCTAACAAATTGCATTCAGTTTTACTCAGTATTTCTTGGCATGACATGAAATTTGTATAGTAGTCTGGGGGACAGTTGGTATCTTTTAACTATTTGTTTCATCCATGAACATAATATGACTTTTTACTCAGGTTTTTTTTTTTTTTTTTTTAAAGATTTTATTTATTTATTTGACAGAGACACAGTGAGAGAGGGAACACAAGCAGGGGGAGCGGGAGCGGGAGAGGGAGAAGCAGGCTTCCCGCGGAGCAGGGAGCCCGATGCGGGGCTCTATCCCAGGACCCTGGGACATGACCTGAGCCGAAGGCAGACGCTTAACGACTGAGCCACCCAGGCGCCCTTTACTCAGTTTTAAACATTTTTATTTATTTATTTTTTTTTTATTTTTTTTTTTAAATATTTTATTTATTTAAGACAGAGAGAATGAGAGAGACAGAGCACATGAGAGGGGGGAGGGTCAGAGGGAGAAGCAGGCTCCCTGCCGAGCAGGGAGCCCGATGCGGGACTCGATCCAGGGACTCCAGGATCATGACCCGAGCCGAAGGCAGTCGCTTAACCAACTGAGCCACCCAGGCGCCCCCTCAGTTTTAAACATTTTTAATAGAGTTGTTATTTTTTCCTGCAAATGTCCTTTTACTTTAGGGTAATGCCTAGATATTTGATAGGTACTTTGTAAAGGCTGTTGCTAGTATCTTGTTTTCTTTACATTAGTTAGTTATTGTTACAGACCTATCTGTATTTTCATGGTAATATTTTATTTGCAACCTTTTCTCAACTCTTAGTTATAAAAGTATTTTGTTGATTTTCTTGGGTTGGCAATGCAAGAGAATATTATTTGTAAAAAATAGCATTTTGATTTTCTTTAAAGTCCTCATACTTCTGTTTCTTTTCTTTGGCTTATGACGTTGACTTATGGCTTTTTTATGGTTTATGGCCTTTAATATATGTTTAAGAGTGACAGTGTTTCTGGTATTATAGGGAATATGTCTAAACTTTTGCCATTGATTATGTGTTTTCTGTGGAATTTGGGCAGATATATATCAAGTTAAGAAAGGCCTCTTCTGTTTCTGTTTTACTAAATTTTTTTTTTCCTTTTTAATGATCTATTGAGATTTGTGTATGCCTCTTCTGCATCTATTGAAATGATCAGGTCTTTTTTTCTGTTTTAGTCCATTAATGTACATTATGGTGATTAGATCTTTTGATGTTATAGTTGCTACATTCCTGTGATAAACCCTGTTTGGTCATGATATAGAGTAGTTAGTTTATATTTTATTTAGGATTTTAGGATCTATGTTTATATGTTGAAATGATCCTATAATGTCATTTCTTTTTTTTTTTTTTTTTTTTTTTAAAGATTTTATTTATTTATTTGAGAGAGAGAGTGAGAGAGAGAAAGAGCACAAGAGCGGGGAGCGGGAGAGGGAGAAGCAGACTCCCTGCTGAGCAGGTAGCCCGACGCGGGACTCGATCCCGGGACTCCAGGATCATGACCTGAGCCGAAGGCAGTCGCTTAACCAACTGAGCCACCCAGGCGCCCCTATAATGTCATTTCTTGTATCCAGATTGGGTTTTAGGTTAATACTTAGCTTTGCAGTATAATCAGGGAGTTTACGTTCTTTTTATACTGTCTAGAATTTCTTTTCTTTTTTTTATAAGTTTTTTATTTTGATTCCAGTGTAGTTAACAACCGTGTTCTATTAGTTTCAGCCACTGTGTAAAACAGTATGGAGGTTCCTCAGAAGGTTAAAAATAGAACTACTTTACGATCCTATAATCACACTACAGGGTATTTACTTCCTAGAATTTCATGCATGAGTTCATCATTGCTTTCAAAGCATCAGACAGTGGGCTGAGGGGTTACTCTCGATTAGCAGGGAACCCATTGACACTTTTCTGTCTGTTACAGTGTTGTGCTGAAAATATTTAACAACAGGCTGGGGCAAAGGAGGGGGAGCTTACTGATTTAAGTGTTTGCCAATTTCAGTGGTGTAAATATTGCCACCATGTTTGATTTAAAGCTACCAATATGAAGTCTTCATATTTGAAGTTGTGAAGAAATATGCATAATCAGCTCCTGTGAACTGGCACAGGCTGGTTCCAGCATACCACTAGTCTGTCACCACATCTGACTATGACAACCTTCAGAGAGTAATGGCAGCTGCTTCATTTCTGCCTTCCAAATCTTTTACACATTTCTCTTTTGGCCAGCTTTAACTCAACTATTCAGGGAAGATGATTCTGGGACTCTTATTTCTAGCTTAACACATCATATTTAGCTTAACTTAAAATAAACTGCCATAGGGGTGCCTGCCTGGCTCAGTCAGTAGAGCATTGGAACTCCTGATCTCAGGGTTGTGAAGCCTACTTAAAAAAATAAATAAATAAAATAAACTGCCATAATTACCACTTTTAAGTTATATGATGGCTGTTGGTCTGCTCAACTTTCCTATTTTGATATTTTATATATTTCCAAAATATATATTTTTTGTCTAGGTTTCAATTTGTTACCCTATAGTTTTCCACAGCATTTAAAAATTTTTAAATACTGTCATATTGTAATTTACCCACTTTAATTCTAATATACACATTTTTAATTCTTTTTCTTGATTTGTCTTTCCAGAGGTTTGTTAACTTACTAGCTTTTGGCTTTACCAACCATCTCTATTTCATTGATCTCTCTTTTTTTTTTTAAGATTTTATTTTTAAGTAATCTCTCTACCCAATGTGGGGCTCGAACTCACAACCCTGAGATCAAGAGTCGCATGCTCCCCCAACTGAGCCAGCCGGGCACCCCTCTATTTCATTGATTTCTATCCTTATCTTTATTATTTCTTTCCTTCTGTTATTCCTTCATGACTTTTTTCTTGTTTTATTTATTTTTTATTTTATTTTTTTTTAAAGATTTTATTTATTTGACAGAGAGAGACACAGCGAGAGAGGGAACACAAGCAGGGGGAGTGGGAGAGGGAGAAGCAGGCTTCCCACGGTGCAGGGAGCCCGATGTGGGGCTCGATCCCAGGACCCTGGGACCATGACCTGAGCCGAAGGCAGACGCTTAACGACTGAGCCACCCAGTCGCCCTTTCTTGTTTTATTTTTTTATTTTTTAAAAAATTTTATTATGTTAATCACCATACATTACATCATTAGTTTTTGATGTAGCATTCCATGATTCATTGTTTGCGTATAACACCCAGTGCTCCATTCAGTATGTGCCCTCTTTAATACCCATCACCAGGCTAACCCATTCCCCTACCCCCCTCCCCTCTAGAACCCTCAGTTTGTTTCTCAGAGTTCATAGTCTCTCATGGTTCGTCTCCCCCTTTGATTTCCCCCCCTTCATTTTTCCCTTCCTACTATCTTTTTTTTTTTTTTTTTTAAAACATATAATGTATTATTTGTTTCAGAGGTACAGGTCTGTGATTCAACAGTCTTACACAATTCACAGCGCTCACCATAGCACATTTTTTTCTTGTTTTAATCTTTTACTCCTATAGCCTGTTTATACTATCCCTTTTTTGTCCCTTAGGATTTTTTCCCCTTAAGGTGTGTGGTTAAGGTGTGTGTTGTTTTATATAAATTTGTTTCCCTGATTTTGTTTAGTTTTATAGTTAGTTACTTGATGTATCCAACTTTATTCTTTTTGTTTCTTTTTATCAGAGTTCATTTGCATTTATTATGAATAACAAGAGGTTGGATTTATTTCTGCAATTTCATTTAACAAGTAAGTCTGTCTTTTTACAAACATTACAAGGACTTAAAGATACTTCAACATATACTGCCCACTCTCAATTAATATATTATATTTTTTTTTTTAAATTTTTTATTGTTATGTTAATCCCCATACATTACATCATTAGTTTTAGAT